>NC_084528.1:26731734-27071109 GCF_024500275.1 Phycodurus eques | reverse complement strand
CAAAGAGAACTTATGAATGAGGCAAATTAGCATACACGGTGCCATTAAAAGACCTGACCTCCATTCAAAGGCCTTTTTTGTTTGACAGTAAACACGGCTTTTGACCTGGAACCCTGTTTTAGACACAACAAACACACCCAGACAAATTGGGCAAACAGATCTCACTGTTGTTGCGCCTAATCCTTCAAGTCAAACTGGAAAAAAATGAAAAGAAACGACAGCACTCTTAATCTAAACAAGTGATTCAAACAGGTTTGTCCCATCGCCTTCATCCTGCAGTATTCTCTGTCAGAAGAAAAGTTGTTCTGGCTTGCGTGTGATGAAGGAACTAGGCTTCCTCTGATTGTGCAACAGATCGCACACCCCTGGCAGGCAACGAAAGCCTTTTTAGGATCAACATAAATTCATGGATGATGTAAAACCGATATACCATAATGCATCCTCTTAATAATAAATATGAAGCTTTGCATTGTTTTGGTGGTAATGTGTCATCATCACAGTCATAAACTTTAGCTTAGCATGTGACTTTTAACACAGTTTGTCATCTGACCTTTTCAGTCCCAAATGCTTTCAAAGATCATGGATGTTTAACAGAGACACAGTTAGGTAAGTAGGCCATAATAGACGCATCAACCAAATAAAAATGATTGGCTGCATGGATATGATGTACACACTGAAGGCAGGCATACACATTAATATGTTTTGCCTGCATCCCCACTGTATTGGACACTCTTAACTACCTGATTGGTGCCAGGCCTTGTTACATGCTTACGTATTAATAGTGTTCACATTATTTTACTCATTTGTGTTACTGCCTCGGCCAGGCTAAAGCAGAACTGTATTTGCATTTTTTAAATATACTTGTGTGTGGAGTCAAATTCAATTTAAATTTGTAATATTTTAATATCTAAATATTTCTTTTGTAATATTTTTCTCAAGCTTTTCTACCGGGATCAAACTGTCGCCATCATAAAAACCTTATTAAATGTACTGGCAAGTAACAGTTTAAAAAAAAAAATTACGGTCACTGTCATACAATCGTAAAAATAAATGTATCACTGTTAAACAACATAAAAAAATTAAATATAGTCTTAAATAATGAGAAATGACAAAGGTCTAATCTGAAGGTCAGTTATCAAGCTTGTTTGTGAGAAGAAAACCAGTGAAAAGATTGAATAAAGACCTGATGAGTCTGGACTTAATAATAAAGTTTCAGCCTGAGAAATAGTGGGTGCTTATCTGGTGATTATTGGTTGCGTGGGACTAATTAAAATGACGACATGACATCCTGGCTCTGTTCATCTTCACAGCCGAGAACCCTCATCCAACATTGGTAATGATGAGGATAGTGATCAGAGAAACAGTTACATTTACACCGCACAAACAGATATTTCTAGTCTTTGTTGCCTGTTGGATTTACCATTGATTCCCAAACACGGTACCGTGGCACCCTCGTGTGCCACGATCATCAGGAGTGCTGCGGGAAATTATCCACTTTCACTTTATTTATTGAAATATTATCATTTATTAATTGCAAATATATCTTTGTTCCTCTGTGCCATCCATTGTTGTATATAGTAGTGAGAGTCAGAACAATTAAGTTAGTTAGCAGAAGGTACGGGAAACGTGTGTATCCACCCATTGCCGGTCATGCAATGGAATTAGTCGTGGCTTCCTGCGTGTATATCAGCTTTGTGTTCAATTAAACAGGCCCAGATGTATTACTGAATACGTCATTTTGTGAGTAAATTGAGACGAGATGGTCGTTATTTTAGTCATCATACTTTTTGTGAATTTTTTTTTCCTTGTCCAAAATGTGTGCATTGGCTCAATAAAGTTTAGAAAACATTAATTCATTCATTCATCTTCCGTTCCGCTTATCCTCACTAGGGTCGCGGGCATGCTGGAGCCTATCCCAGCAATCTTTGGGCGAGAGGCGGGGTACACCCTGAACTGGTCGCCAGCCAATCGCAGGGCACATAGAAACAAACAACCATTCGCGCACACATTCACACCTAAGGGCAATTTAGAGTCCTCAATCAACCTACCATGCATGTTTTTTGGATGTGGGAAGAAACCAGAGTTCCCCGAGAAAACCCACGCTGGCACGGGGAGAACATGCAAAAACCACACAGGTGGGGCCGGGATTTGAACCCCGGTCCTCAGAACTGTGAGGCAGATGTGCCAACCAGTCGTCCACTGTGCCGCCGGTTAGAAAACACTGGACCTGAAAAGCAAGCACAGCTCACATGACACGAATGATTTCTGCACTCTTTACCAGCACAAGGGCCAACAAGCAGGACAATCAAAGTGTTCTTTGCTGCCGCTAAAGCAGGGAGACGCAGCCAAGCAGAATGTTAAGCAGCAGCTGCAGACAGAGCAGATACATGTCTGGAGTTGACACACCTCATTGGGCATAACAGATGGGCAGTGTTAGTGTTTTTCATTTGGCCCTTTTGTGCCCACACATCACATGGCCCGTTGCTGTGGGAAATATTAGAAGTCTGTTGCTGGGAGTGTTGATCTTGAGAAAAAGCAATGTTGTCTCAGACAATTACTCAATAAATTGATACTGATTCAACAAGGTATTTCACGTGCTTTTACTTCTTATCAGCAAACGTTTTTTTTTTGTGATAATATTTTTGAATTCGCCAGAAATGTAACACTGTCAGCGAAATGAACGTAATGTACAACAACAGCTTGGAATACAAACAGATCATGCAATATGTGGACAAAGGTATGGAGACATAAATTCTACTGGATGAATTCATAAATCAGGGTTTTATAAAACAGTATCGGTGCCGATACCGCACGTATTGTATCTGCTCATACTCGTACTCAAAAAAATGCTCCAATACTATGACACCAATACCACCATACCAGACTCCTGGGCACGTGGATGAGGAGCCATGTAAGCCGTGTGGCCATATGTAAGCTCGTAGAGTCTTAAGGAAAACACAACCGGAGCCGAGACTCGGTGTTTGCCGGACGGGCTGCCGCCGCAACTCGCGAGGCGGCTGCTTCCCTCGCCATCTGAGAGGAGTTCATCATCTATTTTGCAGGGCAACTGCAAGTGATGCTCCACAAAATGGATGAGGAACTTATGCCATGTTCAAGAAAAGTCTGTGTTTTGTGTTTCTGAACAGTATTTGATGAAGATAAAATACATTTCCACCACAATTGTTGCTGTATTTGGTCTCAAAAAAGGGATATTGGTTGGTGAATTCCTTAGTTATTATAATTGCGGTTGAAACATGTTAATTTAGCTCTATTCTGAAAAACATGTATCAGTGAACTCAGTTTTTTTCATGTATGCGCTTGCAAGTGTTCCATTCAATTAGCATAAATAGGGTCCCACAATATTGTTTGTGCGGCAGGACGGTTTTTTTTTAATTTTATTTTGTTTTTTACTTCAACCTCCCGCCTGTTTGCTTACAACGTGCAGAAGAGGAAGGCACTTGTTGTGAATGAAGGAAATACATTTTGGTTAAAGTGAGATGTCATTTCCTGATTGATCTCCTGATGTTGGGACACTGAGAAACATTTAGTTAGAGTGCTCGCTGCGGAGGAATGAGCTGGCCAGCTGCGGACCAGCATCGGCACATCTGGGACCGGGTGGCAGGATTCTGGTCTCCCCTGGTCAGACTCATACAATGAAAGATGGACTGGGTCATAAGTCTATGCCAGCTGGTAATGTAAACTTCAGCAGATTGCAAGCAGTAGAAAAGACATGAGTGCAGTTTTTGTTAATTGCATTAGTGATGCAGTGTGCAAACTGTGCCGGTTAATTATGCAGTCCCATTGCAATGAAGCTTTGTGTCAGAATACTAAGCTCGTTACAAATCTAAAAGTATGCTTGTCAGTTTAAGGGAAGCTGCCATACTTCACTGACAATATATTATTTTTGTACTCTGACTCAGTCCGAAAGATGTCATGTCTGCCCTCATGCCGCCTGTTCAAGAGAATCAGAGACTTTATGCATGCTCAGCTAATCACAATCTCCCGCTTATTCCATCATCCAGCACATCAAGGCATGTTTATGGATGTTGTGTGTGTAACTATTCTGATACCATCGCCTTGTTCTTACGGGTATGCCATTTTTTTTGCTTGCATATAATTATTAAGAATCGGATGAAACCTGCTTTGACTTATATTCGCGACCTATGAGACATTTTACTCTTGAGATGGGTGTAAGATAAAGAAGGTGGTGTGAGGTGGGAAGACAGGAAGGATGTGGTTCACAAAAGCTCATTAAAGCACATTTCTTTGTAAATAAGTTGTTGTATACATACATAAGCAGCAACATGTAGCTTAAAATAACAACTTAAAAGTCATTTGGATGATACACAGGCTTGTAATAAGGAAAAGAGTGTCTCTGTCTTTGCCATGGTAGCCACAGAGCCCCTGTTATACTGCCATGTAATATTAGTGGACGAGCCCAGACACCTCACTTCAAAACCTGATATTTTAACACGGAAGACGTTTGTTTCATCCCTATTGTTTATTCCCTACTGTTTATTGAAATGCTGGAATAATAAGAATATGTTGTCATTCAGCCAATTCTGATGGCATACTTTCAAAGTTGTTTCAGCATTGCAATGAATTATATTATATTCATGGCTAGTTTTGTACAGTAACTTGTTTGGATGAACATTCAAGTTTTTAAAAAGGATAAAAAATGTCTTATGCTTCCCTGTCTGTGAGTTAAATCTCTTTGCAACATCCTGTTACAAAAATCAGGTCGTAAGGCTGACAGAAGGAGACACAGTGTGCCATTTTGCTTAGCAGGTGTTATTTTTTTTCTTTTTGAAATGGGAGGACAACCTCGGTCTGCATTCCATTTCTTTCATTGTGCTATCATTTCTTGATCACTGACATGACTGGGCCTGTTTAATTAGCTGATGTCTATGTATCACATATCTTTTGCAGCATTTCCACTCTGGGGAGCAATGAAGGAGTTATATTCTTATGTGTGTGTATGTTGTCAATGTACACAAATATAAACATTAAAATAAATTAATACAAATATAGCTAAACTACCAATTGTAGAACATTTTGAGGTTTTCTTAAAACTCAAATAACTTTCAAAATATGTTCTAAAAATGGTATTGCACTTTTCATTCTAATTTGTTATAACATTTTCATTTACATTATTTTCATTGACAGTTTGGGAGAATTAACATCAATGTTTATGATAACACCCATACTGAACACTTCAACTTTATGATTAGTTTTTTTTTTATATTTGCATTGTTACATAATGGTGCCATTCACAATTACAACTATCTCACATTTACTGTTCATAGCGTTTGTGTAATCAAGTTATGATTTGGACCAGTTTACTTACTACTTCAATAATCAAGTAGCATAATCTTCTCAATACAGACACCGCTATTATGTCTTTATAACTGGCCAACTACAACAATATGAATATAAAATTGCATAGTTCTGCACAACTGCAAATGACACAAATCTCTTTGACAGTGTCAATCAAAACAGAGCATCATTAAGAATTAACAACAACGTTTTTCATACAGTTCATGTATTGTTTTTTTAAATTAAATTGTGCTAATAGTCATGAGTTTGTACTTTGAGGCCTTAACTTAAGTTCTTAGTGTTAACTCTGCTCCCTCCCGTTTTAGAAAGATGTGGGCTATCTGCAGCAGTGGCTCGAGGCATTTGTGGGATCCTTTGAAAGGTTCATAGACGTGCAGTCGCTCGAGCCTCGGAGGTAAGAAGTTCTATCTTTGACACTAACTGTGTAGCTTCCGCCAGTCCCCAAAGCAGAATGAACTTTGGCCTCTAGCACGGATACCGTTTTGACATGTTTATTTTACAGCTAAACCTCTGTGAACATGCCTTTTTTCTGTCCTCCCTCACATCTCCACTCCCTCTAAATTCTTCAGGCTGGAGGAGTGCACCTCCGAGGTGCCCCTGCTCCCCAGGGATGTCCTGGTCTTCCTCAGCACGCAGCTTTGGCCAAGTGCGTCGCACCTCTCAGACTCCCATGACCACAGTCGCAAATTTCCCCATCCTCTCCTCCTCATCAAGTTCTTCATCATCGTCTGCAGGTTAGTCTACTAATCAGTGATGGATGAGATTTTAGCATCGTGTTGGAAAATAAGCACGGAATTTTTTCGACATTCTGCAAGTTACCAAATACTAATATAGACACAAATATCAATAATAATAAAAATAGTCTAATTCATTATTGACTCAAGGGAAGCTGACAAATTACAGTTATTTTGTTTCTCCTGACATTGCGACATGAATTGTGCAAAGAGGCCGCAACCCTGCGTCAGGAAGTTCTCCCTTTCATTGTGCGCTTATACTGTGTTCTTTACCGTAGATGGCCATCTTGCAAAGGGTTCACTTATCTAATTCTGCATTTCTTTCAACTTCTAGAAACATGGAGAACATCGACCCAGAGAAGACGCCTGGATTTGTTTTTGAATCGATAAAGCTTCTGAATTTTTGTTTGCACCAGGTATGGCCTTTATGAACTGAACAGGAAACAGATTGTGTTCTATGATAAATGTTGGTGTGAGAATGTTCAGTCAGTAAATAATCACAAAATTTGCCCTTTTAACCCCAAAAATGTAAATACCTACACAAAATATACTTTGCAGAAGTTACATAACTGGTTTAACGTGAGCATGTTGATGAGAGACCTCCTGAAAACAGGTGTATGAACACGAATGTTTGTGTGCCCCTTTGTGTCATTGTATTGTTTATGTTCGTCAGATAAAGAACAGAGAAGGGGAGCAGTCCTCCCTGCAGTCGGTCGTGTCTTACGGACTGGTGTTGTGTGAAAGTGTCTTTGACCCTTATCAGACGTGGAGGAGACGACTGGCAGGGTGAGTGTGTGTACAGCATGTGTGTGTCGCTCTGGAGGTGGAATTTATTGACATAAACCTCCACCAAGCTCCCCATATTATGCTTTTAACATCTTAGTCAACTGTAGGGGATGTGTAACATCTTGTCTGGGTGCCTCTTGACGTCATATCTCAGTGCAGCGGTATTTTGTTGGCATGAGTCGGAGGGCCGGACTTTAGCCTTGTGCGCATGTTGCAGGGAGGACGTTAGCTTGCTGGAGAGGAACAAGTACAAATTCTCTCCGCTGCCTCTGCCCGAGGAGCTGACTGCTCTCTTCCACGGTGAGGAGCTCACCCTTTGGCCTCCTCTCTGATCGTCGTCAGACTTGCATACCAGGAGAACCAAAACCTGTTCTGTACATATACTGTAAATATACTGTAAATATTGGCATGTTTTTTTTCATGGCCACTGCTTTCTTACTCAACTTTCAACGTATTGACTCCAACCTGGAACCAAGAATAATCTCAGTACACCCAAATTCCCTTACATAATACGATTTAAAAAGGAGATATTTGGTGCTAATACTATTATTCAATAATATAAACTCAATAGCCCCAGTAAGTTGATGCAATGAGGTCCAATACAAGAGCTGTATAAAAAAAGTCTGCCATTAATAAGATCATAATGCTCAGTTTTGATTGACAGTGCCACAGAGCTATTAATAACCTGAGCCCCAGTTAATTTCTTAATGAATAATGCATTTATCTTCATGACATTCTTCAGGCATATGTAGAAGGTGGGGATATCAATTGGTACTTATTCAAATTAAGACTGTTTGCTGATAGCAAAGGTCAACATTTTGCATTTATTATTGTGCTTGTAGTTTGCAGTGGTGTCGAAGGGCACTGGATAATACTGAGAGCTGTTTTGCCCCTCTTAGCTAAATACATTTGCCAAATGCTTGAAGTACGCCTACATATAATTTAGTGCAGTTCTACACCATTGCAAACTACAATCTCAATAATAAACATATTGTTAAAATCACTCCGTAACTCAATATTCAGCATTATTACCTTCACAAAGATAGAATTTTCACAGCTCTTGTATTGGATTTCAGGGTCAAAACAGGTCCCGAGTCAGTTTTTATTGGGTCCCTGATTGTTAGAGTAAAATGGCGTAAGCTATTTTATTGATTGTCATGCGGGCATACATTTTCTCTGTAAAGGGCTTTTTGATTTGTGCTTCTGTAGTAAGCCTAATACGTTCATTTTCAGTATTGTATGATGACGTGTATTTATTGTATCTCCATTTGAACGTTGACCGATGTATGATTTCACATTTACAGAGAGTCTGCTGGACAGTGAGAAGATCCCAGAGCATCTCACACTCAGGCTGGTTCATCTCCAGGGAGCTGTCATCAGTGGGGGCAAGGTCTGTCGCCATGTTTATCCTCATATCCTCATAATCAGAGTTTATTATTGTCTGGGAATGTGATTACCGTGGATTATCTTGCATTATGTATCTTTTCAGAATAATGGTCTCCTCGCTGTCACCTCTCACTCTGTCGAAGACCTCTTCTCCGTGCTTCAAGCTTGGTGTTGCCGGGGCTTCCATCAGTCTAATGACATATCGCTTCCTCGGCTGACCTTGAAGTGTCTGACCGCAATGATCCACCTGTTGCATTTTAGCAGCCCCTCCGAGCGGCAGGTTGAAATCAAGACCATACTGCAGAGTTTCTTCCAGCTCCTTAACTGGAACCGTCCGCTGAGCAGTGAGCAGCAAGATAGGCAGAACTCTGAGGAGCGCTTGATCTCACTCCAGCGCCTGATGCTGAGTAAGATGACTACATCCACATGGAGGTCACATAAATGACTCATGTGACGATGAAGCTCACGTTTCTGTGTGCTCCTGTTTGTAGCCGCAGTCCCTGAGATCCTGCAGTGTTCGGACCGGCCTGCCCTCCAGGCTGTCTTCCTGAACAACAACTGCTTTGAGCACATCCTCAGGCTCATACAGAACAGCAAGGTTAGCCACTGGGCATTCTAAAACGTGTCTGTCAGCTTTTTATTCATGTCTGGTCTGCACAGATTTCCTCATTTATTTTTCTCATATTGCTGAAATGCATTTCCTCATTTGTTTGCCTGATTGCTGTCTGACTTCTCTCAGCAACATCTGTCACTCGAATATAAAATCGTACTTTACGTCTAAGTGACTGTATTTCTTTAAATGCACTGTATGTATGTCCTGAAGCTCTTTCAGAGCAACAGGCCTAGGCCGAAGAGTGAGTGTGACCTCACTACAAGTTTACTCACAGAGGTCAAAGTGGACCAGGTACTCCCCCTAAATAAACCTTTGGTGTTGATATTGACCTGTCAGCAGGAAACTCAGCCTTCTCGCCACTTGTTCACAGCCACGTGTTGTCTAAACAGGAAACCTTAGACAGGAAAGCAGACTTATGAAGCAAGTAGCATGATATGATAAATATCGCTTGGGGTGATACAGTGACCTTATCTTTGCGCATATATCCTGAGAACAAGCTCATACTTTGATACAGGGTTAGGTTAGGGTTTATACAGGCAGTTGGACACTGAAAACGAAGAAACAACTGTCACAGACGCACATTTTCAAGCATGAAAAAGGGCTAAGAATGTGAATGTGGAATTTGAAAATCTAGTAGCGAGTGCTGATGCAAAACATTATCACATTATCATTATCATTCAAAATTAGTGGGCACTTTGCGTAGACATCTTGCGCAACAATCTCTTATAGCTTGGCGGGGATTGGTGGAACACTGTTCTCAGCAGTCAACTGAAAAAGAACAAAGAGCAGATGTGCTCACCACTTCCCACCATACTACCCCCGGTTCATACAGTATACTTTCCTTTGAAATCAATTAAAAGCACTGTAAATAGATTGGTTGAATACTGGCTTAGAATTACATCATGTAAGGAGCATGTTCAGGTAATTGCAAATCTGACCATTTGAGCTCAGCTACCATTTTGATTAGCTGTGTCTCAAAATCAATGGGATTCTTGTTTTGACAAAGCCAAATAAGCTTACAATGCATTTGTTTGAACATTATGACAGGAAAGCTTGATGTATGGAAGTTTAAATACAGAGATAGACCGCTCATATTGATCATACAAAATATAACGCTTCGAGTTAGAGGCTGAATTTCCTGTTGATTACAGTGGACTAGTGTCTTCATAGTGCATGAGTTGGTTGATGCATGGCTCCAATTACTTCCTTGGCTGCTGGTTTGGTGGCACCAGCATAAAAAAAGACCTTTTTAGTGTCCTGCGGTTGGCTGTCGCCTGTCTTAATTGTGTCTTTCTTTGCCCTAGTTTCATAATCCTGGTGTGGAAAAATAACTTTGCTCCTTTCTTCCCACTTCTACTTCAATCCCACTCTTTCTTTCCTGGTGGATGTTGCACATTTTGACTAATTGCACTGCTATGATGAAGCATATTTTCCCTGTGTTGATGTAGGTACTGGAGCGAGGCTCCGACAGCATCACAGTGCATGCTTTAGGGGTCCTAACAGCCATCATGAGTAACTCTCCCACTGCAAAGGTAAATACTTTGTCAATAGTTATCATCGGGGTCCGATTGTACATCATTAATCTTTAAGTATGATACTTTTATACATCAGCCAGTCATTACATTTTGACAGCTTGCGCAATCTAAACAGATCCAGTACAAGAGTTTTATATATATATATATATATATATATATAAAAGAACAACGCTACCTTTAACAAAGATAATGATGTTCAGTTGTGATTGACACTGTCAGAGAGGTATTGTTTAATTGTATTTAATGTTTATTAATGTTGCTGTAGTATGCAGTGCTGTGTAACTGCAAGCTACAGTATATTTCTAATTTCGTCAGTTATTTAGCTACATGAGACAGTCAAAATATGAGAAACACCTCTAAGTATAATACAGTACTGCGGTTTTTGCTACCATGCTATAAGTACTGTACGGTTCTGTGTGTGTGTGTGTGAGAGAGAGAGAGAGAGAGAGAAAGGGAGAAAGAACGCTTATCACATTTAAGAAACATTTTGGGAAAGTCTCTGATAAACCGCTCCAATCTGGTGCAGGTTGTTTGAATGTTGAGCCACTGGAAAGGAGGAATAGATAGGCTGAATAAAACAAACACGTTGTAACACATTTCTGGGGGAAGAAAATTCATTTTGATATGACGTCACTAGGCAGGCTTTTCTTCATTCATGCCGGAAATGTCATTGTGTTCCAATTAGCTTATGGAAGTGTGCCAACGTTTGCCTACTCTGTGGACCTTCGACTCGCTATTTCTGTCTCGGCTCACAGGAGACTTTCAAGGAGCGGATCGGCTACTCCCAGCTCTTTGACGTGCTCAAGAGTCAAGGTCAGCCCACCAAAAGGCTGCTGCAGGAGCTGATGAACATGGTGAAAAACATTTTTCTCTCATTGTCTGCTCATTGCCTACAGAGCAGTCAATTTTCTCTCGCAAATGACCTTTTTAAATGGCGTCATGTTGCCACGTCTCGAGCTCATCCTCATTATGAGCCACCTCTGTGTTTGTTCCTCTCCAGGCAGTGGAGGGCGAGTATGCACACGCACACCACTTAGGAATTAGTAACGACCAGCCTCTGCTGCTGCTCCTGCAATGGCTCCCCGAGTTGCACGACCATCGCGAGCTCCAGCTGCTGGTGGCACAGTGGCTGGCTACTGTATGCGGCGGGTCGCTATCTTGTCGGACTGTATCAGTGGAGGCGGGCATGGTGGGGGCTCTCCTGCAGGTGCTCGCACAGCCGCAGCACTTGGACAGGCAGTGCGCAGATGCCCTGCTGGTCCTCCTGCAGGACCTGGGCTCACTATGTCTGAAGCCCGAGGAGTTGAGGAGCCTTCTCAAACTGCTCAGGTTGGATCAGGATAATGGCGCGCATCCCTTCTGCACTCGCATTATCCAAGTTCTCTCGGCAATGGCGGCGCGAGAAGGTCGTGACGGCGCCTTGCAGTACTTTGATCTCACACCCCCTATGGCGGGTATCATGGTTCCCGCAGTCCAGCGATGGTCAGGCAGCAACTTTGCCTTTCATGCCTGGCTCTGCCTTAATATGGACTTCCCCCATACCCCTCAGTTGGACTTCCACCAACCTGCCGCTAACTTGGTCACCGCAAGTCAACACGAGATGGGAAAAGGACCTCGCAGGAAGCAGCTATACAGGTAGAAGGGCAGAGCCGGCATGAGAAATTACATTTGTCGAGTATGTTTTGATTTTTAAAGCTCTTGTCTTCCATAAAGTTTCTTCACAGCTAGTGGAACTGGACTGGAAGCCTTTTTCACAATGGAGGGTGTGCTGGTCGTGGCTGTTTGCACTAAAAAGGATTACATGGCTGTTGCATTGCCAGAACTCCCACTAGCTGACTCACGTTGGGTGAGTACAGTGAGGACTCAGATGGTCCCAAATATAAAGGCAGTGGATCAGGCAGTGGAAAATAACAAAAAAAACAAAAAAAAATTGAAGGCCCTACGGTCTGGATGTTTGACCTTAAGCAGGGATGGGTATGGCAATCAAAGAACTGATAGTTTGCGCTTCGTTAGTTAGTTTGTGGTTACATGATCTGTGGGAGGTTTAGCTGTTTATACACAGACTCCTGCTTTGACACGACTTCTTCATGCAGCACTCTTAGTTCAACATCAGAATGGGAACAGGATTTACAGTTTATCAATAATTAATGTTTTTTTTTTTACCCAGAGTCAATCACAGAAACTTTGTCCAATGCACATCGCTTTCCTTAAGCACAATTTTTAAACAAACATTGAAGTAAATGTCCTAAATTAGCAAGGAATTCGGTCTTGTGGTCTTGTTCATATCTGTTTTCATCTTTCAATGCAAAGATCTTTCTCGGCACCTTTTTATTCATCCTCCTTCCATCCATTTTCTAAGCCGCTTATCCTCACAAGGGTCGCTGGAGTGCTGGGGCCTATCCCGGCTATCTTCGGGTAGGAGGCGGGGTACATCCTGAACTGGTTGCCAGCCAATCGCAGGGCACATTTAAACAAACAACCATTCGCACTCACATTCACACCTACGGGCAATTTAGAATCTTCAATCAACCTTCCATGCATGTTTTTGAGATGTGGGAGGAAACCAGAGTACCCGGAGAAAACCCACGCAGGGAGAACATGCAAACTCCACACAGGCGGGGCCGGGATTTGCACCCCGGTCCTCAGAACAATGAGGCACACGCTCTAACCAGTCTTCCACCATGCCACCCCGTTTTTATTCAGTCCATACTAAAAAAAATAATAATAATAATTTGTTGTTTATTACGTTTTCAGCATTCAGTAGCCATAGTCCACATTCAAGGCCGTCGTCCTTTTGGTCAGAACCTGGTCAACATCTTCATTGATGGCGAGTTGTCTAAAACAGCTCAGATTCGCTTTCCATCTTTGAGTGAGGTAAATTACATTTGTTTCTTATGTTACCTGCTCACAAGGTTGAAACAAATACAGTATTACCTCAGAGAAAAAATACCTATTTTCAATTCATTTTCCTTCAAGCCTTTTACCTCCTGCTGTATCGGCTCTGCGGGCCACCGGACCACTACTACAACAACCTCGCCTAATCTACTCACATCCTTATCCTCCGGCCAGTCCCCGGAATTTGCCTTTCCCGCCAACGCTCCCTCCTTGATCCGCTCTCAGTCCTTTCCAGCCAACTACGCAGGGGGCCGCTGGGGCTCTCTCAATGACTCCACAGTGCAGACCATCCCAGCGGGGCTGCAGGACACAGAGTGGGGAACACCCTCTTCTTTGGATGGACTCCTGGGCACTGCCTTCATTTGCCATGAGGCTTTGCAGCAGAGCCAAACAAAAGTGCTCTACGCTGCAGGTAAGGCACACCGCTTTAATACAAAATGGCAATTGTATCCAGACGTGTGGGAAACATAGCATTGCTTTCTGCTTTCTATCACAGGCCCAAATAACGTGCCCTTATTCAAAGCGGATGGAGAGTTGTCTGATCTTAATGGCAAGCTTGTGCTCTACTACACTCCTCAGGTAACCAACTGAAAAAGTTATGAAGTGTTGAATTCAACGAGTACATTTTATTTTAAAATTGCATTTGCTCTTTTGTATGCTTCAGGCATTTAAAAGCCAAATTTGTTTGGATTTGTCTCCTAATCATCAATATGATGGCCGACTAACAGGACACCGAGTCATCAACTGGGACATTAAGGTTAGGTTCATTGTGGTTTTAACAAATTGCTTATCTAAATACTTTGAGCTCACTTGCTGTGGATATATCCCAATGTATTTTCTGATTTGGCAAATTCTTTCCCCATACAAAATACATACAGTATACCAGTAGGTCTCTGTCTGGATGTGTTTTTCCCATGCAGGATGCCATCAATGTGGTTGGGGGCATAGGGGTTCTGCTGCCCCTCCTTGAGCAAGTTTGCGAGGAAGAGAATGTGTACAACGGCGCTCAGGAGATCTCAGAACTGCTCGGACCAGAACTGACAGCATCGCGAGGGCCGGCCGCTATGCTGCTGCCACTCAAATCTTCAGGTCAGATTCTGTTTAGTTAACTGCACAACAATGACTGCAATTGCATCTGTTTTGTTGTTGCATTACGACTGTCAGTAAGTTTCTCGTTGTTTTTTGTTTTGTTTTTCCCTTCCAGAAGCGAGACTGGAGAGGAACAGTATCGCGTCCTTCTTGCTGATGATGAAGAACATGATCCGCCGTCATCCTGTCAATCAGGAAGGCCTGCTGCAGTGCCACGGGCCTAGCATCATCGGAGCCATGCTCACCAAAGTAAGAATGGGTAATTGTACTGGCAGGGAGCTAGTTACGAAGTGATTTTCTTTCTTTTTGCATTGCATTGGTGTAGTATATCGATGGATTTGGTTTTATAGTATCTTTTGTTTTCCTTGCTTTCTTGAATTTGCCACATGACTTGTACTGACTTGAGTTCATTTCAAGTAAATGTTAAATGTTAAGCTCTTAAAATGGTGAAGCCAAATGGACATAAGTATACACTTTTCTCCTCTCTGCAGGTTCCAGGGACTCTGATGGACATGAACGTTTTGATTGCATGTCGGCTGCTGCTAGATCAGGTTTTCAACGAGGGAAACGGTCCACTTCTGCAGCAGTTCTACCAGCACCTGCTCTTTGATTTCCGAATCTGGACCAGAAGCCATTTTGCTGTTTGTCATGGTAAGACATAAGCAGCTCTTTTGTTGCTAATCCTTTAATTTCTATTAAGGGTGTTTTTGATGCTTTCAAATATGATTGCATTAATGCACAGAATGTGAGAGGTGGCTTAAAACAACCTACGGTTGGAAGAAAATGTAGGAAGTTGAGGCTATCACACTTTAAATGCTCTGTTTTGTGAATTAATTAATTAGTGCAAGTTGTCTCCGAAATGTCATACAGTACTCAACAAATAATATTTTCCTTCCCGAAGATCACGTCCAGTACATCTCGTCCGTGATACACAAAGGAAAGCAGCGCATGAAGAGGAAATATGGAGTTCAATACATTCTGGATACCATACGCACTTACTACAGGTGAACGTTGACCTGCTTCCAAGAGAATATGGAGAATTCCAAACGTGTCATTGAATTCATTTTCATCATGTCTCATTTGCAGCGCGGACAAAGATGGCGGCTGTCTCTGCGATGAGAAGCAGACGATTCAGACGTCTCTGTTTGCATTGCTGAAAGACTTCCTCAAGTCTCCGACAGCAGAGGAGCTCCACAGTGTCCTCGCTTACATTCTGAGTGCAGGAGATGAGCAGCAGGTACTTATGCTATGTCGTTATTGTTCTTTTTTTTTTTTCCTATGCGAAATGTTTGTTCTCAGAACGTTCCGCGTTCACATTGACCTGTATGATGGGCAGTAGTTGGCGATGACATAATCTCTACAAAGTAGTCGAGCATGGACTACGGAAGAACCAATTTCATTTTGTTGACGATCGGGATAAAAGTACAGAGTAGGGATTACTTTTTGTGTATGCGTTAGGGCAGTTTAATTTGGCATGAGACCAAAAGGCCCAGGTTCAATTCGACTGTACAAGCTGCGTTCACATATTGTAATGGGTTTAAAGCAGCGGTGAAATTTCATAAATGCACATACAACACATGATAAGAAGTTTGTTTTGTGTGCTTGTTAGTGAGTAGATTTTGTTGTAAAACCTGTATAAAGGTGAAGTTCCAAGATTTTTCCAGTGATATAGGAATGAGATATGAATTCATCTTAATATGCAGTTGTTGGACATTTGTGTCGGTGTACAATTTGGCATTGTGCAGCGGTCCTCTGTGTGCCATTGCAGTTTGCATATACTGTGAACATCCTACCTTTTCGGACACTTGACTTGTCCCTTCCTAATTCATGCTGACACCTCTTTCTTGTGTGTCTTTGTTCAGGTAGTAAAGGCCCTGGATGTGCTGTATGAGCTGTTGCGGAGCAGCCCTCCTCGTGAACATGTGCAGGCTGTGCTGCTGGAGTGGGGAGTGGAACAACTTTATAGTCTCCTTCTCAATCCAAGCTTTGGAGATCGCGCCAGAGAGATGGTCTTCAGGGTGAGAGTATTTTCTTTTTCTTTCCTTCTCGCTATCTCTCGTCTCTCTTTCTCTGCAGAGCATCACAATCGCTTGGGACACAATCGGTCATTCAAATCGTACGTTGTGCGTGCAGGTTCTATACAAAATCCTCAAGAGCGAGCGTGTGTCCGAGCGCAACAAGCAACGCCTCAAGCTTAAGGACTTTGGCTATCTCGGCCTGGTGTTTTTCCTTGAAGACATTCCCGTAACCATGACGACTGTGAGATGTCTGTACGAGCAGGTCCTTGCTACAGGTAATTCAATTAAAACACATGAGGCCTTTACAACAGTAAAGGGGAACAATAATAAAGTAGATTAACTCTAATCAACATCTGACAGCATTCGATGCCAAAATGAAAACGATTATCAGAATATGCCCTTATTTCGATCGTCCTCTTAAATGTGTTTGCTATTTTGTCCTAGTCCATAGCTAGTTAAGCACGCTGTCCAAATTTGGTCAATTTCATATTTTTTCACAAATCAATACTATGAGTTAATTGTTGACCAATGTAAAGTGTTGAAATGAGAAGTTTCCGGCTACTAAAAATAAAATAGAAAATCTGCTGCCTCCTCACAGAGTCGAACCCGAACTTTAGAGACCTCCTAGCTGTGGTGTGTCTGTCCCACCGAGCCGACCTGGATGTCCGCCTGGATGTTTGTCGCAAGGTCAGTCCGATCTTCTGCTACTCTAGCATCGTTAAGAATAATAATTTTCAGCAATAAAGGCAAATTAATTTCACGTCTCCTGTGGTTCTGCGCACAGCTCTTTCACCTCATCTACCTCAGCGAGGATTACGTGAAGCAGCTCGCCAAACAGCCCGCCTGGCAGGATGTTCTCACCAAGCTCTATGTGAAGGAATCCTACGAGTCCCACGCTGCCAGCATCTCAGGCTCCACTGAGTCAAACTTCCGGCCTCCTTTGCGTAGAGACCAGAGTCTGCTCATAGAGGATGCACGTACAAGCATCTTTCTGAACTACGGCACCTCGCAGGAGGAAGACGACGACGAGGAAGAGGAGGACGGCGGCCAGCGGGATATCTCTGAAGGATACTCTGATTTATCCCAATCACCGCTCAGTCGAGTTAGGGGCCAGCTGAAGACCTTCAAGTCATTCGATTCTGCAGACCAAGAAAGTCACTCGTCCTCCCTCTCCAGTTCCATGGTGGTCGATATTGTCTCGTCTCGCCTGGATGAGGAAGGGAGAGAATACCGGCCCTCCTCCCCGTACGGAACGTCGCCGCCTTTTGATCTGGAGCTAGGCAGCATGGGAGAGATGGTCACTCCAGCAGGTAGCCTCACAAACACACCATCCCCTCTGGAGCACAGCAAACCCTTTCCACCGCTCAGACCCAGGAAGAGCTCCAGTCTCTCCAACGTTTTGGACCACACCAGCTACGGGACAGACCCTCCCACTGGAGACACCATCTCCAACACATCCAACCCACAGGTTTGTAGAATGACGGTCATATCTTGAGCTTTATCTCTGAAAGCTTTCTGGTGTTTCCTGAGAGACTTCAGGTCTGCGTGTTGCTTGACTTTCAGCAGACGCCAGAAGAGGAGCTCTGCAACCTGCTCACCAACATAATCTTCTCCGTGCTTTGGAGCGGCAGTGGGGCGGACGGTCCCGAGGATGTGATCTGGAGAGAGAGGGGGCAGGTGTTTTCTGTGCTCACTAAACTGGGTTCTTCCTGCCAACTGGTCCGCCCACCGGATGACATCAAACGCAGGTCAGCATCTCTCACTGGACGTTTAATTGTATCCAACCAGGAGGATACATTTGATTCATACACAAGTCACAGTTTTCTATTTGTAACCGTACTTGAGATCATAACCGTTCCATTTTTATTTTATTTTTATTTTTTAATGTGTATTTCAAAAGGGAATTCCAGTTCACTTCATAACCTTAGTGGAACCTGATTGTGGGGGTTACGGTTAGTGGTCATTTACTATCCTTTTGAAGTTGAGATGAATGGTAATGCCATTAATCCACCCGCCACAAAAAAAAAAAACACAAAAAAAAAACAAAATTGCCATGTATGGACTCACACTGCGTTGCGGCTTTTACTGATGTTGACTTAGTATTTATTTACATCAACAGTACCTCCTATAAAGTTTTGTCGGTGCATGTTTTTATCGTTATCTCTTGGGGATCTGTGGCAGTTTTAGGTTTACATTATGAATTGCTTTTTTTACGACATCAGATTTGATGCCATCATGTGGCGCTATTCCTGCTGTGTGTAACAGTTTGCTAGAGATGATGCTGGAATCGTCTTTGTCCGACCTGAGGGATGCCCAGGGCGTGTTTCTACCTTTTTGTCCCAGCCTGGTGAGGCTCCTCAGGCTGCTGCAGGACTTCCTCTTTTCCGAGGGCACCGACAATCATACACTATGGAGTGAAAAGGTACATCCGACAGTCTGCATGACACATCGTTCGTATTTTCTTTCTTCATTCTCAGCAGCAAATGCTTGAAACTTGATACCACTTGTGTGGTGAGGATGTGTCAGTTTAAATGCCATTATTGATTTGACATGCACATCCTCATGCTGGGATGGGACTCAGAAGTGATATTAGTATATATCCAAGCTTCCCTCCAATAATTGTGACAGCTGGGATGCATCACAACATTTTTAACATTGTAGTTAAGATCTGGTTGTTATTGTAATTAATAGATTTGGGTTTGGAATAAGGTCTACGCTTTTACTGCGAGTCCTTTGTTGACAGTCGCTGTATCACAGATCTTTGAGGGGGTGGTGAACCTACTGGACAAGTTGCAGGCCTGGCATAGCACCCCCGGCAGCCCCGGCTGCACCGAACTGAAGGAGATGTCCCAGATCGGCCTACGGATCATCACCGGCTATATCCAACAGCGGCAGTCACAGGTCGGCTTTCGTTCATATCGCCTGGAATATTTAGCTAACGTGAAGGGTTCACACAGATTAAAGGCAGATAACAAATACCACATCTTGTATGGGCTTCATTTCAAAGACATTTCAGTCATTCCTCTCACGGGGAGTGTTTTTTTTTTTTTTTTATGAAAGGGTAGCTCCTCTTTGAGTTATGACTGCTGTTATCATGGGACTGAGCAAATGCTCATAACTGAACCAACCACAAGGCTTCCGATCACATGATTTATTGGTTGAGAAAAACTCATCTGAAGAGTAGAGCAACTCCCACACAGACATTTATCAAAATAAGTCAAATTAATTGTACTGTGACTCATCATCTGTAGAATATTTAGTTTATTTTTGTGTTGTTTAATTTAGAATACAAAGCATCAGTGTGATTTAACGGATTCGATTAGATTTCTTAGATCTGTTTATTTTTTCTTCCTGCAATGAGGTAATCAGAATCAGTGATTCATGCTCTACTCCATATGTATTATCCTCCTGATAGCTATATCTGAAACTTTGCAGATAAGTGTTCTCTTCCTACTATCTAATAATATATGGATTTCAGTAGGTTGAATAAACACAGAAAGATATTTCTTTGACGCTTTCAGTCATTTACACGCCCCAAAAACTTTACAACTGTTAATTTATTACTTTGGGTGCAGTTTAAAGTAGTGAAAACTGCACCATCGAGAGATGTGCCCAATATATATATCTTATGAGGACACAATTATTATATGAAAGGATTTTTTTAAATATATGAGTAAGTAAAGATTTTGGTAGCACGTCTCACTGGGTCCCAATATGCTGCAGATGGTTAAAATACAGACTTACCAACAATTTACAATTAATGCAAGAAAAAAAACAATCAAAAGCATCAGTCTTACTAAAAGGCCTGCCTCAAAATATGATTTGAACTGCTTTTTAAAAATATGTACATTTAAAAAAAAAAATCACATAGTTTAATCATTAATTTAAATTGATTTCAATGAAACAGTCCTCATGTCTACTCAGGTGTGTGTGATGGCCTTCGTGAAACTGCACAGCCTGTTGCAGACAGTGTTGTGTCTCAGTTGGGAGGAGGTCTGCTTCCTGCTGGGACGCATTGGCGTCCCCTTGTGGCCAGACAAGGAGTCGACGGACAGCAACAACGCTGAGCACGCAGAGATGTTCTCCCAGGTGGTCCCGGTCGTGCGAGCCCTCCTGGACCAGCACGCAGATCCAGTTACGGTCCAGCAGCTCCTTCCGAGTCTGCCCATCACGAATGGCAGCACCACATTCGCCCAGGACCTGAAGGCTTACTGCCACACACTCGAGTGGCAAAGCTTTTACCAGCAGCAGGTCGGTATTCCTAGTAAAATAAATAAAAAAATAACCAGATATTATGATGTCATCAGACAAGATCTTTCCCCTCGGAAAAATATAAAGCTATCTTTCCAAAGTGATGTTATGACAAGTTTATGAAAATATACAAATGGAACGAATATATTTCAAGCAGATGTCACTTTATGTTTAACATTGAGGCAACTGAGATATTTTATGAAGATATACCAAACAGAAAAGCTCTCCGTTAAGCTGAAGTTTATACTTCTCTTTTTGTTTGCATTACTTTTGTGTACATACAGTATCTCACAATATGGAAATGTGTGTATTTCAACTTTGTGTGACCCCGTCCTTACTCATATTGTCGCTGTCCGGTGAAATGAAAGCTCATCTGTAAGGACTTGGGCTTTGGAACTTTGGGCTGAGGTCAAAAAAATGGCAACGAAATGTTGGAGAGAAATAAATAAATATACTATTAGTTTTTTTTGCCCTTTCTTTCCAATACGGGAAGAAAAATCTGCCTTGTTGTTTGGATTTAAAGTCACAAGATTATATGCAAACATGTTTGTGCTCACCGTTCACTAACAGAACATTTGAAATGAATGGCATATACAGTAGGATTGTTCTACCAATTTACATAGTGGTAGTGAAATCCAATAAAAGAAATGATTCCCAAACTGTGGTCTTTAACCAAAGTACTGTTGTCTTATGTTATACAGTTCTGCACCACTTCTCGCAACCACTCGAATAAACATATTGATACCTGATTGATTGATTACCTGTCTGACAGTGTCAGTCTTATGAGTTAATTAGTTTGTAAGTGATGGTTTATGAGAGCATTGTTGACTGTTAACATGACCTTTGTCAACAAGTTCAAAGATGTCAATTTTGGAAACTATTAAAAGACGTTTCTGCTGATTCCAATGGGTGCAGGTTCAGCCCACAATGGAGCAGTATGAGCTGGACACGTTCGGGCGGAGTCATGACATCATGTCCAATTTCTGGAATTCCTGTTTCGACGACCTCATGAGTACGGCCTTCAGACGCGACAAAGACAGATCGGACAGCAAAGCAAAGTTTCAGGTTGCAGCAACTTGCAGGGCGCTCACGGTTACCTGCGGCGTTTGACCCCTCTACTTACCCGCCACCTATATGTGTGACAACAGGAATTGATCGTTGACCCTTACCTGAAGCGTGTTAGAAGTGAGAACGGACGCTACGTCAGCTGGCAAAAGCAGAGCTCCAACCAGCAGGGGGTGGTGCGGCAGCACTGGAGGGCTCTGCGCAGGCTGTTGACCAGCGAGAGAGCAGTGTGGGCCAAGAAGTAGGACTTCTTCGTAGCCAATGTTATTTTTATTCACTTTACCCAAACATGCTTTACATTCCTTCTGAAAGTGTGCTTTGCCACTTTCCTCTGCAATCTGTTTGTGCCTCAAAGGACTCTCCAACTCACTTTTTGCAGCCTAGCCTTCAACCTTATTCCACTCTCACTCCCCTCTTTGTCATTTTTCACAGACTCAGAACATGCATGAATGATATAGGCTTCATTTTTCTTTTTGTTGTCCAGAGTCCAGCCTCAGGTCAAGTGGATACTTTCCAGTGCGGAGACGTATTCAAAAATGCGCCTCAAACTTGTGCCCAACCACCATTATGACCCCCACACCGAGGCCAGTGCCCAGAGGGACAACATGGGTTCGTCACACAGTGGACCATCATGCGCCTTGGCAGTTTGTTTTTTAAAACTCCAAATACAAAATGATGTCATTATTTTTCCAGGAGTGGACAGTCCACGTTCCGAGCTTCTCCCTCTGGCTGTTGCCAAAGAAGCCAAAGTAAGCGATATGGAGGACGACCAGTTAGGAGAGGAGGATCTTGTATTTTTAGATAACAAGTGAGTCAACGTGCCTGAATGTCTACTTCACATTAAGCCGTTGATGAGAACACCTTTACAATAGGCTGAATGTTCTTACTTTTGCCTTTAGTGTTGAGGCTGAAGATGAGAGCCAAAAAGAAAAGCTGGTTTTATCTGAAGACTGTGAACTCATCACCATCGTAGCCAAGGTACCCGGCCGCCTGGAGGTTACTACGCACCACCTCTACTTCTACGACGGCAGCATTGAGAAAGAGGAAACAGAGGAGGGTGAGGAATCTACACTCCATTCAATGCACATGCTGTACAAGCCTGTATTGAAAATTGTGCCTTTATGAAAGTCATAATGCTTAGTTCGGATTGACACGGTCAGAGAGGTGGAGTGGAACCTCGGCTTTCATGATTAATTTGTTCCAAAAAGTCTGACTAAAACTGTATCCTACAAAAACTGAAGCAATGTTTCACATAGGAAATCATGTAAGTCCAAAAACAACAAAACAAAACAAATATTTTATAGAGAACAACTTTACATTAACATACGGAACACAATGCCAAATAAAAATAAATGACTAGTGGAATAGATAAATGAACATTAAACGTCACTTATAACTTTAATGAAGATTCTTGATTGGAGAGGGAGGATGAGAGGTTATTGTTTGGACAGGACCCCATCATTTTCCTACTTTGCTACTCATTCTTTTGTGAATGATATGGTTTTTCTCTATCACTTGAGATTTTTTGGGAGCCCCATAGTGTCTTACCGAACAATCACACTCAATACATAAGCACAAAAACATGTCAAAATACTTCCAATGAACGCGCGGTCTGACGCTCACTCAACAGCTTTTAATAAAGTTAAGCATGCGTATGTGATGCTTTGTGTGGGCGTTCCATTCCAGGAAACGAGTGCCCGGGCAGGGGGTGATTTTCAACTGTAGCCTAAAACTGGGACAAAATTTGGGCCCAGAAAATCAGCGAAAACCAAATCGTACAAATACTAGAGCATACGAAAACCGAGGTTTATTGTTGTAGTTTGTAGTGATGCAGAACTGCACTGCATCAAAAAGCTACCAGAGCTTTTTCCAAAATATTGATTCTATTTAGCAATATGCGTGGAAACAGCTCTCAGTAGCACCATGTAACACTCCAATAATAAACATTGTTTACCAGAACTGAGAATTCATTGGATGTGATCAGATTTTGCAGGTGTCCCTAATATTGTGGCCCGTGAGGCCATTTTGAGAGTGTAGTTATTTTAGTCTAAAGTAAGCATCTGCGTGAATATTGTCCCTCCCTCCAGGAATTGGATTCGACTTCAAACGGCCTCTGTCTCAGCTCCGAGAAGTCCATTTGAGGCGCTATAACCTGCGTCGTTCTGCACTGGAGCTCTTCTTCATCGACCAGGCTCACTACTTCATCAACTTCAAGAAGAAGGTGATGCAGAGTTTATACAGCATTTAAACTTTGCCGTGGTTTAAAATCTCATAACAGAGTCTTTATCGTTCCTCTTTTTAGTTGCGTAATAAAGTTTACTCAAGGATTCTGGGCCTGCGCCCTCCTAACCTCTTTTACTTTGGATCCCGATCACCACAAGAGCTGCTGAAGGCATCAGGCCTCACACAGGTGTTTATATCTTATTTTATTCTCCCTCGTTGGATTATAATTTGCACATATCATGCTGATCTGATACTGATGTGTTGCGCAGAAATGGGTCTGCAGGGAAATATCCAATTTTGAATATTTGATGCAACTCAACACCATCGCTGGGCGCACTTACAATGACCTATCACAATATCCTGTGGTAAGACCACACAAGATATGAGAGATAATTGAGGCAGTGCACACACACACACACACACGCACTATTTGGCAAGAAATGACGTTCATGTTGTCTTTGGTCAGTTCCCTTGGATACTCTGCGACTACACTTCCCCTGTTTTGGATCTGGAAGACCCGTCAGTTTTCCGAGACTTGTCCAAACCTGTCGGTGTGGTCAACCCTCGCCATGCACAGGCAGTCAAAGAGAAGTAAGTTACAACGGCATGGACTTGGGCTTTGGAACCAGAAGCTCACGACTCAAGTCCTGCACTAGAACAAAAAGAAAAATGACAACCAGTTGTTGGAGAGACTCTTGTTTGCTTGTGTCGCGTGCAAAGAAATATATATAAATTGAATTCCTCTGTGAGGGGATTATAGGTATATCATAGCAATAATAATCATAATATAATAATGTGACTATACATTTCCTTCAGACAGTTTGACCAAAGCTAAAAAACTGCATAAAAAAACGGTAGTAATAAGTAGAGACTGATATATGTGTTTTTACATCATATCAGCCACATTTTGATCTGTGTCATGCTAACTATGGCTGCCGGATGAAATTATTATGCAATTTAATGCCACACACACACAAAAAAACTGCAGTTAACTGTTGCAATGCTGCACTTTTTTTTAAGGCGAGGAGCAACAAAGTCGAACATGTTTTAGATTGTGGGCTTAAAGTAAGAGTAAGGAATTTTATTTGAATTTTTTTTTTTGTTTTTTTTTTTGCATCTCTACAAGCACTGCCCAAATAAAATGACTAACTCAGTTTTCCACCAGGTTTGAAAGCTTTGAGGACCCGACAGGCACCATCGACAAATTCCACTACGGCACGCACTACTCCAACGCAGCGGGAGTCATGCACTACATGATCCGCATGGAGCCGTTCACCACGCTGCACATCCAGCTGCAGAGCGGCAGGTGGGAATGACATCAGGGTGTACCAAGTCATCGCAGGCAGGTTCCCAAAGTGCTCTAATCCAAAAACTGATACATTGTCAACTTTGTTTAGGTTCGACTGCGCAGACCGACAGTTCCACTCGGTGGCAGCGGCTTGGCAAGCTCGCATAGAAAGCCCGGCTGATGTCAAGGAGCTCATCCCAGAGTTTTTCTACTTCCCCGAAATTCTGCAGAACATGAATGGTGAGTTTAGGATGGGTGTGTGTTGCTTTGCTGCATCGCACCAAGCACCTGCCTTATTTAGTCTACTGTGAACACTGGACAAGCAGTACAGAAAATGGATAAATGGATGGATGGATGATATTTTTACAGTTTTATGAAATAAGTTATACAAATGGGTCACTATGGCAGACTCAAGACACTAATTCTCACCATTGTGTTAATTTGGGGGGAAAGGTGGCATTTGTTCAAGTGGATGATGGAGGCCGCTAAAATAGTCGCTTTGCGCCAGTTAGGCACTTGTTCGGAACCAACGCTGACTTTATCTACGTTGAAACAGGGCATATTATTTGAAGAAATGTGGTATTTGTCTCAGAAAACACCCACTGATCCCGCCTTCTTGCTGCAGGCTTCGACCTGGGATCCTTGCAAATATCTCAGGATCCAGTGGAGGACGTTCTGTTGCCCCGCTGGGCCACGTCGAGGGAAGACTTCATCAGAAAGCACAGGAAAGCTCTGGTGAGACATTTGTGCGGGTTGTCCGTCCCCCCCGCCCCAAACTCATTCAAAACAGCTCTTCAAACTGATATCAGCGTGTTTCATTTCAGGAAAGTGAGCATGTGTCGTGCCATCTGCACGAGTGGATCGACCTGATTTTTGGCTACAAGCAGAGAGGAGACGAGGCGGCGAAAGCCCTCAACATCTTCTACTACTGCACCTACGAAGGTACAGCAGCCTGTGAATATTTTCTTGTCATCAGTAAGGAGAAGAAGGAGCTCACTCTTACTGGGCTTTTTCACAGGTGCTGTAGATCTTGATGCCATTGCTGATGAGACAGAGCGCAAGGCACTTGAAGGCATCATTAGCAATTTTGGACAAACGCCATGCCAACTTCTGAAGGTGTGACTTTCAAATGAACTCATCACATCTTCCCTTCGCACTTTTGATTGTGACTAGAATGCCAATCAGGTGCTCTTTGAAAAGCTGCAGTCACACTTTCATCTGCAAACAGGAGCCTCACCCGCCGCGTATGTCAGCTGCAAATGCAACTAGGCGGCAGTCGCGCCTGGACACTTTGCCCGTGAACCTCTTTGATCACCTTGATAAGCTACGCTCATTTGTGGAGGTAAGATCTACCCACCGGCTGATGAATTGAATTAAATACGCCTGACTTTCCAAGCAACAAGGTTTTCATGTGTGGTCTCGACAAATACATTACACGGACTGGAGAAAAGTGAATTTTGTGAAAAGTGAGATTTCCTAATCTGGCTAAATTAGCACAGCAATATATCTGTGAAGGTTTGTTTAATTGACTGTCGCCTGGCTACTTTCACGTTGACATGATCAATTCCAAGTCACTGATGGTGTAGTGGTACACTCGCCTGACTTTGGTGCGGGCAGCGTGGGTTCAGTTCCCACTCAGTGACGGTGTGAATGTGGGTGTGAATGGTTGTCCATGTCTATGTGTGCCCTGCGACTGACTGGTGACCAGTTCAGGGTGTTCAGGGCGCAAGTATAGCATGACCTTTCCTGATTTGTGTACCCCCAGGTGGTGAGCGATGGCATCCCTCTGGTCCAGGCGGTGGTACCAAAGAACCAAAATCGGTCCTTCATCATCCATGGCTCAGATATGCTGGTACGCTTTTGCTTGACAACTCTAGCACGGAGACAGCTTGCAACGCCGAAGGACGAAAGCCCAACTTTCATTTTCTTCGTCGTCCTTATTTTATCTTTGCAGGTAACAGTGAGCTACAGTGGCTTGATAGGAACACACAGCTGGCTGCCATATGACAAGAACATCGCCAACTACTTCACCTTCACCAAGGACCCAACCATTACGAATCCCAAGTGTGTCAACATTGCCTTTTTTTACACTCATAAATGTTATCATTTGGACAGCGATAAGAAAAGATATATTGTCATGTCACCTCAGCAGAATGTCAAAAAATGTTAGATGATTAATACTTAACAGTATCACACATAAATATCTTCCAGTGAAGTGAATAATCTAATCTTCATCTTTTTATCACATTTGAAGACCGTCAACAGGATAGAGAACATATGCGTGCAGTTTTTCTGTGAGGAAACATCTGGGATGTTTCAGAGCCTGTTTAACTGGATCTTTTTAAATTGACCTTGAACATGAATAACAAACACACATTCCAAAAAAACTCAAACAATGTGGTTTGGAGGCATTTGGAGATGGCATTTTATGGAGTGATGGTTTTAATGTGCTCATAATAGTCACATTCAGACTCCAGCTCACATGCACTCGGCCTGTTATTTTTCAGGACGCAGCGTTTTCTGGGTGGACCTTTCTCACCCGGCGTGAAGATCAGCGCTCAGGTTCTTGTGGTGTCTAATGATGGACGTCTGCTGTTTAGTGGAGGACACTGGGACTGCAGTCTGCGGGTCACCCAGCTGGGCAAAGGCAAGCTGGTGGGCAGGATCTGCCGGCACATTGGTAAGCTCTCGTGTATGCGGGCACTCAGTGCACGCTTCATTAGGCCCACCTGCACAAGCACTGTATGGACAAATTGAATAAAACATGATTTCATTTAACAATATGTATAATCCTGAGATGTGTTTTACGGTAACCATTCAGCCGTGCAGTGAATTTCTATACCACAATGTTTAGCATTTTACTACATCCCTTGTAGATTTCATTGAACTGGTTGTCTTGGGTTTCAATTTTTGTTAATGTTATAGTCAAATTGATTTGACTTGCATTGCGGAGACAAATTCCTTGTGTGTTTTGGACATACTTGGCAAATAAAGATGATTCTGATTCTGATTTCCCCAAAGATGTTGTGACGTGCTTGGCTCTGGATCTGTGTGGCATCTACCTCATCTCTGGCTCAAGGGACACGTCCTGTATAGTGTGGCAGGTGCTACAGCAGGTACAACAACAACAACAAAAAACATGTCGGCGCACCCAGAGGAGATAAGGATTGTCGTGGAACTCACTGGGTGTACTTTCCATTTTAGGGCGGCTTCTCCAGCACGCTGTCTCCTCGGCCTGTTCAGGTGCTTTGTGGACACGACCAGGAGGTTACCTGTGTGGCCATCAGCACGGAACTGGACATGGCTGTGTCGGGCTCAAAGGTCTGTAAATAGCTGCTACAAAACACACACATTAATATTAATTACATTAATACAGTACATACAGTACAGTAAGTAACTCAGAAACACTACTTGGATGCTATACAAATTAGCATGTAAAAAGAGACGTTTTTATTTCTACTACTCACTGAATAAAACAATGCGAGAATGAGGCAAATGTTGCCATCTTCTTCCGTACTTTTCTTAACCACAAGATTTTGTTCAGTCTGCTACTTTAAAGACACTGTGAAGTCATTTCCGGGATTTTTTTTTTTTTCGAAATCCATTAAATATGTTAAAAGTGTTGAAAACATGTGCAAAGACTGAGAAAAATGCAAAAAAAAAAAAGTCCTGAATTGCTGAGCTATAGCGTAAAACTCTTTTTCACCTTCTCAGTTGTCCAGATTTTCGGGGCAGGGCTAAAACGGGACCGGGCCCACGCAACGGAGACACTTCAGAGAGCGATAACTGTTTATTATGCACGCTAGCTCATGAGCTAACGATCGACCTGGTTAGCAAGCTAGCTAACAAGGCACCAATCTCGCCAGCGCGGCGTCGGCTCGTTCAGGAAGTCGGCGCCCTACTTGGTTTTGTGTTGTGTGTGCGTCCACATAACAGCAACACATCAGAGAAAGCTTACTGTTAAATTGACCTCTTGTGTCTGCGTGACACAGACACTTACTTGATTGACAGCTGATGGGGAGCATTCAGCGCACACGCCCACAGAGTTCCTCAGCTCGAGGGCGGGCTTTATTTTTCATGATTTTATATAATTGGCAATGTATTTATTTTTTAATCATTCCAATTTGGCAGACTTGTTAATAACACTCTGCTGAAAAATTAAATACATTTTTTGGTCCTTTTACAGGGTCATAATTGAAATTTACAACGGCATAAGTGGGAGGTAGTCCGGTAGGTGGTAAGTAGGTAGGTCGGCATATACTGTAGGCCGGTATGTAGGTAGGTCATAAGTCGGTAGTTAGATACTGTAGGTGGTTGCCGTGACAAACAAATATTTGTGCATGTAATTTCTCAAACTACACTTAACATGTTGCACTCTTGATTGTTGACCGGTAGGACGGGACCGTGATCGTGCACACGATCAGACGAGGCCAGTACCTGAGAACGTTGCGGCCTCCAGGTGAGCCCTCCCACATCTCCAAGCTGCAGGTGGGCATGGAGGGTCACGTCGTGGTGCAAACCTCGCCGGGGGAGCGATCCAATTCTACGAAGGTACATGAACACAGCAGGCAGACGAAGACTTGACGTTTAAACTGCTTCTCCAAAACGCTGCTCATTCGTTACAGGGCAAGGACTCCATCCATGTTTACTCGGTCAATAGCTGCCTGCTGTCTTCCTTCACCATGGAGGAGCAAGTCTGTGCTCTCCACCTGGTGTCTGAATACATCATCCTGGGCACCATGCAGGGCAGACTGCACATACGTCACCTGTGCAGGTAGATACCTTTTAACCTCTTAACTTCTCTCGATTCATAAATCAGTGACATTGGAAAGGCAGCCTTGGATGTGATTGACAACCCTGACTCCAGAAACTTGAAAGTTTAGCTGGGGAATTTATGAACTAATCAAAGTTGGCTTTTCATTGGAATTAATGAGAAGTTTTTGTTTGTTCTTGTCTCGCAATAAATACAGCAGAGTGAAACGGCTTTTCCCTTTGGGCATTATAAGTAGTGTAATATATTTTAAAATTAAAATTGTTTAGTACTTTACTCAACATGGATGATGACTAAAATAAACATACTTCCCTATGATTGAAAGCAAACTCTCTTGGTCTTTTTAGGCCTAATGGATTCCTCTTGGATTCTCCATGTCTGCTTCCCCAATTTAGTGGCTGATTTATTGGCTAAAAAACATTGAAGTTTCCTGTTTTAGATTAAACCTGCAATTTTGCACATCCATTTTCATGTCAATAAATGCATTCCCTATCTATCATGTATCGATTTACATGAAAAGAGCAGCTCAAGATCTAAAGATAAATATTGCAATGATTTTTTATTTTTTTTTTTTTTTTTTTTTTTTTTTTTACAGCCTGGCTGCCGCCGTCCCACCCTTGGCCTTGAAAGTCCCCGTGAGGAGCGTGTGTGTCACCAGAGAGAGCAGCCACATCCTGGTGGGCCTGGAGGACGGGAAGTTGATAGTGGTGGGGGCGGGGAAGCCAGAGGAGGTGAGAACCAGGACATGAAGTACTTGTGAGATGTGGGATCGTGTGGAAGTGAAGAAGTGGGGGTGGGTCGACTCGGTTACACATATGCTAAGTGCTTGCGGAGAAGTGAGTTGTTCTCACATGATAATGGTGTGCCGACTGCCGGGCGTCTGTGTGTAAACCACGAGTAACTACGGATCCAGCCACGTCCGCCGTGACGTCCTTTTATGTGGAGAGGACGAAATAATGCTGATGTCAACTAGGACCAGTTCTCTGGCCCTGTGAGGATGAATTTGAAGTCTGAACAGGGCAGTTGCTTATATACGGTAGTTGACGTTTGCCTAGGCCAGCACTGCTGATTCTGAAACTTCTGGGCAGATTACATTGACATGGCAACACAACAAAATGAAGGGAATTGACTGTTGGGAATATAAATGAGTACAATCTGTTGGAACAAATATTTGAATTTAGGTTGAAAATGTAGGCAAGCGCTTCTGACAGTGTTTGGGCCAGACTGAACGACCGTCTTGTCTCTGCCCGGTGTCAGGTTCGCTCGGGACAATTCTCCCGCCGCCTGTGGGGATCCACACGCCGCATCTCTTTGGTGTCTGCCGGCGAGACCGAATACAACCCCGCAACCGAGAGCGCCGGCAAATGAGAGCGACTCTGACGAACGCTTGTGGAGATGTTCTGCACCCACACGCTTATTATGGCTTTCTTTTTACAAGCCTGGGAACTTCTGAGACCAACTGAACACTCAGCACTTTTTGGTTTGTTTTGTTTTCTAATCAAGGAATAGTTTCATTTTTGGTTGTGGACTACTGTCTGTTTTTAATCAGCATCATTCCAAAGAGTGGCCTTGTTTTGATGAGGCAAAAAAGCTTGGCTTTCGAGCTTAAAAAACTGCTGTCAGACTGTACAAACCTTTCAGGAGGGACACACACACACCCACACACACACAAATACTTACCGACCACTTTTTTTCCAGTTTCTGTGCCAAGGCTTCTTAAAACTCCTGCAAACTTGAAAACATTTTGAGAGCTGCTTAATGCAATACCGGTAACTACCGCCTGATATCACCACAGTGGCCTAGCAATTTACCCTCCTGTCTTCAAAACTCAAATGTTACATTATTAAAGCAGAAAAGTGCTTTATTGGTCAAGAAAGTAATGTACATTCACTTTGTGTCGTTGATGTTGTCGGTTGAGGAATTAAGAGAAGTTGTCGTCTTGCACGATGTGGCGTATGTAGTAGTTCTATTTTTCTCAACCCCATGTACACAACTCACAAAAAGAGGCTGTTGTGAGTTTTACTGTTCGGTTCCTTGATCGAGAACAGCAAGCTGTGCAAGAAATTTCAATAAAAAAAGTACTGACGCACTGAACAGTTAGTAGTAGATATATAAAAGTTCAGAGGAGGTCAAATTAAGTTCACCTGGAAGGTTATTGTGCATGTTAGGTTCACCCTGAAATTTCACCCAAATACCGAATATCCCTTTTCATTGCCTTTTTGTGAGTGGCATTTAAAATATTCACCCTAAAATGTGCCTTTTTAGCTATGAACACTGATTGCAATCATTTGTGCGAGCTCACCATATGCCTCTGGTTTCAACACACACGCATGACTCACATGTGCAGAAGATGGTTTTAATGACATGAAGTCAAGTGTTGGCTGCTATTGCGCTGTTTAGAAAACATCTGAAGGCGGAATGAGAGCTTCGGAGGAATTGTCCTGCTGCGGTTGAAACACGGTCGTTGTTATGCAGCGGCATGACAAACCAACCAACTCTTTGGTTCAATGTGAGAAAAACAAAAAACAGTCAAGCAACATTAGGAAGAGCTCAGCCAGCCTTACAAGTTTATACTGTACTTGTTTAGCCTGTCCAAAAAAGTGTGTTTGTTGCATAAACGTGTGAGACACGTGCTGTTTGCCTTTTGACTATCGCGCTCCACATGTAATGAATGTAACATTTCACCATGCTATGCATTCATGCTCAAAGTTTCTGCTAGGTTTACTGTAAATACGCGCTGTATATAATCTGTCTGGTGTTGTGTGATTTTAACTTAATGCTTTGGACCAGCACTGCCTTCAATACAAACTTGATTTATATTATTCAGCCTTTGCATTGTGTTTTTTTGTTTTGTTTTGTTTTTTAAGTGAATGTTGAAAATACATTTTACTATACAGTACTAAGATTCCAGTTGATTTTTTTTTTCTTTCATTTATATCTTCTGAGTAGAGTAGTATAGTTGAACTTCTCCTTGTGCTCAGGTATCAAAGGATTAACTTTTTGTGACACAATCAGCATAAAATAATTTTAAAAATATATTATTATTGTTATACATATGTCAGTTTTAAACTGATTCCTGGTCAAAGCAGTAAGAGTCGAGAGCTGTACCCAATATTTTTGTCCATCATATGTACCGTCAACTGTTAGGTTGAAGTACAGCATTTTATTGTTTTTACATTTTACAATTACCAGTGATTAACCTCTTTTTTTTTTTACATTTGTGTGACAATTAAGAATGTTAAAAAAATAATAGATGATGCTTTGCTTTTGCTAGGCCCTGACCGATTATTCGTTTTTTTTTTTAATTTTTGCTGAATTTACGTTTTTTTCTTTTTACACATTACAAGATAAGACAAAGATAATGACATTCAAACAAACAATACAAAGTTGCAGTGTTTATGTGTGTATATATATATATATATATATATATAAATTTTTAAAATAATCAGCCGATTAATCAGTTATCTAACTGTTATCCTGCCAGATATCGGAATTGACATCTGTCTAAAAAAAAAAATTCATATCGGTCGGACCCGAGTTGCTACACTTTATAGCACAGGTGTCAAACCGGTGGCCCGGGGGCCAGATGCGGCCCGCAACATCATTTTATGTGGCCACCGAAAGCAAATCATGTGTGTCGACTTCATGTTTCTTGTGAAAATACCAAAATTGGTGTCTTGTATAATGTTGAGATATTGCAAGCATTTTATGTTACCAATCACCTTTTTGAAATAAATGTAATAATATTTGAATTTTTTTTATTGGCTTTTGATTCTAAAAATAGTTATCCATACCTACAATGTGGCCCACGACAAAAATTAGTTTGACACCCCTGCTTTATAGGGTAAGAAAAAATGAATTTGCTTGAAAAATACCTAATGATGGCTACAGTTTGGCCCTGGAGTAGATAATATCGGTTAAATTCATCTTCAGAGGTTCCAGTGTACGCATCCTTATCACTGAGGAACGAGACAATGATTCTCTTGTGAAGGAAGGAGGCCGCCGCATAGATCTTTCTCCGACGTAATCCGGGCCTTGCATGCGTCTGTGATGTTCGGCCCGTCGCAGTTGAAAAGGTCACTAGTGAGCAACATCACATTTTACTTCAGGAGGACACTTTGATCTCCTGGTGGGCCGAACATCCTGTTGGCCTCCCCGTAAACACCTCTGGGGTACAATTGAGTGGGGATGTGGTGGGGGCGATGATAAAACTGACCTGTGCCACCCCTACCCCCAGTCAAATACAGACCAGAGAACAGTGAATAAGGGAAGTGGAGTAGGAGGGTGAAGAGGGCTACAATCGCCTTTGAGAATGGTGGGAGGGGTCGACACCTTGCCCTCGCTTACCGGCAGCGTCTCCGAGTCCTAACCCCCTCGCTCAACCCCTCCAGACCCGAGGGTGCGCCGAGGGGGGTGCACGTTGCAAAATGCTGCAATTTTGGTGCTGTTCAATTCCTGCAAAGAACAACCACAGTCCTCAAAACAGCCTCTGTCTACGACCCCAAATCCGAACCCACCGTCAATTGTCTACCTCAACTTATCGCTCACTGTTCTCTACCTGTACAGAGCAAGGATTTGTTCTTCTTTCCAAGCTTTTAGTTACCCTAAAGTTCTAAATGTATACAGTATGCTGATAAATTATTTCAATTGGTTGTATTTGCAACTCTTTTCTGTAAAGGAACTCTGATTTACAAATTTCAATGAATTTTGTATTTTATAAATACTTAAATAGAAATCCTCGATTGTAACAACAAAGCCAATATAAAGTAATACAGATCAAATAGAGAAATACATCCTAAACATAAATAAAATAAAAACAAAATAACATAACATAGCCTTTAGATAATAACACAGAACATAAATCAACCACATAATTTTCTTAGAATATAATTCCTAAAGCCCTCTGACAAAATAAAATATTTTTTTTTCAAACACGTGGCCCTTATAAAGTAATGCAAATAAAATAAATAAACACTTTTGTGTGTAGTAATGAATCTCATAAAATGGAATAGAATAAAATCATGTAGCCTACTTTAGTTCAAATATGGAACTCATGTAACACAACACAGAAAATAAATAAAAGAAATAGAAAACAACAGTCTTGAAATGAATGAATCGATCAAATAAAATAATGATATCAGTTGAGTATTTCAGGCTTAAGTATTTCATGTTTGAAAGCAAACATGTTAGGTTAGCGAGATACTTTACAGTTTACAGTTGCGGCCTCAAGATCATTTGATTATTACACGAATACTATACTGTATATTACAAGATCAACAAGACTAAACAAAGTATAAATAAAAATATTTTTAAAAATAAAAACATTCATATGTGCGCCAATGTTTCTTTAAGTGTGGAACAAGTACCAGATGTACCCAGGCTCCCTCTAGTGGTATGCCAATGAATCACTGAAATAAATGTTCAATCTGTGCATAATGGTGTATGTTATGTTATATGATATGTTATGTGGCTTCAACTTTTTTTTTTAAATCCAGTACAATACTTTGTTAAATACAGCTCAGTTATATTTTACTTTAATGTACAATACATCGGTATCGTTTTTGATGAGAACTCGGGCCTACTGCTGTATTAAAACGTTGGTCATTATGGCGATACTTGGAGAGCTAAATCATTTTTGGGGTGGTTTTTGGTGTAAAAAGTTTGAGGACCACTGTGTTAGCAAGTAAAGTGAATAGTTATAAAGATTTTTACAGTTCAGTCCCAGTAATTAAAGTCACGCAAAAAGTGTCATCGGGTGTAACGTGATTTCTGAGACGGTTTCAACTCTGTTTTTCATGGAGCATAATTGGACAAAATGACAATTTCACAGGCTCTCGCATGCATGAGGGAACAAAAAGACTCCCAAAAGATGGCTGGAGCTTTATCAGAGTCGCAACGACGTCTCCCGGCCTGCGTCTTTGAAGTGCAAGCAGTATTGTGTCTGAGGGCTCTCCCCATTTGTTTGCCTCTGATGTCTGAGGCCCCCCCCCCCCCCTCCCCCCGCCATGCATTCACTTCACTTTACAAGGTGTGTCATTTAGCCAGTGTTGGCCTGCTAATCTTTTCAATTGCAGAGATCAAACATGGACGTCTTCTCGAGGGGGATCCTGTTTGGTTGGCGTGCTCTCTTTTGTCGCTGATAACAACTGATCACAGGCCGGTGCGACTATCCCCACACTTTAATGACGTTTAATCCCACATGGCTTTTACAACTTGGACACTTGATACACATGTGTGACGCATGTCCATCAAGTAACACATATTCATATTTATAAATCACGTCATGTTTACTGATGAATACTTCAATTTGCACTTTATCTAGCTTCTATATTTCCAGGTGTTATGTGCTGTATTGTGTATATGTGTATTCATCCATTTATTTATACTGATAGATAACAAACACATCATGAAGGTTTGAAACAAATATAAATTAGACGATACATTATTCTCTTTCACACTTGGTGTGGTATACTTTGGAACATGAACTGTTATTTTCATATCAATAAATTCATTGTTATTATCTTTGAAACGTGTTGTGGTATGCTTTGGTTTATGAGCGCTTCCTTTCAAATAAGAGATATGAATATAATAATAATAATAATAATGATTATAATGATTAGTTTTAGTATTGCTTTATATCAAATATTAAATAATTTATTTATAATATATAAATATAAATGGTAATAATAATAATAGTAATTATTATTGTTGTTATATTCATATCTTTATATTAATAATAATAATAATTATTATTAATAATAATATATTATATAAAATATATTAGAATTAAAATATTTTTTATTATCATCATCGTCATTATCTATCTATCTATTGAAAGACACGCATCGCTTTTATACTCTTGTTGCAAAATTGCACGGTGTGTTCAGGGAATTAAATAAAGTATCACTCGTATTTGGTGCTGCAAACAACGATGAAAGACAGGTCCTGTAACTCTAGGAGAGACCACGCCCCTGCAGGGATGCAGCCAATCAGGGGGCCCGTTTGATGTCCGAAGGCATGGGAGGAGGAAAATGTTTTAGCTGAGCGCGCAGCAGCTTTTCTCGCCTTTGCGGTGAAGGAGCAGCAGGAGAGCACACACACACACACACACACACACACACACACAAAGACACAAACACACGAACACATGCTCGGCCGCCGCATCCTGCGAGTTGAAACAAAAGAAACTTTGTGCCAATCGCTGAAAAGGATGGTAAAGAAATGACCGAGGGACTTTGAAGGCATCACTGTCTGTCTGGAAAGGCAAGACGAGTGTTGGACTATGAGCGAATTCTTCGCCTTTCCCAAGCAAAACAGACGTTTTTTCACAACTTTATGTCTTTTCTGGACACCTTTGTAGATGAGACTCTGCTGGTGCTGACTTTTTATTCATCGTTCATCACACGAAAAGTTGAGGAGGATGGCACCACTTCTCATCTGCGGCTTTATTCTTCTCAAAGTAAGAAAAACTGCTTACAATAAACCACGGGGCTTTACCTCTGTTTTATGTTTCCAATTATTGTTTATACTCAGCTAGTAATAATAGAGTAAACAATTTAAAAAAATAAAAAGTGACTTAAAGTTAATTCACAATGTTTTTTTTTTTGTTTTCTTTTTTTTACATCTAGTGACAAAAACCGTTAACTTCATGGCACTAAAAAAAGTTTCTCAGTCTCTCAGAGCACACTTCCTGCACACACACACAGAGAGACACACACGCACACACCACTAACAGCCTGCTGGGGAGTTTTCATGCTGGAAAACTTTTTGTTTCCTTTTTTTTTTTTTTTTTTTTTTTTGTTGGAGTTAATGTAATCATCTGTGAAAAATAAGAAATCCCGTTTCCCCGCTTTCCACTCACATGACACTTGATTTTCCACCCCCAGCCTTCACAATTGCCAACAGTTAAGATTAAAGCTGTCTGTAAATTCGTTTTGCTCGTTACTCTCATATGATGAATGATTTTTTTTTTTGGGGGGGGGGGGGGGGGGGGATAATTGAATTGAATTGAATCACGTGTCGTTATTGTTGTTATGAAATTGATTTCTGTGTGCAATGGAGACCGAATGTCACAGACATCTTCCCCTAAAAAGCCCCTGGGGCTTGTTGTCTTGTTTGGACATACACCCCAGTGAATACACTTTTGTGGGGGGGTTAAACATATCACTAACAGTTTAATAAAGTGTGATATGTTTAATAAAGGTTAAATATAAAAGAATAGAATTTTTAAAAAATACAAATAAAGTCATTTTTTAAAACGTTTTATGGGGATAATGTGCATGCCAGGCCAGTAGTCGGCAGTGTCAGTTTGTAAAGAATTGTATGCGCATGCGTACTAACTTGTTGCACAAAAAAAAAAGACCAATAAGACATCTTTTGACCAAGTTTTGCCAGAAAATATGTGAATGACAACTTTGGTAAGTAATACGAACCTGAAAGATGTGAAAATGTGAAATATTTAGAAGAAGCGTTGTAAGCACAAACAGAACTTTTAGTGAAGTATTCTGCCAATTCTTCCATTTGTTTTCGTCATGTTGTAACGTCCATGCGCACGCGCAGACTGAACCCTTCAATTTTTTTATTTTTTTATTTTTTAAATATCAAAATCACATCATTTATTTATAGGCTGAAAAACAGGTACACACAAAAAAAAAAACTGAAAATTACACTTCTTAATTACAATTGTTCAAATGTATTATACTTATCATAATCTCTTCAAGGAAAATTCAATTTACACGCTGCTGTTTAGTTTGTGTTTCTCAACACACAAAGAACCAGATATTTAAGTACCAGTATCTCCAAACCTGGGACTCGTATCGTGTAGAACAGTAGTTCTTAAACTTTTTACACCAAGTATTGTAAGTACCACCACAAAAAAATACGTAGCCCTCCAAGAATCACCATCACGAGCAACATTAAAATACAATTGCATACTAGGTCCAATGTACATCAAAAAAGAGGCAGAGGTTTTATTCCTAAAAAGTCTATTTAATATTATTGTACGCCACTTGAATGAATTAAACAAGCACTTAAATAATGGGCCAATTAAAATGTATCGCACATAAAGTTAAAAAATGGACTTGAATATATGTTTGTAAACAGTTCTAAAAGATTAAATGCCAATGTATTAGATTGTTTAGAGTCAATAAACCAGCAGATAAATGTATATGGAGGATTTCTTAGAATTGCCTGTAATTTTTTCACTCTTTGGGTGGACAGACTTTTGTGATCGAGAGCCAAATCAGATTTTTAGAAGGAACAGATGGGCGCGGTCATTTGTAAAAAAATCTTAAAACGTGTATGTAAAATATGTTAAATAGTTTATTTTAATAATAAAATAATAATTGGTGCTCATTTTTTAAATTTAGTAACCTATTTATAATGAATTAACTAACAACAGTGTGTAATAAAATATAAACGTTAAATGTATGTGTAAAATGTTATTTTATTATGTACAGTTAAACAACATATTTTAAAATGCGATAAAGATTGTACATACAAATGAATACATTTTGATTGATCAATATTACAAAGAAACGGCTCAATAAATGCAAATTTTACAAGACCTTTGATAATGTAAATACTCAGTGGGCCGGATTAAAGAACGGCGTGGGCCCTATGTGGCCCGCGGGCCGTACGCTGCACACCCGCTTTCAAATGGCTAATTCCAGGAGCGCTGTGGTCGCGTCAACGAACTCGGAATCAGTTTTCGATTACAAGCAGCGTGGTGTAAACGGCCCCCGCTCATAGAGTCCACTTATTGTTACTTGGGGCATCTCGCTGTGAAAATGTGGCCTCACTCTCAGGGTCTCAGCAACGCTGGGGTCTGGATATCCGGAATGGAGCAATTATCCTTATTTTCTCCCACACTGTAGCCCGTATAAAGCGTGCGGGGCCTCGGTTAGTTAGTGTGTTACCACAACATTTACATTAAGCAGAATTCCCCACCGGGGGAGGGGGGGAAGGGGGCGGATTGTGTATTTCAAGCACTTCACCACTCTTTCATGATGAGTCTCTCCTGTTTGATTTACTGTCATAGTTCTGCACAATGTAGCATCTTTTAATTTGTCCCTTATGCTCCCTGTATATATTTATGACAGTAATCTGCATGAAGGGCGGCCTGAGGTTGGGGGGGGGGGGGGGGCTCCACAACTTTAACCCCCCGCCCAAGCCTAAGCATACTGTAGTTCACGGGTCAGTGTGTCCACGTGGAGGCAAGCGAGAGTGCATCCTTTTGTGTGTTTATTTTCACGCAGATTAGATTAACTGCGGACAGGCCATCACGTGTGCTCAAAAAGAGAGCTTTGACTCACTTCAAAGCAGACAGAAAACATTTCGGTAAGCTTGGGTGAAGGCTGTGTGTGAGCGTGTGTGTGTGTGTGTGTGTGTTGACTGAGTGACTCCGGCAGCCGTGCAGTAGAGAGCCCCCACATTGTAAGCGCCGCTCCACCTCGGTGGTCCGTCTATTCCCAGTGGGGAATGAATCCCTTCAAATTGCAACTTCTTCATACACTAATGGAAGAAAAAAAAAAAAGCAACTGCGGCCCCCATTTGCTTCTTTTTCCAACTCTTGACTTTCTGGCCCTAAAGGCAGCAGATAAGCGCCAGTGTGCTTGAGTGAGTGCACAGCCACTTAAAGCCTCCTTCAAATGTGCACAGAAAGTCACAGCAGGACATTTAATAGCAGTTCAGCGCTTGATGTTAATCTTTTTTTTTTTTTTTTTTTGTAGAGACTAGTCAACTTGGAGAGATGGAAAAACTTCAAAAGTCCAACACAATCCTTTCATAGCGAAAAAGGATTTATGATGGTGACAGTTTAACTGTGGGACTGATGCATTATATCTATGGACAAATTGATGGTTGAGGTTCCAGAACAGACATTGCGTGACGTTAGAGGTTGGACTGGAGGATATACTGTAAGAGGGTTTTCATCTCTTCAAACTCAGTATTCCTGTCGTCTTCTGCATTATTTACATACATTGGTACTTACTTACAAGTTTAGTTTGTTCCATAGACCACACTTGTTAATCTTTCCCCATTGAAATGAATGGAAATGCCATTAATCTCTTCGAGTTCCACAAAAAGTTTTTTTTTTTTTTTTAAATTTAATTTTTTTTTTTTTAATATTGCCTCTAATCTAATGTACTGCTGTGAAACGGAATGGAAATGAAAATGGGTGGGACGGGGGAAGTAAATGTTTTTTCAAAAATGTAAAATTGTAGTAATTTTGTTCCAGTTTTACCCAACTTGAATTTTCCCATAATGACTCATTTGCACACATGTTTTATGCTTATCCCATGGTCGGAAAATCCTGCTGGTAAACATTACCCGTCATTCCATTCGGAAAGTCGATAATGGTTTAGTCACCACTCTGCTGCACAGATGAGTGTTCCCACACTGTGGATGGATGCCAAATTTCATCGTGTACTTGCCTGGGCACCGCCAGGCGTTTTTGGCAGCTCGGGGCTGATTCTGGCCTGCAAGGCGGGCCCAAACTCACTCAGGCGATGTGAAACGTGTCAGACCCCCGAACAGAATCGCCATCTCCAAATATTTATCAAAGTTAAGATTTAAGAGGAGTTCAATCTGTTTTCTGTGCTCCAAACGTGGTCCTGGTCCGGCAAATCCAAACATCTTTCTGGTTTCTGCCGGATGCCGCCGCCCCTACTCCCCTAATACGTCTGATCTGGGTTTTGTGGCTGGTGCTCAGATATCATCGGCCTCCTCTGAAAAGTTGGCTCTCAGCCCGGGTGTTGTTTTTGGATCCAGCCGACCCCCGGATACTAAACGCTTTCTGCAGTCATATCAGCTTGTGAGTACTTGAAAAGGGGGCTTTGGGTTTGAGGCGCTGCAGGTTCACGCATGTTGTTGGCGTTTCTTCAGACTTCAGAGACAAAGAGAGACATCAGCGGGTTGTTTGGCTGTTACTTTTCTCCCTTGAGGTTAGTTGTTAGACATCTGTTTGCTCTCGTCAACCCGCCCCTCCGGGGCACGGTGGGCCAATCTGCCTTTAAATGTGTGCATGTTTAAGATGCCTTGAGAACGGGGAGTAGTGAAATAGTGAGCCTCATCCACACACCTGCAGGGCTCTTGGGGACTTCAAAGGTCTCGCTCTCAAACAGACACTCGCATGCTGGGCAGCCGCGTGCAACCGACACCCTCGCCTCAGGCTGGAAGTGTCCCCTTGATATGCTTCCCCCACCTCCCACGTTTTCTCTGGCGAAATCCCACAAAGTCCAGCCATTGTCATTCATTCGCAATGAGCCGGAGGTGTCAAAGCTCTTCTTGCTTCCTCCTTTTCCCTTTCTCCCCCTCTTATTCGTCGCAGCGCTCCAAAGCCACCTGATTAAAGCCAGCCTCTGCTGTCAGGCGCCAAACCCCGCTGCACAATCTGTTAGGAATGTCTGATCTATCCCTCATGCCATAACTCACACTGGGCTCTCCATTACCCACTTGTAGATAAGGGCTACCAGCACTTTAAGGGGGCCAAAACCGTGGCAGATGGAAAGATTAAACAGGGGGTGGGGGGGGACCCTTTCCAGTCACCCACTGCCCTCATTTTTTTTTATCGCGCATGAGTGTGTCATTTCCAACATGTGGGGTACGGCCAAAAAAAGGAGCAAAGGCACCAAAGTGCATATGAAAAATCCAAAATGATGAGCACAGAAAAAGGTGTGATATACATTGGAATTTTGATTTAACAGACTAATAGGCGGGAGGGGTTGTCGTTAAATTGAAGCACTTTTTTCGTGGCCTAAAAACACCAGGACGATGCAAAATAATTGTTTTGTACTTTTTTCATGGCCTAAATACACCCAGTACAGTCCAACATTATTGTCAATAAAAATAAAAAAACAACAACTTTAAAATGTTTGAAAGCTTTTTAAGTTGATCCAAACTCACATCGCTAGTGCATGGAAGTGTTGCTTTTGAGTTGCAACTGGAGACTATATTCTGTCCGTTAAATCTGAAGTCCGTTAAATCGAGGTTCCACTGTGCCATCATTTCTAGGCCCTAATGCCGGTTGATTTATCATTGATTGTTTTTTTTTTAGGCTTTTTAAAATGACAATACATAATGCATACTTACATACATACTGTACATACATTCTCAAATGATCACTTCTATAACATTCCTAGGACATCACAATGTCTTATCGCCGGTGAACAATTTTTAGAACAGGTCCGCAGGTACTCGTGGTTCTGCGAGTCACCATGTTGGTGACCCTTAATCATTCTGAATCATCATTTTTGATGGGGAGGTGCAGCAGCTTTAGAAAAATACTGTTTAAATCTGCCAGGGCAAATTACATCGATTGATTGTTTTTTGGTTTTTGTTGTATTCAGAAGGCGTTCATAAAAATATTCTCGAGAAAATCAGTTTGACGGGACGTATGTGCTATTCAGACAATGAAAACAGGATGGTGCATATGTGCACAGTGATTATTTTGCATCAGACTGCAACGAAATTCTCTGATTTTAATGAAGAATTTGACGTTAAATTGACATTATTTTAGTTTTTGAATGCTAAATAACTAGGCCACACCATAACCTCCTTGACAGAGATAATAATACTTTTTGTTTCCTCGTAGGTTGTCTTTGGTGACGCTTGCGCCAGTGGACAGTTCACCGAATCCGGCGAGTGTTGCCGTGTGTGTCCTGCGGGCTTCGAAGTGGCGGTGGAGTGTGGAAAAGATGATACTAAATGTACACCATGCCCACAGGGTAGGCAATTATCTTCTAGTGTTACCCCCACTAATACAGAAGACCTTTTTAATTGTTGTCTTTGTCTGTGCAAGAGGCACATGTCAGACTAACGCCGCCGGTGTCGTCGTCTCCCCCACCCCCAGGAACTTTCTCCTCCTCTGAAGACCTCGGCCGTTGCCTCCCGTGCTCGCAGTGCCCGTACGGCGTCCCCACGTTGGCCACGTGCTCCGCCGTTGAGGACACGCAATGCGAATGCGACAGCGACTTTTTCTACTTCCGAGCCTACGGCCTGTGCGCGCCTTGTTCCAAATGCAAGCGTGGCGAGGGGGCGGCGCAGGAGTGCGGCCCCAAGGGGGACACGCAGTGCCGGCTCTGCGTCCCGGGAACTTTCTCCGAAGAGCACGCTAACACCAAACCGTGCCAGACCTGCACCCAGTGCACGGACAGCGAGGTGGAGATCCGGGCCTGCATGCCCAACTCTGACACACTCTGCATGGGTGAGTTGTGAGGAAAATACAGGGGGAGGGAACGATTATGACGAAAAACTGACCTTGCGTTTACAGTGCAATGACCTTGGAAAAGCTATGCTAGCTAACTTGCTGTCTATCTCAGTGTTTTCCAACCAGTCTGCTGTGAGAAAACATCAGGGGTGCCGTGGCAAGCTGTCCAATTTGACTTCATTGGTCTAAAACGTTGTATTTATTTACTACAAATAATGTATCTCTTGTTCAACTATCCATGTTAGTGACGCACTGTGACAGGCAGAACAATGAAATGCACTTTCACTAGGTGGGAGAAGGTACATTAACTTCATCCAACAGGATAAGTCATGACATGCACACAGTAAGAAACAATAGATTAGTGAGTAAATTGAGACAAGATCATCATTATTTCAGTAGATATACTTTTGTGGAATTTTTGTTTGGTGGTGTCCTGTGGGATTTTTCTCATGTGAAATGTGCCTTGGCTCAATAAATGATAGGAAATACTCGTACATTTTCCAAATCAACTATCCACTGACTGAACTCTTAAAAATCAATTACTTACCGTATTTTCACGACCGTATTAAAAGGTGCAGTCTCAGTTACGGGATCTATTTCTGTATTTAACACATACATAAGGCGCGCCGTATTATTGGGCGCAAGCATGGTAAAACATACGCTAGCTTAAAACATACGGTAGCATGCATGCACGCTAAAACAATGTTTTTAAAAAGGCAGCGGGAGCAAAAATGACTTCGGTTCTACTTTATTGACGTATTCAACAATATACTCACGTTATCTTTTTGATCAATCCTCATCCACAAATCCATCAAATTCCTCATCTTCTGTATCCGAAATGAACAGCTGGGCAAGTTCTCCATCAATCATGCCGGGTTCCCTCTCGTACTCGTCGGAGTCAGTCTCGTTGCCGGGGGGGCTGTTCAGCAATGATGCCGGCGTTTTCCCGCTTCCTCCACTCGCGAACCATCTTGAATTCTCTCGCGGCTGCTCGATTCCCATGTTCCGCCGCGTAATTGACAGCTAGCAGTTTAAACTGTGCTTCGTAAGTGTGTCTCTTCGTTTTCGGGGGTCCTTAGCCAAACCGACGTTGTTTTGCACAATGCACATACAGGCGCTATATACCTACGGAGGCCGTGCCTTTAGCGTCCGCATGCTGTCCTCAGTCATGTCCGCCTTTCCTCTATATACGCAGCGTGTCGGCAGGCAATGCTCCCATTCAGTCAAGCGCTCATCAAAGGCACACAACAACATTTACAGATTTTGGAACTCGGTGCGCACATAAGGTGCACCGTCCATTTTGGAGAAAATGTCAGACTTTTAAGTGCGCCTTATGGTCGTGAAAATACAGTAATCGATTATGATGCCCATCCCTAATTGTAACATGAAGGCAGGCGGGCAGGCACCCCAACAAAAGGACTTTTAGGAACAGTTTGGGTTTTAGGACTGTTTCCAATGGAAATGACAGAACCGAAGTGTACCGCTTGTTGGAAACAAGGTTGTTGCCAAACCGATGTCATTTGAAAACGTACAACATGCATGTCAGGAGCTGGTGATGTCGCTTTGTAAAGCAACAACACACATGGCCACCAACTGGATGTCCTCCAGTTTTCTTTCCAAAAGCTATTTTGAATACTTTCCCCCCCCCCTGGACTATGCTTCACCGTTTTTTACGCACACGTCCATGTCCTCCATTTACGCAGATGACCGTTTTCAATCGGAAATGGTAATGACGTTGTTTTCGAAAACTTCCACTTTGAAAACAGTTTTCACATGTGCACTCCAAAGCGCTGATGTCGTGCGAAAGTACAGCCAAAATGACAGTTTTGATCAGTTGAAACGAGTGTCACGTAAACGGCCTCTAAGAGATAAAAAGAATCTCAAAGTAGAGGGAGGACTTCTGAGGAAAAACACAGACATGTGTTCAACATCTGAATCCACACCTCACCAGAACTACGGAACTTCCCAACCAGGAATCAGCAGCAGTGAAGAAAACAGCACGAGTTCAGTGCTTGGTTAGAGGTTAACTGCTCAAAGGGCCAAATCGGGGGCGAGCCCACCGGCTCGTCTCCTGGCTTCCAAACGGCTCTCCGGGTGTTAGGTCATCTGTACACATGTCATGACTCTTTGACCTCAGAGCAGTCACCACCGTAGTTGGTGGCGTTTGAGCCTAAAATAGTCAAACCACGGGAGAGATACAGAGGCCCGGGGTAAATAAAAAAATAAAAATAAAATAAAAAGCGGTAATGGAAGGTTTAAAACGCCAGGGCAGTTCAACGACTGATGCTAATAATCAGAGACAGACCGTGCGTTTGGTACCTGGGCCTTCAGTCGGGGCCTACCCGACTACTCGGAGCAGGTCAGAATAAATATTTATACAAAAACATAAACAAATAAAATAAAATACATTATACTGACCAGAGAGGCTGATTGTTTAATGGATTAATGTGTGGAGATCGCCACAGATAGTGATTTTCTTAGTCGAATGTTGTCTGTAGCAAGTTTTGCTCTGCCTATCCAATGAGAGGACAGAAAACCGCTAATGTCTTTGAGAGCCTGCGCTCTGGCCCTGTGAGGAAAAATTTGAAATTTGATTGGTTAAAGAAACAACCCCATTACTAATACAGTGGTACATTGTAATACAGTGGTTCTTACAAGTGACCAGATTTAAAACCTTTTCGATAGGAGCCGATTTTCTTTGTTTTTGCGATCAAAAATTTGACTATGAGCCCTAAATGGTGGCAGCGAACTTCATAACTAGCAGCAGATAGTGAACAATTCTCAAAAAATGAGGCAACGTGCTTCTTTCAAGCTGTTTATTGCCAGTTTAAACATAAAACAAAGAGAATTCCTCATTGTGTCGTCAACCAAAACACAACTTAGCAAGGTCCGCTGTCTTAATGCTAACACACGATGCAAAACGCTATTGAGAGGCGAACAAAGCTAGCATTGATGTTGCGGTAGTTATAACCCTTCCAACAACGGATATTTAAATACAGACAGTGCTGCAACACACGTAGACAGATAATATGACAATACTCTCATGCATATATTCTTTATCCTCTGTGAAAAAACAACAACTAATATTACTGCAGTTTACTCAGTCAGTTTTGAAACTTTGTGTATTATGTATGTCTGTATTATACTGCCCTCCGGTGGCCAAGGCACATACGAAAAGGAACAAAATGTCAACGGGCATTGATGCATGCAATCGTGTTACAAAAACTGTTTCTTTTTTTTTTATGTTTTTACAATTGCAATGTTGCAGAGCGCTATTTTTCCAATGAAAGACCTCCATCAATACATGTCCGTCCGTATATGCAGATACGATAATTGCACTTCTGCCGTCAGATAAAAAGCTGCACATTCTCTCCCGCGACACTCCGAGCTGGTCCGGTGTGGAGGAGGTGACAGCAGGCGGAGGAAGTCCTGCCCCGGGGACGCCCAAGTTCACCCCCCAGGGTGAGAAGGGCGGCAACAACATCCTGGCCTACGTGTCGGTGCTGGCAGCGGTGGTTCTGGGCCTGCTCGTCTACGTCGCTTACAAGTGGTGGGTCCTCATCAGTGGTAGGCCCGTGTACTTTTATGGGCATAAGAAGGATACTAGAGAAAACGGCGGCTAGTTTACCTGAAATTGTTTCCTGGGCTCGTCGCAGCTGGCGTTCGTGTAAACAGAAGCAGGCTCTGTCCAAGGCGCGGGCGGCCGAGCTGGGAGCGTCTCCGGAGGGAGAGAAGCTCCAAAGTGACAGCGGAGTTTTCCTCGACTCGCAGAGTCTGCAAGACAATCAGCCCTGCAAAGGTGCGGTACGCCACTCAACAAGCACACAATTATAGTGAGGTTTCAAAACTTTTTCTCTGTTTTTTTTTTTTTTTGCTAAAGGTCTGTCTATTTCCTGAAAGAATGCACTGGAAAACATAGACCAGACTGAGACAAATTGGCCAATACTCACACGCTGTGGTGTCATAATAGACATTTCAAAGGGCCTTTATTTGCTAAAACGTAAATGCAATGCGAAACAGTCTTTATCTGTACCAGCGCCACATTGGAAACTTTTATATATACCTACCTCTTACATGTTCATGAATTATGTCATTAAAATGCACTTTAAAATCTTCTAAAATGCCTATTTGGTGGTGTGGGAATTCATCTGGCAATAATAACAAATTCGGGATCTGTATTGAAATTTCAATGTTGTTTCAAATGAGTGTTTGCGTACTGCTAACCCACAGCAGTGAAAACAGATGAAAACCAGTTATCCCAGGCACGGGGGTGCAAAGGCTGGCAGGGCAGGCGGGTGGCAGGGCAGACTGGGCGGCGGCCCTGGGCATCCAGCAGGAGGGGGGCATCCAAACGGACTTTGGGGGGGGTCAGTCAATCTCTGCAGTATATAAGCAATATAATGAGTGTAATTACTGGCAAAACATTATGCATGATGCCATTTAACGTTAAATCCCATTTATTCTACTCCATTATTTTCTTTGTCATGAAGTGATGACTTCAAGTTCAAAATAAAAACCAGATGATGTTCTCAGATTTCAAAATATCATGTTAAGTGACTCCAACACTGAACAGCCTTTACTGTTTTGTGAGAAAGTAAGACTATATCAGTGTTTTTATCGGCATAATTGATTATGATTATTTTGAAAAGGGATAATATCGATAAAATCAGCCGACCGATTAATCGGTTGGGCCCTACTACAGTAACTCACAAAAGTGAGAACACCCCTCAGATTGTTGTAAATATTTTATTATATATTTTCATGGAAGTGTATAGTGTAAATTTACTGTCCCCACAAAATACAGCCATTAAAGTCTAAACCACTGGCAACAAAAGGGAGCACACCCCTAAGTGAAAATGTCCAAATTGGGCCCCAATAGAATATTGACAAAAATATGAGGCGTGTACTCACTTTAGTTTGAAAATGTATATTGAGGCTACAATACCCCCCCCACACACACAACCCCCACATGCCCTGTCTTGGGCTGCGTAGGCTCCAGCGTATTTGAAACAATAGTCTTGTTCTCGCACAAAGGCCATTGGAGTAATGGCCTCGTGTTGTTTTGTTGTCCCTCCCCACAGGTACAAAGAGGGACAGCAAGCAGGACACCCGCCTATACATCAACCTGCCGCCCCACAGACAGGAAGAAGTGGAGCGTCTCCTGCAGGAAGGAGCGGGGCGTGGCTGGCGGCAGCTGGGCCAGGCGCTGGGGTACGAGGCCGAACAGCTGGACCTGTTTGGGCGCGGCGAGGCCCCCGCGCGCACGCTCCTCTCCAACTGGGCCCTGAAAGAAGGCTCCACTCTGGGACTGCTGTGCTCGGCGCTGGCTCGCATCGAGAGGCCCGACGTGGTCTCGGCTCTCAACTGCCCCGCGCAGGGCGCCTCGGTGGTGTGACGCGGTCCCCGCCCACGACCCGCACAGGCAGGCCCACTCGCACCGCTATGACAATGGAGCACGGCAGTTGTTTTGCCTTCCTTGGACGCTTATGAGTCTTTTTAACCAACAGAAAAAATAGTGTTATAGCCACAAAGTGAGATTTTCAGTCTGGTGCTCTATGAACTATTTCCTTTTGTTATCACCTATAATAATGTCCACGAACCACACAGTGTGTCTACAATCGGAACTGTCAATGTGGACTATTCATTCATTTATAGTATTCGATTTTGTCAAAATGGAAATTTGTGTGATATTTAATCAATGCAGTACATAATATTTGTAATAATCTGGGTGTCAAACTCAAGCCACATCATTTCCTGTGGCCCATTGAAGGAAATACAGTGTGTCGTGTCATGTTTCTTGCTAAATAGATTTGTTCTTTCCAAAAATCTGTACCAAAATTGCAATTATTCATTCACTTTAACCGGTTTTAGAATCATTTATTTACACCAAACCCCTACTTAACATAAACGGGACAATAGTGGTATTCTAAAATATTTGCGTGGCACTATTTTCCATGACTTATAATTTCTAATTGAATGTGTTGTTAAAAATCTATACAATATAATAACAAATGCAGGGACAATTGTGTATATTTGATATGACAATGAGATTATACATTATGTTTTTTTAAAGTCATTACGACAGAGGGAAACCATAATTATGATATGGCCCGTGACAAAAAGGAGCTAGACACCCCAAATTGTTTTTTGTTTACATACTGTACATGCTATTTCAACAACAACAACAACAAAAAGTGCCTTTCCTTGTTTTCTGCTCTCCTTGTGGTTTCTCATGCAGAAATCAACATTTAATTTGGAAGTATGCAAATTAGTCTTGGTATTGCCTTTTTCTTTTTTTCTTTTCCTCATCTAATGTCTACACAGCCATAGCCACAGGAGGCCGTTTGTTAAGTTATACGTGGCCAGAAAGAAAGTCATAGTCAATGATGATTAGAATTTCTCACAAAGGAGGCTGATACGGTATAACACGTGACAATAGTTAAGGACTCCAAACTAGAATGCATGCATAACGGAGATAATTGTTGACATAAAACACTTAAAATGTCCTTATTTGTGTTTGAAATGTTCTATTGTTTTGTTCTGTTGGTATTTCTTCAATAAGAGCAAACATGAAGAATTTAGTGGATGATAGTGACACTGTTATTTGGAGCTCTTCCTCGCTGTGATTGTAAATATCTCAAATGTTTTCCTCGCAGTAGCACACAGCGAGATTCAGGTTATCAAGACTGACGAAAGGGATTTACATGAAGACAGAACATCTTCCCTTCTCGCGTTTTGTATTTATTTTACCACCATTTTAAGTTGAAATCCTCCCGCCTTCCTCCAACACGTCTGTGTGTGTGACACTATGTGATGACCGCAGATGGTTTAGGTCATGTATGTTTTATTTTTTTTTTTTTTTTTTAAATTTCGAGGGGGAGGGGTTCATATTTCATCTTAACTGTGTCCGTTTTGTCTCGTTCAATGAATAAATCATTTGTAATAAAAGTGAATGCTCTTGTTATCTTTAAGCATGAGTGTGACATAAACTTTAGAAACAAATGTCGACCTACAAAATCGATTCTGCATGTAAAAAGATCATGGCTAAGATCATTTAAAAATACATATCTTTTGTAGGTGGCACGGCGGATGACTGCTTAACACATCTGCCTGACAGTTGTGAGGGCCTGGGCTAAAATCTGCGTGGAGTTTGGGTAGGAGTATTTATTTATTTGTGAGCTTAAAATTAAAGCTGGATTTCAAAAAAATGTAATTACATATGTGATTTATGAAACCACAGGAGTTAGCAAAGTTTTCAGGCCAGATTTAAATGTAGTGTATGCATAAAAAACACAATGCCGCTTCACTCTGCTTAGTTCTGGTTTTGGGAACATTCAATAAGGCGGCATCTGACTACTTGAGGGGTTTGCGAGTTTCACGGTCAATTAAAACGTCTTGAATATATTTAGGCCATTCAGAACATGATTTGACTTGAACTCACTGAAAGCCAGTGCAGAAATCTTAGGACCGGTGTGATGCGGTCAGGTTTCCTGGTACCAAGAATTTTCAGATTGCTATTTTTTTGTTTGGACAAAATCTTTGACAGTAAGTTACCAAATATATTTCCTTCCCCTTGTTGCTATAGCTCTTGTAATGATGTGCAGGTGTCCAGAAAAGTAACACGGGTACGCCTGCAGCCGATTCAACAGGCCCAGTTAAGTCCGAGTCACTTAGTTTTAATTGCAGGCGTCAGGGTTAAACTGTCAAGCTTCTTGGCGCCTCTGTGGAATATTTCAGTGTTTGTTCTTGTCGTTCGTTCGCCCTCTTCTCCTTCACTTGCTCCACTGACCTTATTGGAAATGTAGATGTTGGCCTGCATTCTGCAATCTCAGACTTTCTAAATCCTGTATTTGGACTGCATTGCCCCATATTGAGGGATTTAAGTGCATCAGAACATTTCCTATCCAAAGAGAACCCTGAGGGGGAGAGTGTTATTTAAGATCAAGGGACATACCAAATTGATTCTTAGTGTACACTTTTATATGGTTTCACCGTTATAACCGTCCCAGCCACTGTGAACTTGAGTGGGCTAACTCCATTTTTGTAATTTTTTTTATGCATAGAGAAAGGGCGGATGACCAAATCTGGATGACCCTTGATTTTTGATCGATATATAGATGTGGAACTTTCCAATTTTCAGTGCAACACTGAGCCAAATCCTACAGTATTTCCAAGATGGCTGCATCCGTTAAACCAGGCTTCATCTCCAGCAAAAAAAAATCCCGAAGGTTATGCTCAGAGATTGATAGTAGCCTCAGAAAGTAAGGAGGGCGAACGTTGTTCATCAGTTTTCCTGAAATTTTGATACAAATGTTTTGACTTAGACCACTATTTTTTTTAACTAATTATAAAAATGCAGGGAAAATGTTGACAGTGAAAAGGGGCTAATGTCTTTAATCGAAGGTCCTTACATGGATTCCAGACTTTGGCCGAACCGCTGGCTGGACTCTCATTAGCACAAGCTCCTTTTTCACTGCCTCGTTACTCCATTGAGTCCTAGAACATGTTGTATTATTTTGGCATTTACTCCTAAAATTGGTTATGTATTTTTAAAACGACTTTAGCTCATGCAATCGTTATTGTAAAAGATAAAATGCTCACATATTTAATATTTTTGTATTCATTAGAATTATGAACAAAATAATAGTAATTATCCCCAAAATATTTTATTTTTTTTAAACCTTAACTGCAAATTACCTACCAAATGTGACCCCTTAAGCACAAAGGTTTGCATACCTCTGTCCTAGCCCCTTTTTGCTGCCCACTGAAGCAGAGAATTGTCCTCCTACATACCATCACTGTGCGCAGTTGGGGGAATATTCCTCTTCCCTGAGTTGTGTGCAAAAGGCCAGATCGACTACATTCAGAAATTTTCACGTGTGTGTGAAAAACGACTTGGAGTTACACTTGCCACCCGAGTGAACTTCTTACATCATACGGTAAAGTTGCAGCACGGGTGTACAAAAAAAACCTCTTTTATTATCTTTTAAAATGTTTGTACACTTGGTATGACAATGTGCTTACACAATACTTACAGTCGAGGAGGGTGAAAATTACTTTATACATAAAAAAAAGGACGAGTGAAAAGGGAAAAAAAAAAGTTGACCCCCCCCCCCCCCCCACCCCCCCTCTGCTGAAATGAGCCTGCGAGGGTGACAAAGTCGATGTAATGGTCGAGCTGGTCACTTGTGGCTCCTGCATACTCATTTGGTAATAATATAACATATTTACATTTTAGAACCATGAAATGATAGTCGTCTTACAAAGCTTCTTGTTAATTTAAACATTCCCAAAACTCTTATTTAATATATCAACAATTAATGCAATAGGCTGGGATGGTTTGTGAGACGTAAAGGGGGAGCGAATGACTAAAAGGACTGAGTTCCTCATGTCAATATTAATTAAAAAATAAGTTTATAAGTTAAAACTGCAATGCTACACTCTTCTGTGTGAGTCCAGTTAGAAGAGTACGTGAGGATGGGGAGGGAGCGTGGCACATCAAACATCGCAAACAAACCGTGCTCCCGACGTCATAAGTGACCTAACGGATAAAAAGACACAAAATCTGGATGACCGGCACACACCGTGGACCTGGAGTGGACAAAAGCTCGGAATTGGCTCCCAAAAGTCCTGCAGGTTTTTTCGGCGAGTGGAAACTTGAACCTCCTCAGTTAAAAGCAGCACCAGAAAATGAAGCAGACTGTTCATTGATCCATTTTCAACAGTGGAAACAAGGTTGGCTTATACTTCATTCACACCCGTTTAAAACCACAAAACAAAGGAACTAAAACTCAATCGGCCTGTGGAAACTGTATGTAGCACCCACGTCTGTGTCCGAGATCTTGTCCGGGGTTCATCCTAGCATCATAAATAAAGCGCGGTCGTAGGTCACGGGTGGGAAAAAGCAAACATGTTCTCAGTAGACTTCCGTGTCCTCCTTGGGTTTGTACACGGCGCCGAACCTCTGCATGTACTTCTTGATGTACTCCTTGGTCTTGTGCTTGACGTTCTCGTTGCAGTCCAGGTCCTCAGGGTTGGTGCACGCCTTCAGTTCTTTGTTCATGACACCGTGGGTTAGCTGGTGGGGTGGGGGGAACAAGTCAACACGTTGCTAGGTGGGACATGACAATTACGGTGCAGGGCGATTAATCAATTTGTATCGTATAATTCAAGTTATTGCCCAGGACGAGTAAAAAAATAAATAAATAAATAATAAAATAAAACATTTAAAATAAATGTTTAACCTCATAAATGTACCATGTTTTTATTTGTATTTATTTTTTTTAAATCGTTGTAAGAGGCATGGACTCCATTGTCATCGACTGAACAACCTGAATAACTTTGCTATACTTGTGAGGTCAAGTGTGACGTCATTAAAAAGAAACCCAGACGACAGAAAAACAAGTGAGCTACACAGGTCCACAGATTGGCCAAGAATGATCAGTGTACTGTTCTGACGCCATCATCATGAATTTCTGCCTCTGCTTTGGAGAAGACATTACTTGGGTCCAGGACTTCTCATGACATTTTTCCAGCTTTACTGTTAACTAGTCCAGTTACTACTTAACATAAAGACAAAAACTTATTCTGAAATGTCATTTTCATTCGCTTTTTCTACAAGCAAAGGGGGAAACAACGCATTAAGTTGGATTTCGTGAGAAAATAAATAAACCTAGATTTTATTTCAAGCCCATTATCACCCACAGAGTGTGAACATCACTTGAGGTCAAGACATTCGGCGGGGAATTCTCCCTCAGCGCGTAAAAACAAGAGTCTGGAATGAGTGAAGCCAAACGTTTGACTGCGGCAGTGTCCTCAGGAATCTTGCTATGTTCCAGTGGCGCTCAAGGCATGAACAACACGCTGCGAACTTTACGGGTCAAAAAGAAGAGAAAGACACGAGAAACGAATGATTGCTGGGACTCACCTTCGAACTACACAACTACAGTGGCGCTGGAGGGTCATTTGTGTTTTGGTGATGCGTCCGTGCTCCACGAGTGAAAATGCTTTTATTGTCTTTACATATTTTTCAACCGTCGGGACTAGTCGAAACATCAGGTGTCGGTATTTTACCTGTAAATTAGTAATTAGATCCTTACATATTCATTTAAATAAGCACGTGAGTCCAAACGTTTGACTAGTGCTGTTAATTAAAAAAACAAAATACCAAAGTTGTGAGTTTGAAGTTATTTTGTTTGCTCCCCACCAGGAGTTAGGAAGCAGTAGGCAATCTCTCAAGGAGGGTGAAATACATTTTCAATGCCTGCATACTTCAGATAAAAAGATCTGTATTCGGTTGTAGCATATTACCAATATAATCCTAATAGATAGTGATACAATAATTTGTGGCATCGATATTTTGTCCTCGCAGAAATATCCTCGTGGCTAATGTTACCGTTCACAGAGTTGTGTGCAGTACTTGGAAACGTTAGGACAAACAAAGACGGGTTTTGCTCGTGCTTAAGCCCATACATTCATTGCCTGGAGTCTTAAGTCGATTTTAGCCATGACTTCTTAAATGACTTTAGGAAAATGATGTTAAAGTAGTAGTCGAGTGTGTTTCACGTTAAAAGACATTTGTTCCACATGTGGAATGTTACCTTTCTTGCCAGGTGTTTGAAGTCCTCTGTGTTGCTAATGCGGCCAAGTTTGCAGTCTGGCTTCCGATAAGGATTTAAGCACTGCACAATAAACTGGGACATCTGAGTTAACACAAACACATACACGTTCAAAAGGGACAGTACAGGCATCAACTATGCAATGAGGAACACATGCTCACCTCTTTGCGGAATGTCTCTTTACTCTTCTTTGCCAATTCACTGGAAGTGTCTGCTTCAGCTGTTTTGGTTGAGAACTGTACAAAAAAAACAACAACAACAACGGCAGCATCCCTTTAACATACTACATGTCTTCAGGTTCATATAAAGTTTCATCTGAAGGCCTTTAAAAGGTGTAATTTGAACTTCCTTCAGGCGTTTTCAGAGCTGCAGTGGAAGATGTTTTTACCATAAAAGAGGAAAAAGCAGCCCATCTATAATTAAAATCTCGAGAGAGAGCACAACTGCGCCCCAATCAAACAAGGCAGCTGGTGGCCGAAGAGTAGCCATGGAGGTTGGCGGCGGCATCAAACAGCACCTGACACAAAGTGTGGATATCCTGGCAGGATGTCCAATCCTCCCGCAACCACCACGCAGAAGACAAGAACAGCTGAGGAGCCCAACGTGATGATTAAAAAGTCGAGCGCAAACACGCACACAGTAATGGGACAGTGAAGTAGTTTATAACGGGGAGAGCATGTGTCACAGCTTCAAGTGCTATGAAATGAAATCTGCACTGACCTTGTTGCGCTTCTTTGCGTAAACATCCATCTAAGTTTATTTTCGCTGAGTAGCCGAGAGACAAAAAAAGGGGACATTGAAGAGAGCGCTGGCTGGTCCAGATGCTTTCCATTATCCCCGATGGGGATAGAAGTAAAGAAGGGAAAACAAACAAGGCGGCGGAAGACAAGAAGAGCAAATCCCGTCCTCACTTTACGACCCTGAGCCCAGGGGACATTCAGCTACGTAGTGGACGGGGTTTAGAGACCCTTCTTTGTCTCTGAGAGACAAATATGCGAGGAGGAGCTCATTTTAGCGCCTGGAGATGGTGTCGTGATGACGTTTGTTCCCCTCCATAAAATGCAGCTGAAAGTAATCAACAGCGCACCATCTTAAAAAGAACAAACGCTATATAACCATGCGTCGTATCCAACCTCAAACATTCTGGGAAGCGAATGAAAAAGCAAAGCGGAAGCGTCCACAACACGGCAGATTTATGTACATAAAGCTCACACTTAAGAATAGATAAGTTCCAGTGTGTCTTAAAAGCTCACCTTGGAGGGATTCTCATCGTAAGTGGGAGTGCCAAGGTCCATCTCAGAGTCATGGTCCATATTGGTGTCACTACTTCCATCCCAGGTAGGAGGATCCCACTGAGTTTGCCTGAAAGGGGGGGGGAAAAAAAAAAAAAGTAAATAAATAAATAAACCACATTGGGATATTAATAATGGCAGTTTGCAATACATACAGGGCCCCTATGGAAACACACATCACTAATCACCTTGTGGCAATATGGTAATAGTAGATCTTTCCTTCAGGGTCCCGGGCCACTTTCCAGTTGGGAGGTAGAACGATAGTTTTGGGCTTCGGGGGCGAGGGAGGAGGAAGATCTATCACATTGTTGGGTACAATCATTTCCTAGTGGAAAAACAATACTTAAATTTACCACCTGTAATTACTGTTTGGCCTGCCATGGAAAATGGCAATCATAACATTGAAATAAGAAATATTATATTATGCTCGACAACTGCGGTTTAAAGTCTTCCATGACTTCACACGGCTCTTGGTAGAGTTGCGAAAGTTCGATGTGCACTACCCCCTTGTGACCGAATGCAGCATGCTGCAAAGGATTGATTTTTTCTCAAATTATTCAAATCTGCTCTTTTGTTATATTTGTCAAAGTCCTTGCCAGTGTCACATTAAAAAATATGGAAAAAAACAAAACATCCAAAATATGCAGTTTCTGCCCAAACCATCTACAAAAACATGATTTCCCCCCCCCCCCCCCCCCCCTCACATTTCAGCTACAGCGAAAATTTGGAGCTATATGCTTTTCACCGCACAGCGACAATATTACATATAAATTCAGAAAATAATAGTACTACTCTAGTTTGAACCCACTTCCAAAGACAAAAAAAACACATAATATAAAATACCAAAAGATGACTTACATTTAAAAAAAAAAAGAAACATCCTAAAACGAGAGCACGGCAGTGTAAAAAGAATTCTTCTTCTTCAGGCCTTCTTACCTGCTGGACAGTTTGGGAGGTGACGATGGTGGTGACTGTGCCTCCCTGCTGCACCACCACACCCTGCTGATGCCCAGGATACACTGTCTGGCCATGCAAGTAGCTGGCTGCGGGGTCAGAGTAGGCCTGCAAAAGAACGTGAAATAAAGAATAAATACAACTACAAGTAGGCGGAGGAGGTAAATAATGATTTGTAATTAATAAAATTGAAAATAAGTAAAATCATTTAACCCAGTAAGTGGGTTTTCCCAATTGTACATTTTACTCTGTCCCCTTAAACAAGTCTTGCTGTTTGACTTCAGTCCTGTGGGTGTCAATAGAGTGCTATAACTTTCAGTATTATAAAAGTTTTAACTGTTGCCAACTGTCAAAACAAATCAAGTGGCTTTTCCACTGTCTGTGGCCTAGAAATGCTAATCAATGCCAGCAACAATGAAATGTGCTTCTCTTAGTGTGTGTACCTTCATGCGTGCTAAAAAACTCAATAGACCGACCAAGTAATTGTTTCTGTAATGAACTAATTCACTATTATTATTATGATTCAGAGTAGAATTCACCATACTGCCAGCCATTTTAGAGCATTTTAACTCGTCTTTTAGGACCCACAGAATATTGTGTTTTGTGACTGTGTACCAAAAGAAACAGATTCTTTAGTAATCCGCAGTAGAACATCCCGGTATTATGGTTTTATCAAAAAGACCTCTTTCTTACCACCAAGCAGAGAAAACAAGCTTTTTGTGACAAGAAACATCAAGCAAAACAGAATTTTGCTTTTGTGAGACCTCAAACTATAAAGCAAAAACACGACTAAAAAAGGTCAAAATGATTTATTTATAGATAGATAACTAAGAAGCATGCCATGAACAACACTGACTCACTGCATGGCCCATGTTTAACGTCACTTGGTTTTTTTACATGCTGTCCGTCATTCCTCTTTTCTCACGATCACGGAAAACACGTTCTACTAATTACCGTGACACACTCTCTTCATACCATTTATACCATGCATATACATACTCTGTTTGCGTGAGGTGCCTAAACTTCAGTGTTGCCATTTCTCTCCCTCATAATCAACAAGTCAAAATTCCCCCGCTAATCTATATTCTACTCATATTCTATTCTGTGCTTATCTCAAATTCAAAGTGCTGCTACACTGACATCTGAAGGGATCTGTTTTTGTTAATAATTTTGATATTCACAGACATATTGCACAAGACCTTAACCATTAAAAACATACTTCACTTCGATAGACGTCAATGGCAGTGAATGGTTCGATTCAGTTGATGACTATAGATATACGTTGCAGTGAATGAGTTAATTGAAATCAACACTTTAATGAACACTTTTAACACGTCTTTCCGGCTTTTTCCTTATTCAGAGTTGCCGTTTTTGGATGAAATTTTGGCAACGGTTTTTATGGATGGATGTTCTCCCCGACTCTAACCCTCCCTATTTATCTGAGCTTGAGAGCGGCACTGAGTTGGGCTGGCTTCCTCCCCCAGAAGCTACGTAAATTTACGACACCTGGATTTCTGAATCCCGCTTGTACCTCAAATTTATATAATAAACTGATGAGCGACAGCTCGTAACTCTGAGAACTCGTAAATCGGTGCACTCATTTGTCAAAGTACCACTGTACTAAGCAGGCCCGACCCTGCTTTGCTTCCAAAATCAGACGATTTCTCAGTCCAGGTCCTAAAAGTAGCACTAAGCAGGCCCAAAAAAATGCCATGTAAATTCAACATACCACAGAGAAAAGTAACATTAACGAGCCTACCAAATTTGAATGAATTTAATAATAATTATTATTATTTTTTATTTTTTTTAAATCGCTAAGTATATAAAATCAGGTTTCCAAAACTTCAGATCTCTCAGACGCTTTGGGCGTGTCGAATGGATGCGCCAAAAGGAATAAAACATACTGAGGGGGTGATAGCTTATACGATGTAAAATCACGTTCGGAGGTTCAACTTCAAAATTGGTTATTGTGGACTATAATCATTAAAATAAGCACACAAGCCAACTCACCCTCGTTGGTGACATAATGTCACAGCCGAAAACGGCAACCGACGACAACGGCACGGTAGGAGGAAGCCCAGGTAGTTAAGACAGTCGCCACTGCCCCATTCACTAGTATCAAGTTACCCACGAAGCCATGTTGTTTCTGGTGAAAGTTTACAAAACTATCCATCGTAAAATGCGCACTACAGAGATGGCTGGTGGTATTTGATGCTCAGCTCGCCATCTGCGTTTCTTTAAAAAGTCAATTGATCGCTTTTTTATTTGCTCATTTTTTGTGATCTTAAAAAAACCTCAACGAGCTGTTCTGTAAATTGAGGTATCCGGCGAAGACGCATTTTCGGGGTGTAGCCATCGTTAGCTTGCTAACTGCAAGCTGGAGTGGTAAATGGGCCTTGTTATGGAAGCTAAGCACAGCTAGCTCACAAGTGAGCAGCAGCCAAATGAAATGTGACTTTGCACTTATATAGTGGGGGAGGGAACTCGCGCTATAAAGCATACGCCCAAGCACCTTGATGTCATGAGGCTGTGTTTTAGCCTCGCCTACAAAATCAGGAAAGTTCAAACGGTGAAAATTTTGCTTAAGCTACGTTTCAACAATTCAGCAGTATAATTGTTATAAGTCATTGCATATTTTAAGCACTTCAAACATATTTAATATATTTGGAAACAAGATGGATATCTGCTTAGAGCCCCTTAAACAAACACGAGGCATGAAACATTTGGTAACTATGTAATATGATTAGATTACTTTCCCACCTGTATGACTGGAGTGTTGGTCTGAGGGTAAGCAGTGGGGATGCTGTAGATGGTTTGGCACGGCTGGCCTTGGTAGTAGATTGCCGTTTGCGTGGGGGCCTGCGCCGGGGCTGCCGCGTACTGCTGCGCTGGCTGCGTCTGCACGGTCACTGCCTGCTGGGTGGCTGGATCCCACAGAGTGGCGTAGCTCTGCTGGCTCTGGACCTGGGGCGCCGTCTGGGCGGGCACGGAGAGGACAGACACGCCCGAGTCCTGGGCTCCGACAGCGGGCTGGGCGTACTGCTGCGTGTCAGCAGGGGTGAGGTTGGCGGTGGTGATGTGCTGAGAGATATTAGAAACAGGAGTGGCTTGTGAAGTGGATGATGGCGAGGGAAGCCCAAGATCTGAGACTAGTCTTTGGGGAGTAGTCTGTTCATAGGTCATGGTGGGGTCAGCTGTAGGGGTGGGTAGTAGTACTTTGCCTGCGTTGGGGTTGGTGGGATCCACAAAAGTCTGGAGGGGGTATCCAGGTGGATAGGTGATGAAGCCAGAAGTCGAGGCATAGGCCAAGGCAGGGTCGTAGGCCATAGTTTGGAGCTGCTGCTGCTGCTGCTGTTGCTGCTTCTGGGCTTCCCGCTGAGCAACCTCCTGCTCAAACAGCTTCCTGCGTTCCTCTGTGGACAGCTTGTTGCGCTCCTTGCTGCCAGTTCCCCGAGGTGTCTTTGACGGGTCAAACCTGAAATGATCCGAAGAACAAAAACAACACTGCTCGACATCCTAGAGAACACATGGTTAAACACTCCCGATGGCGGGAATTCTTACCGTTCCTCAGTGCGCCGGCTGCTCCGCTCATAGGAGGAGGGTGGAGATGTGGACCGTCGCCTCCGTCTCTCAGTGCTGCGTGGAGTTTTGTCTCGATCACGCTCCCTGTCCCTCTCTCTTTCCCTGTCTCGCTCCCTGTCCCTGTCCCAATCCCGGTCATGGTCTCTGTCCCTGTCCTTTTCACGTTCCCTTTCACGCTCTCGACTACCAGAGGTGTTGCGTGGAGTCAGAGTTGTTTCACGATCTCTACTGCGATCTGTTTTGAGACAATGTGGTTGGTACAAATCACATTTACAAATAATTATGAACGACTGATGAGCTGTAGAATTCACTTACCATTGGTTTCCTTTTCCACCTGACTCTTCTTTGGTATTCTGTACACCTCCTGAAACACAAGCAGATAATTTGATGTCTGGCTCGAGGAAACATATTATCCAAACAGACTTGTTGTAACTTTTGGCTAGTCCCATAATGTGTAGTCACAGTGAGTCATTTGCAGATATCTTTGGCACAGTTTTTTTTTTTTTTTTTTGACACCGGTCACCCTTCCTGACAACCCACCCATTTATTATAATTTTTTTCCCCCCAGTGGCTGGGTATTGGGGCAAGACCGGGAATCGAATCTGTGCCGTCTGCGTGAAAGGCAGCATGTAACACAACGCTCCCAGCGAAAATCCAAACAGATTATATACACATGAAACATTTAAGATAATGTGTCTGCCTTTCAGTTTGACTCCGAACTCACCTTGAGATCCTTCCAACTGTCCAACAGCCTGGCCGCCATGCTGCTAATGTCCAAAGCACTGATTTGGGGCTCCTGACTCCGCTCACTCTCCACATCAGAAACACCTTCCTCTTCATCCTGAGAAGGTGTTTCTATCGCTTGTGGATCTGTAGGTGCTGGTGTGTCCTCTGTAGACATACTGACCTCGGGGGTGTCAGAGTTTTGAGGAGCGACGGTGCCAGGTTCATCAGGTTGAGCCTCAGGGCAAGGAGGAGGATTCTCAGTCTCCAGTGTTTCTGTCTTGGCTACCATCTGCTCTGCAGGCTGTTCAGTTTGAGCCTCAGAAACATCCATTTGAACTGGCTCGATCTCTGGTTCCTGAATCTCAACTGTAGGCTGGTCACTTTCCATTTCAGTCATTTCTGTTGGTGCCTGGATGGTCAGCTCTTCTCCGCTAGGCTTATCAGATACCTCAGATTCCTTCTTCGGTTCATCAATTACATCCACTTTCACCTCACAAGGCTTCTCCTCCAACTCAATTTGGTCTTTTACCTCTTCAACATCAACGTGTTCCTGACCGTCTGAAGCCATTTGCGTCTCTTCCTGTTTCTCCACTTTGATGTCTTTTACCTCCTCTTTCTGTGATTCTTTCACTGGATTAGCAGCTTCATTGATCGCATTTACCTTCTGTTTCTCATCAGGCAGTGCACTCTGGGCAGATTCATCCTCTTCCTCATCATCTTCCTCCTCAAACTCCTCCTTGCCATCAGACGCTTTGCTGGCATCTGAGAGGGCACTGTCCAGACTGTTTTCGCTGATGATTTTAAGGCGGCGATACACAGCAGGTTTGGAGGTGTCCCTGTCACACTCTGGTCCCAATTTAGAGGAGGAACCATCAGGTATGTTTAGGGGCGTCTGAGCACGTGAAGTGTTCTCGCTGGAGTAACCGTCCATCTCAGTGGGCTGAGGGAGAGCTTTCGTTTGGGCCCATCGCTGAATGAAGGTCAGGACTTTACTCTCTTCCAGCATGTTCTTAGTGGAGATGGGTAACACGGACAATGTCTTCATAATCTGGAAACAAATAAGAGTATGCATTATCCTTCCAAAAAAATATTGCATTATACATAAATTAATGTTAAGAATGTGATGATCTGACCTCCGATTGTAGTTTGATGTTAATGGCACAATTCCCCTTGGCTTCAGAAATCTCCACCATGAAGATCCAAAGCAAAGACAAGCCATGATGATCTAAGAACTGCTTTAAGCAAGACGGATTCTGTGTATCCTGCATGGCACAAACACAAGATAATGTAAAGCAGTTTACGCCTTGTATACACGCATTGATTTGATGTTGACTTACACGTATGAGCTTGAGACAGGTGAGTTTCTGCTCCATGTTTTCCACACGGACCATAAGTCTGCACAGGGACACCACTTGTTTCCCATCATACAGTCCTTCGCCATTCTCTAGTAATGCCTCCAGTTCCTCATCAACCTTACGAAACAGGCATGATAGATGATAAGTGTAAATATAAAAATAACAATCATAAAACTAATACACAAACCAAGAGTATAACAAAGAAATGATTTGAACAGCTTCCAAAAGAGTGAACTGACTGTGGTGAGAGCATTCTTTCGAGTTCTGTCTTTCTTCATCTTCCCTCCAGCGGCTCGGACACTGACTCGGTTCTCCCCTCCCAGGAAGCCCCTGCAGCTGGGGGCTCCACAGAAGCACTTCTGGGCTTCTTTCCTAATGCGGGAAATTACATAATTAGTTATATATTTACATACGGTGTTACGATCTCACACATGAATAAAATAAATACCCGTATCTCTGAAACTGATAGTCAAATGTCAACTCAGTTCCTGCACTGACTGCTTTGGTGGTGAAGAACCCGACTCTAAGCTGGCCATTGACCGTCCACTGAAATTAGATGAAAATCAACTGTCAGCAAATGAGCATGATAACTGAACACTATTATTTAACTACTGCTTTGGATGATGTACCTTTTGGGTCTCACAGTTGGGCTCGCAGCTGTGGTTCATAAACCGAGAGCAATTACCCTTCAGTGTTGCATCGATGATCTGGAGAGACAATGCAAAGTGAAGCAGTTCTGATTGCCACTTAATCATCTTATTGTATTGTGAATATGGATGTGCCCCGAATTACCCGCTTATTTTACCTACCTCGTTATTCTTTAGAGCCATGAAATAGTAGTGGATGTTCTTGTTGCGTGCATATTCTTTCACTCTTGTTTTGAACTCTTTGTGGTCCAACACTTCCCCACAGTATTCTAGCACAAAGGTATTTCTGTGATTGAATTGAGAAAACATTCATGTAAATATCATCCTGACATTCCACAATGCAGATGATACTGCTATCCGTGCACATTAAATCCTTACGAAGACAAGTCCTTAGCTGCACGTAGACCCCAACCCTTGTCTTCGGTGAGGATGACTTCAAAGTCTGCATGCTGCTTCATTTGAAAGCGTCGATTTGAGCAATAGTGTCCATTCAGGCACCGTGACGAGCTGTGGTAAAACAAAATATTGTACACATGTATACAGCTTTATCAAACAACGCAAATGTTTCTGTGTATAGCTTGACTCACCATTCAATCATCAGTAGCCGATTTAAACAGTCTTCCCCGCACGCCAACATACCCCGTAAACGGTCCTGTTTGGGCAACATTGGGCACTCACACTGCATCCTCTTGATATCACGATGAGATTTGCTCTTCTTTCTGCAAACATTCAAAAACTTTCAAAGTCTGAAATTAACCGATCATTTGAATTTGTTAAAATCTTACCGCTCAGTTAGGTATAGATTCTCTTCAATGAGGTCAAAATAAGGGGGCATCTTCTTTGTCTTGGAAAACTCTTTCCATCGATTGGAGTCTTGAAAGTGCTGCAGAGTGAGTGACGGACGGACCACCTCAACTTTGACTTTAGTTTCTTTCGCATCCTCGGTTTCTCCTTGACGCTCCCTTTTGGCAGTAGGTCCAGCTTCCGCCTCGTTGTCCGAATCGGACTCAATCTCTGGTCGTCTTTTCTTGGGAGGACCCCTGCTTCTGTGGGTCTTGAAGCTGTTCTCCCGCGGGGGGTCAGGCACAGCAGAGCACCTGCTGTTGCTGCTTATTTCGTGACCTTGCACAAACCCTGGAGCCCCCGGTGGTCCACTAGAGTCGACAGTTGCTTTACTAAGATTGGATGGTTTAGCCCCGCAATAGTCGTCATGGTCATTAGTGAGTGAGTCTGGGTGTATTTCACCTGCAAAGTCCTGATATACATGGGGGTAGTTTTTTTTGCAAGTCTGCATGTCGGAAGTTTGGTTGTTCCATGAGACACTGTGGTGTCTATGCTGCTGTATGTTAGGAAAGGTTTCTGAAAGTTTAGATTGTGGTAACAATGGTCCATGACTGCTGTCTGGCTGTTGATATGTACTACTGGGCTGTTCTGGCTGTGCAAAACTCCAGCTTGGGTTGAACGCACCCCGGTCACTGATGTTGTCAACACTGGCAGAATGTTGGTAATGTGCGAGAATCAGTTCACCTCTGCTGTTGACATAATGCTGGCCTTGCACTTGGTCGTAATGTCCAGAATTGTCGAGGCTGTGCGTGAAATTAGTGATACACTGGTGGACATTGGCAGGACCAGTCACATAAGGCTGTGAGACACCAGTAGAGCTGGATCCCTCTAAGTGACTAGTGCTGTCAATCATATTACTCTGGGATTGACAAAGAGAACTAGTGTGGTACGAAACACCCTCTAGTCTTTGTTGAGAACTGTCTTGATATTGAACTTCATGACCATTCATTTTGGTGACTTCATTAGCAATGTGGGATTTTGAAATAGTTGGACTGTATGAGGACGGTCCAGTGTCATGTGATTCACTTGTTACAGTGGAATTCTTTGGCACCACCACCACAGAGTGCAATCGTTTTATTGCCTCATCACATTCAGAGTCATACTCAGAGTTGTCACTATCACTGGGATCGCTATGTCCTCCTTCTGCTACCTGATTCGCTAACGTTTCATGTAATTTATGCTTGTGGGTACCATCTTCAGATTTCTCTTTGAAGTTACCATTCCAGCTCTCCATCTGTGCAGCACTGTTGACCCTTGTTGTATTAATGTTGCACAGAGGCTGTTCTAAGTTTTTCTGAGAATGGTCAACGACAATGATACCCTGTGAAGCCTCCCCTTGGTCGTAACTAGCTGCCTGCTTTGGCCTCTCCATCTCCTGCCCAGGTATGAAATGCCTATCAGATTCTTGCGTGGTTTCTATCATGTCTATCTGACTTTGGTTTTGGGAAAACTCTATTTTGTTTATAAAGACCATGTTTTCAGGTAGTTCAGCGAAAAGTGTCTGCTGCGAATCTTCACTCCCTGGGCCATCCTCTCTAACAATATCCCACCGGGACTTTTTAGTAGGACTGCTCTTTTTATCATTGTCTATGTTTTCTTCAAGTGTCAACAGGTTCTCAGTTTTACATGCTTGCTCTGATTTCACCAGTGCATTTGTTTCAGCTTGCTCAGTGGCAGTCACATTACTAAGTTCACCCTGTGGTTTACAGTTCTGAGCAACATGTGCGGCAGGTACGTCAATTGTATTAGGTAGAGGTACTGACCCTTGTGAAGAGTCAACATCTTTTATGTCCACGTTGCATACTATCTCATCACTACTATTGAATAAACTTTCCGCAGCAGCATTTGCAGTCACATGTGGTATATTTTGAGGAAGAAGACTATCCTTCACATTGTTTACTTTTTCAAGGGTGCCATTTACTTGCTTCTTGCCCTCATTTGAGCTTATAGCTGGTGCAATTTCTTCGTTCACTTCGGGACTTGATTTTGGTCCATCTAATCTGTTACATTGCATCTCTGTCAACTCACCATCCTGGTGGTCAATTTGACTTCTCTGTTGAATATAATTTACATTGTTTTTTTCTTTTTGATCTAGCAAACATGATTTCATGGTAGTTTCATATTTTGGTTCGTCACTGGGACAATTAAATATGTCAGATTGTCTATCATGTTCACTGGTTTCCTCTGGCGTTCTAGAAAAGGTGGTCTGTTTGGCGTCGAGCAGACTAGTTTTCTCTTCTTTGTGTGTTTCCTCTAAACCAGAGCTTGCCAGTGATTTTGTCCTCTGATCAGGTTCATTGTCAGTAGAACTGCTTTTTGGATGATTTTCATGTTCATGTTTTTCACGATCCAAATGGGTATGTTGTTTGGAAGAGTTGGATTTTCTGTTGGTGTCTATTGTATGATGGGTGCTAGCTTTATAATGCCTTGATTCTCCACCTGGAGAGCATTTGCGCTGGGAGTCAGAGTCTGACAGTCGCTTTGAAGTCCTTTCTGACATTGAAGATGAGGTTTGACTTCTTTTATCTGATTCTGAAGAATGTGGCATATCAATAGATTTAGATCCTTTGTCAGATTTTGAGAAGGAAGAGGACTTTGAATAGGTGGATGATCTACTGGAGTCACTTGCCCGTGTCCTCGTCTTGCGATGGTCATCTTCAGAGTCCGAACTGTCCCGTGTTCTGTCATTGCGAGAACGAGATCGTCGCCTGTCTCTACGCGGAGAACTTCTGTATGATCTGCGATCGGCATCATGATAAAAGGATCTTTCTGAACGGGATCCTCTATCGCCTCTCGATCTCTCTGATCTTGGGTGAGATGAACTGATTCGAGAGCCTCTAGATCGAGACCTTGATCTTGACCTTGATCTGGATCTTCTGCGATCTTTGTCTGATCGCAGTGACCGCGATGATGTATATCTAGAATCACGGTCCGATTTTGTATAACTAGATGACCTTTCATGATTCTCAGATCGCTTTGATGAGCTTTTTTCCTTTTCTTCCCCTCGTGACCTAGAGGAAGACCTTTTAATTCCTGCTTTGCTACTGCTTTCCAAATTTGTTTTACTTTTGGAGTCAACTGATTTGCGTCTGGAAGAAATGGGGACTGGATCTTCAATCTCTGTTCGTGTGTCAGTTTGTGACCTGGTTTTCCTTTTGTATACATTTTTATCCTGCTCATTACTGGAATTATCTTCCTCTTTTCCTGAGGATGCAGCAGGTTTCTTGATACTTGATGCTGTCCAGCTCTCAGAGGAGTGACGGTGAGAATCCTCAGAGGGAGAGACACTTACAGAGTTCTGATGCTGCAAAATTGGGACTTTGGTTTCGCTGTCATTTGCAGATTTTTGCAAAACCAGCAATTGAGAGTTGGGTGTCTCCTCCGGAATAAAAGATGTTATTTTTTCTCTAGTCACAGACACACTGAGTATTTGCTTTTTGAAATGCATCTTTGCCAAGTCCGTTTTCAGTTTAGCGGCAAAGCTTGGAACTTGTGAAGATGTCTGTTCTGTTGAAATTGGCACTGCATGGGTCTGCTTTTGCTCATTTTTACTTTCAGAAGCCCTTCCTTTATCAACTGTTGGCTGTGAGGAGGCAGTGTGATGTTCAGTGTCAGACTTTTCAGGGCTGGAAGGGATAACGAAAATGCTGTGCAGTGGCTTCTTGATCTGCGAGAAGCTGAAGGACACTTTCTGACGACTCTGATCCTCTAGGTTGACCTTCATCTTGGTCCCTTTAGGCAATAGATGATTGGACAGCATCACTCTAGGAGACAGACTTTTGATGAGAGCTGCCTTAGAAAGGCCCTCCACCTTCACCTACAGTCAAAAGAGACACAAAGTTATAAATGTGGTCTGAAAAAAACTTCTGTTTGAATACATTGTTCATACTAGACAAAAGAATGTTGCAGTGATGTGAATTTCTTAATATTTGCTAGTACAACATTCAAAATCACCAAATCGACTTACCGAGGCACCACTTCCTTCGTCTCTGAGATTACATGGGGACAGCATGGAGACATAAAACGGAGAGCCCTTCATTAGTAAAATGCATTTAATAAAGTCTTTGTTAAAGGATAAATGAAAATGGCCATTACTTTCTTGTAATAATAAAGACGCAGTACTGAATAACAGACATTGTTAGCTAATCAATGACAGTTTTAGTATGGAAGCAGAACTCATCATTCCTTTAAGGAAATGTTCATTATCAATGGCATTTATATATCCACTCACTGTTTAGAAGTTATATGTTATGCCTTAGATCCAACACGAGTTCACTGGCTTGCTCAACAGTAATGGTAGAAGCCAGCCAGGTCCTTAATGTGTATACTAGTAGGATGCATGGAATGTGTATAACATGGGTATACCCATAAAAAGGTACTGTGTAAAGATCCATAATGGAGAGTTCAATTGTTTCTGCATATATGGCTCAGAGAAATCCTAAATCCCAATGGTTGTAACTGTTGAGATTTGACACTAGTAAAGACTTGGTATACCAATCGTAAAGAGCATTGATAACAATTGTCAAAACAGCCAAGAACTGTCTGTGTTCAACGTAAAAAGTCTGCAATTCATTATGACATTTCTTTTGTTCTGGTTTTGCTGATAAAAATGCATGAGTGTCTTCCTTGGTATCTAGTCTTCTGATCCTTTAAGGATCCCCCCCCCCCCCAATCTCCAATGCAGCATTCAATACAATTTTCCAGTAAAGCAGCTACAAGAAAAAGCCGGCACTCACGCTATTCAAAGGCTAAAGTTACACAACCCAGATGCAGATGCTGGCGGGACTCACCCTTCCTGCCAACATTACATACTACTCATCCATCACAAAGGGACAAATGACTTGGCACCAGGTTACAGGAATCTTACAAGTTTTTGTCTCTATTTATCTACAACCACTGTGTTGTATCCTACATTTGTATCCAACATAACCAGGCACTACAAAGATGGTGCCTTTGCGATGGCAGCCTTTTACGAGACCTCTGCTCACTTTACTATTCAATTTGTGCTTTTCCATACTTTTGTTGTTTGGTGGTGTTCATTGTACATCGCTGCGAACTGTTTTTGGCCATGGCATTTGTTGGAGGCAAATGTCATCGCTTTTTGTTTTGAGTCTTCACGCAGCGATTGCTGCGAATTAGAGCGCAGAATGTCCACGCTTTTATGACTGGTGTCAAGTTGACTGCGATGATACAGCCACAGTGTGTTTGTTGTTATGTGTATCAAGAGGCAGCATTTTTGCAATCAATTCCGTTTTTTGTTTTTTTGTTTTGTTGGGTGGAGAATGTTTGTTTCGCTGCTCTGTCTGATCGGCCCCCGGCGTGGAGCCGAGTGAGTCCCGAATGAGATGTGGAGAAGAATGAGTCGCTAAAAAGTACAGTAAAGCCAGACAACTCGATGTGAAAAGAAATTTTTAACCAATCTTTCTGCATGTGTGTTGCTCGCCAACGGACAAACTAATGCTGTTGGAGGACTACAGTTGTTTCATTTACTTTCAAACTCAGCTAGCAGTGACGTCATGCACGTTGTGATCACAACATCTATGATCCCAGCACCTTAATACGGTGTTTCCAGAGTATTCAGCAACACGCCAACAGCGTATGGAAGCTGAACGAATGTCTCAATTCTTGACCATTTTGAAACCTGACTTAACATAGTTAATTTTTTTATCCATTCAAATTTGTCCAACTTGTTAAGACTTTTCTGTGATGTGTCAAATTTACAAGACTTTTTTGCGACCTACCTGGAATTTTAAGGGTTGGGTGAAGCGAATTATGTTGCATTGATTGGAGAAGATATTGTCTGGTTATTTATGATTAGGTGATTATTTGGTGTATATGTTTTGTGGACAGTTTGTGTACATCACACTGTATAGTTTGTTTTATGTCTTTAGTGTACATCCCACTGTAAAGTTTGTTTTATGTCTTTATTTGTATTTTCTTTTATTTTGCCTGTTTTACTCTGCTGTATGGAGCCACATTGGCATTGTAAAAGTCAATCTTTTCTCGATTGCCTTACCTGGATAAAAAAAGTTTAATAATTTTGTGGCAAGTTGGTAACTCTACACAGAACGCAAATTTGGAGACATGAAAGAACAAAGTACAATAAATTATCGTGATGATGCAGCAAATACAGATACAGTAGATTTTTAAGACAAAACATGACTCATTACACTGCGCATACAAAAGCAGAAATTACGGTACTTTCCTTTTACAATTGTATGACAGTTAAGAAGAATACCACAATGTTACTTAAAACATTGCTTCTCCAGTTAATAAAGGTCTTTTGAGGGTGAACGTTTGACCCTGGAATATTCTTTTTAAATTTCCATTTATTTCGAGGGGAAAATAAAAATTGGACCAAATCAGAGTTCAACAAGTATCCCAGAAGGGATTCTATTTAGGAGGGTCTACTGTCCACCTATATTAAAAATGTGGGTGGGTGCACTGAATTCCTGCATTTGTGTGAAAAATTATAGTCTGGCATAGTCAACCAACAGTTCTCAACAGAACTGAACATATACAGGACATTTTATACTGAGTAATTAAATAACCCTCTTCACTTACACTTTCCAAACATGAAAATGAAGTTATGTTTCCAAATAACGGCAGTCTCAATGGAAAAAAGAAAAACAAAAAAAAGTACACCATAGCTCATAGGGCCTTCAGGTGACCTTCAGCAGCAATTACAGTTGCTGTGAGTAACCGCTATGCAGCACGCCTCCAAAACAGAAGGGAACTAAGGATCCTTAATGTGTCACGTCCATATTTTTTCAGTTTATACAACTCATACACAGTGAACTCTGTGTTGTCTGCCATCTAATACCTGATTTCTGACTTGAGCAGAGTGTCCATTGAGAAACTTGTCTAGGATTAGTGGGCCTGAGGACGCTGCTTGGCCAAGAATAATCCAAATCAGAGAAACGAACCCTCCAAAGTGACGCCACACCTGGCAAAAAGAAAGATAAGTTTTCAATGAACTGAGGGGTGTGTCCATAAAAGCTAACAATAAGTCCAACAAGCTTTCTGCCTTATGAAACAGAGGCCCTTATTGAAGAGCATTAGCATACGCATGTAGAGAGCACATGCTGTTGACCGTTGGTTTTTGCTGACTTCCACTGAAGCCTTCTCTCAAGATAGTTATCAATTACTGCAAAGCCGCTGCACACTTTCATGCAAAGTCTTTCTTGTCACTATGGTTTGCTTGCTTTTGTAATGTGTGGATGTGGCTTTGCATCACAACAACAAACAAGGTTTGAGCAAAGGCTGAGTCAAAAACGAAAAATTGGGAAAACATTGTAGCTGGTAAAGCAAAGCAATTGCCTTGAGTGTAGAATGATACATAACACATTGTTATTACAATACAAAAATAACATATTAGAAATAAACAGTGGCTGTTTGGAAGCATTTGCAACGAGGCACAACATGGCCTGTGCAGGAAGCCTTGGTGCAGCCCAACATGGCCTTTTAAAAGCAAGTTCCTGTCCATTTTAAGGCGAGTGTGTAATGTAGAGCGAGGCAATTCATTCCGTTCCACTTGATTTTGCTGTGAAAGCTGTAGTTAATAGATCACCCGCGATTATACTAACCAGGCCCATATTAATGGCACAATTACGCTTTCATGTCAATTTAACCTCCACCCCCCCACCACCCAACCCCCAAATTACCAAACCTGTGAAGCTAACTTGGGCAAGCTAACATTAACAGCAACATGGCCAATTCGTTTGTTTTGGTTGAAACGTACCCAGGAAGTCTAAATGTTATGCTCGGAAAAGCGAAGCGTGTACTTCTGTTTGGCTTGGCTGAAGAGGGGGAACAATCGATTGTCTTTCTGTGCCTACAAGGCTAATCTTGGGCGAGCATTAGCGGCTAACTAGGTTACATGTAACTAGCAACATGGAGGCTAACGAGACCGTTCGCAGTCGATCTTCTCGATCTCGTTTGCATTTCAAACTCGGTTTGGTGAATAAGTGTGGAAATTTTTGTTTCGCTGATATTATGTAGAGACGCACACTCTCGTTGGATGATTGAACACGTCGATCCGGCATGACCGACATGCTAGCAGGGGGGAGGTTTTGTCTTCGCTCACTTGCGTGTATTCTTCACTTGAATCTATCAAACCTAAGTAAATACATTTATATTTTTTGGGGGGTGGATACTCACTTTAGAAAGTGTTTTAGGTCAAGACACTCTTCCATCTTCGAAATTCACAACACGGTGTCCTTCGCCGAACATCAAACCACAGTACGTGCCGACGTCAAATCCGTCCGGGGTTGGAGGAGGTGATGGTCGGCTCTGCTGCTGAGTGGCTCCGCTGACTGAATGTTGTGCTACCCAGCTAGCATTAGCTCACACCGAGACAACAGTCAGGAGCTACTAGTACTACAACTAAGTAGCGCCTATCCAAAGTTAATTGTGTTCACGACGATAACAATTTACGGTCAGGCCAGCCTCGACCTATCTGACGCTTCGGTGCAGTTGGACCAAACGAGACACGATGAGGGACATGTCTCCGTTTACATTTTTTTCCTCTGCGGTATTTGTTGGTGAGTCTTGTTGCGGCGGCGACGTCACATGATGCGCGGACACAGCTGGCCAGGCGAGGATACTGAACACTGGCTCCGGTTCGGAGGTCGGAACCGGCGACGGAACCGGCGGCAGACGCGGCGACACTCCGCCGCCTCCGGACACATAGCGAAATCAAACAAAGCAGTAAAAAAAAATTTTTTTGTCTATTAAAAAAATATATATGTATATAAACAAATAAATTAAATTAAAAAAGAGGATTTACTCATAATAATCAAATAATAACAGGAAACTAAAATATAGTAGGGAGAATTATATTTGAGACATTTCACACCAAGTACCTCCTCCAAAAAAATTGTCTTTTAAAAATGTATAAATAAATAAATAAATAAGATTTGGGGAAATGGGTATCACGGATAGCAAAAGTAGCCAACTCATAATAAAAGGAAACTAAAATATAGTAGAGTATTTGAGACTTTTCACACCAAGTACCTCCTCCAAAAAAAAAGCTCTGCAAGTATACCACCATGATGACAAAATTAAATATAGGACACGAAAACGTGTACTTACATAATGACAACCTTAAAATACATTGTACATAAGTGAATATTGTACTTACATGTTTTAAAACATACAAATCCAAATGTATTGTATGATACTTAAAGGTTTAATACAACTGACCTTAAAAAATGTACTGCACTCTCCTTAAAAAAGTAAAGAAATGTACACACTGCACTGCACTGGACTAAAAAAAAAGGTCAAACAAGCTGTATGTTTAGCTACAAGCTTTATTTCATGCTTTAAATGTTGTATATTTCATTTGTATTTAATTCACTGGACACAGCTTTGCTGCAAGTGAAATTCTGACAGGATAATTAGACTGAAGTGACCTGTCCTGCATGTGCAACACAAATTAAACAGCATAACATAAAAGGTTAAATTAGCTAATGAAAACGACTCAAAAAATACACCTTATACACACATATCTCTATTTACATTTTTTATCGCCATGTCTGCATCTGTGGCAGTTGGGAAAAAAAGTAAAGCAAAGCAAATTATATAGCGCATTTCATACACAAGGTAACTGCTTTACATGATCAAAAGCATTTTAAAAATAAAGAGAAAAATATATTTTTTTAAAGTACAGAAGCCTAGTTTGACAAAATTAGGGAGTGTAAGTCATCAGAAAAACAAATACCCAAGTAAAGCACAGATTCACAGAAAAATCTACTTAACCACTGTTGATTATTCATACAGCTACAATAAACTCAGTGTTACTGTATGCAGCTCTGGCAGTGTTGTTTACATTAGTATTTCCCAACCTTTATTATATATCTATTTCCCAAGTCACCTGGTCTAGTTTCAGTTCACTCATAAATTTACTTAGTATTAAAACTGGGCCTGTTAGGTTTAACACAACTTTTTTTTTTTTTTTTTTTTTTAATATATATTTTCTTATTTATTCTGTTGTATGACTGGGAACAAGTGGCTATAAAGGTTAATTGTACTGTAACCTCTACCTGTTTGTACATATCGCTGGCATAGATAGATGAACAAAGATGCATTCTTTATAGTAAATGAATACTCATTTTCAGATTAATTTAAGGGAATTGGATCATCGCGGCACGCCTGAAACAGCAATGTACATATTTGAAAGGAAAAACAGAAAACAGAGGAGGAGGAGGCTTATGACACCACTTGTGGCGCACAAACAATGCCCTTCTTTTGTCCCTTCCAGAGAGATAATAATTTAGCATCTAACAAATTACAAACACAACACAGCCACTTTTGCCCTACAGGTGACTCCACAGCCATTGTTACAACTGAATGGAATATTCACGTGGGTGAGTTCCCCCAAACGACTATTTTTAGTGGGGCAGAGGCTTCCCTTCAATTTATGTTAACAACTGTAGCTTTGCATCCCAAAAGACTGCCCCTAACATTGGACGTGCAGTGGAAAGAAAAGGGTACGTGAATGTTTTTGAAAAAACAAACAAACTGGAGTTTGCACAAGAACAACAGGCTTATGTAGGCTATGTCTCACCAAAAAGAGTTTTCAAAGGCTCTACAGTTGTGGGCCGGGTGAAATTTTATTTTTTTGTATATACCCCGGGTCGTAGTTTGAACACCCCCGATTTAGATGATCTCATCTTTAAACCCCCTTTTGTCCCCCCCCCCCTTTAACTTTCAACTCAGCTTGAAATTCCACACCTGTTGTACTGTTTTATTTCCCAAATTTTTTTTTACCTTTTTTTAAAAAAATATTTCTTATGTTTGATATGTATCTGTGTACAGCACTTTGTTTCCAGCTGTGTGTGTGTGTGTGTTTTTTTTTTAAGTGCTTTATAAATGAAGATGAGTTGAGATCAGATCACTTTTGATGACAAATGTATTCAGAGAACAATTACATTTCAAAAGGTTCAACTACTTTTTCTTGCCACTGTAAATAGTTGGGTAATCACAATAAACAATCAATCTTACCCATTTATGGTTTTTAATCTCAAAATGTGTCACATTCAACTATAACATGGGATTGATTTACACACATTTCCAAGTGATAATGCAGTAAGTGGGATACTGAATATAGGCCTACTAAAAGTAACAAAAATTAACCAGCATAATGCGCAATTCCTTTAAAAGTGTCACCTGTTTTATTATTTGTTTGGTTTCAAAGCAAGGTTAAAAAATAATGTGGATCTGTAAAAATAACTTAAAATGTACAAAAACGTCAAGCAATTAATTATGTAACTGAACACAGGTACCTGTAAAACAATGATTTTAAAAACGATACATTTTTATAATTAGGTCTTAAAACCAGGTAAAAATGTGCAAATGTTTTAGTCCACTAATTAATTTAAAATAACCCTTTTTTTTGTTGCAAGCCTTAGGTGGGTAAACAATATATCGTCGATTTTGGCAGTGTTGGCACGTTAGTGTGGATACCCTTGTCAATAAATTTCAGTTACTCACACCCCTGTAAACTTTAAAGTAAACAGCTCCGTGAAATTAAACATTAAGGGGATAATAGGAGTATTGATGTATGCGCTGCGCCTGGCGGCCAGAAGATGGCGCAGTGTACTTTTACTCTGAATAGGTGCCATTTTTTTTTCTAAACGAAGAAGATTGATAAAGGCGGTTGTGAAGACGTATGCGAATCGAGGCTGTCCTATAAAAATTGCTAGCGTTGTTCCAAATACTTGTACAAGAGTCCTCTTGTCGCTTGTGTAAGTTATGTTGTTGGTTAACGTGGCTATTCTGTTGTCCTGTTGAACGCAACTTTGGGGTTTGGAGTGAGTTTCGACGCGAGGCCTGGGTGGGCTCGTCGCTAGCGTTTCTGTTAGCATTTTGCGAAGTCATTTGTCTTGACGCTCAAGTATCATTTCAGCGTTGGGCTCGCTCAAGTACTTTCTTGGACATATGGGATGGATGCATGGATTGATGGATGGATATTGGATAAACAACATTGCTCTCTGGATGTGTGTCTTCAGCCTGTTGGCGGGTGGTCACAATGGGTAACGTTTGAAATGGCGGATAGAGATTTATGCAGCCGACGTCAACAAGCGTGCTTGCGGGATTTTGTGCTTCCGTTTTAAACAATCGGATGCCGCTTGATAAAGCTCATCGTATTTTCCCAGCGTTTTGTCTGGAGCTCATTATTTACGTTATACGTACAAATGCATACTTTTGTCCTCTAATCGACCGATGTTGTGTATATAGTAGTGTTCCCCAGCCTCTATTGAGCCAAGGCACATATTTCATATTACAAAAATCTTATGGCGAACTACCAATCAAAAAGTGTTACAAAAGTTTATACAGTAGTGCCTTCAAATACGAGTTTATTTCGATCCGTGACCATGCTGCTCTTAATTGAAAACATAATTTGTCCCCATTGACATTGAATGAAAATACCATTTTGTTCCAGCCGACCGCTCTCACAGTTTTTTGTTTTTGTTTTTCACCAATTAAATGTATCTTTCTATAATATCGTGCCGTATACAAACAGATTAATAAAAAGCATTAGACAACTTGTGACTAGGTGGAATGGTGGGTGACTGGTTAGCACATCTGCCTCACAGTTCTGAGGCCCGGGGTTCAAATCCAGGTGCCGCCTGTGTGGAGTTGGCATGTTCTCCCCATGCCTGCATGGGTTTTCTCCGGGCACTCCGGTTAATAATTAAGCTTAATAATTTTTGGATCATTTAAGTGAAATTTTATAATTTCATAGGACACACCTGATCTCTTCAGAATCAGAATCATCTTTATTTGCCAAGTATGTCCAAAACACACAAGGAATTTGTCTCTGGTAGTTGGAGCCGCTCTAGTACAACAGACAGTCAATTTACAGAACACTTTAGGAGACATAAAGACATTGACAAAAAACAATTGTGCAAAAAGATGCAGAGTCCTCTAGCACTTAGAGCAGTTCGAACGACTAATATTGCAATAGTCCGGTGCAATGACCATTGTGCAAAGGGCGCTGAGACTTCAAGGAGTGTATGCGGTTTAAAGTGACGAGTAGTGCGATCATCTGGGACAATGTTGGTTGTGCAAATGTTACAGATAAGGCACATTGTGGTTGGGAATCCCTGGTATATACAGTAAATCTACTTATTGGTTTATATTTTGCGTGGTGCTGTACTGCAGTAATTGAAGTAGTGCGATGTTAGGGTGCTTGTCCCAGTGGTGGACAATCACATTGTAATGTGCCCTTTCCGACCCTTTTGTGTGGTGACCATGGTGGTGAACAAAAGTGGTGGTGGGGGTGGGGGACCGCGTTGCTTAATTGTGACTGGTCACGACTGGAATTTTATTTTGTATTGTGGCACACTGAGGATACAATATTGTTGGTGTACTGAATGATAGTGGGACAGACGGAGGCTGTCAAACACAATGTGATTTTTGTCAATTGATTGTCTGGTTCTTTTTTTAAAAGTCATCATCAAAGTATTTGTAAGTTAGGCAGTGGTGGAAAATGTACAAATGTAGCCTAAATGTGTTGAGTGAATTGGATTTGGAAGATTGAGGTTCTCTAGGCATTTGAACTACATGCGGACAGAGAGCTCCTTTGATCATATACAGTGCCGTGAGAAAGTATTTGCTGCCTTCTCAAATTCTTACTTTTTTTGCATAGTTTCCCCACTCTAATGGTTAAGATCATCAAACAAATTTAAATCATATACAAAGATAACCCATGTAAACATAAAATGCAGTTTTTAAATGGTGATTGTGTTAAGGGAAAACAATCAATTCAAACCTACCTTGCCCTGTGTGAATACGTAAATGCCCCCTTGTTAAATCATGAATTAACTGTAGCTAATCACATTTTTTGGAAGGCTGAGTTCATTTTTAATTAGGCTTTACATGATCAGGATTTTTGGGACTGATGTTGCATGTTTACGTACAACCGTTAAGTGCTAGCACTAGCTTGCTAGGCTACATAACGTTTTTGTTGCCTGCTTGCGAGCCGTATCGTATTAAAAGTACGTGAACATACCTCAAGCAAGCCTAAAACGAACGTCCAAAATATCTCCACAGAGATGTGAAAGACTCCCTGCCAGTTCTAGAAAAGGCCTTATTTGAGTTGTTGCTGTCTTAGCAGTTATTAGGTTTAGGAGGCAATTACTTTATCCACAGCGCAAGGTAGCTTTGATTTTTTTTGTCTTTAACTAAAAAATGAATTTTATGATTACTTGGGTTATCTTTCTGATATTTATGTTTAATGATCTTAATATTAAAGTGGGGAAACGATGCAAAAAAAAAATGAAGGGGGCAAATACTTTTTGACGGCACTTTATACAGTATACAAGGCATGACAACTTTTTTGCTCACCAGCCATTGTGGCTACTGGCTTCCCAGCGTTACTAGACACACACAAATACATTTGCTGACGGCGCGAAAACTTTTTTCCAGATCAAAATAAATTTATCAAAGGGGGATGATTGCAAGAACTCTTCCCAGGTGGCATTGAGAGAAATTTTTCTGGATTTAAATTAGGGTTGCCACAAGCGATTATTTTGATAATCGACTAGTCACTGATTATTTTTGCCATTAGTTGACCGTTTGGAAGCGGATCATGTCTAAATTGAAGCTTATTGCACCAGCAAGTAGATGCTCTTATATAACCATCATCATCTTCCAGTTTGTGTTAAAGGTATGTGCAAACTAAGAATAAGCACAATGAAAGTAATAGTTCATTCAAGTTGTAATACGTTGTAGCTTGTACCAGCATTCTTGAAATGGTTCATAATGTTTATATATGATAGTGCAAATTTTAATGAAGGTAATACCCTGGCCTTTTAACTTGTTAGCTTGTACATAGCGAAAATCGTCTAATTGACACCCATTATAATTGCATTGAAGAAACAAAAATATAAAATCTCATGAAAATCAATTGTGAAATGAGCAAGTTATGACTTATTTTCAGTGTACGCATACCCTTTGATGGGAACGTTGCTGCTACCAAGATGGCCGCCACAAAGGCATGTTGGTTGCATGCTGTTACATCGCACCGGCGTATCAAGTTTTCTATCCATATGTGGTTATAACTTTACATCAAACATATAACCTATGTGCTAGAGCTAATGGAATCATCATTGTTAGCCTAAAGATAATGTTAAAGTTTGCAGTTTTAAGAAAGTTTCTTCACTAACGGTGACGTTAAAATTAACAGCTAGCTAGCCATATAGCTGACCGCGGTTACTATCCCTTGTTAGAAATCGAATCAGCTCCAATGTGCTTGCTTTTTAGATACTCGTGAATGACTGACTGTGTTACTGCCATGAAGGACAAGTTCCTTCTTGCAAGTTGTGCATCATATTCCTCTTTAGTATTTTTGGTGAAATGATCAAACTTTTGGCCTTTGTTTCTAACGCAGGTTAGCCAAGATTACAATTAGCTGCAGTTTTTTCGGTGCATTCACGGCCGACACGGATTACCACTACTACGCGTGTGCGTCTAGTGCAGAAGGCAGACGTCAGCGGGAGGCTCCTGAGGCAGTTCTGAGAGTAAAACAAATGTTCAAAAAAGAATAAATGTCGATTATCAAATTAATTGTACTGCCACATCTTAAAATCACCCACATTTGGCGGGTTTGTGGGTGTTAATGTCCAGCCTTTAAAACGCTTAATTTGTGGTAGTCTTAAACTTTTTGGGATGGTTTTCCACTTTTTCTTTTCAGGACAGAATGTATGGTACAGAAATGTTGCCTTTTACAAAGGCAATTGTTGTAGACTTCTGAAAAATACTTCCTTAGTGTGATGGACAACACTTGGGTGGCTCAACAATCTTGGTTGAAGTTGTTGTACCAGCAATGGCTACGATAGAGTTCTTCATGGATGGTTTTGGGGAAACTGTTGCTTTATTTTGTTAGATGTGATGTTTCTGAGGACTCAAGGTCTATTGGAGTTTCTTCACCAATCAGTATTGTTTGCAAGCTACATATTCGGTAATAGCAGAGGTGTGATTGATTAAAATTGGTTAGTTTCTCTGCATCTAATGTAAGTGGTGCCAGAGGCAGTGGTGAATTTGGCAGTTTATGTTGTATATGTTTAGACTGAGTAAGTGGTGGCAAATGGAGTCAAATGTGGGCAGTGACAGGCAACGGTAATGTTTCTTTGCCAGAATCAAAACCTTTATCTCACATGATTTTTGACATGCTGGATATTTTGAAGTGTTCCATGTGGATTGGCATTTCAGTTGGAACTGAATGTAGTTATTAGTGTCTTTGTGAATATAGTTGCTCAAAAACAAGGGGATTGATACTTGGGAGCTAATCTTGTGGTGGTCAGTTGTCCACTTATCCACAGCAGTACTTTAATGCTGTTGTGCTTAGTGTTGCCATTTTGAGTGTTTGGGTTTAAATACATCTTTAGACTTTTTGTCTTCAATTAAATACCTCAGCTCACATTGCTTATTAGGTCATGTGGTGATGTTGGAATGGCAGAGAGTTTAGAGCTGAGAAGCTCTGATGGGAATAATGCTATTCTATACCCTTCTGTCTGCAGGTGCTGTTGTTTGTGCTTCAGCATGGCAGTCGTCATCCGTTTACAGGGATTGAGGATCACTGCTGGTTCTCAGGATGTTCGCAAATTCTTCACTGGCCTCAAAATTCCAGACGGTGGTGTACACATAATTGGAGGCGACCGGGAGGAAGCTTTCATTATTTTTGCTTCTGATGAAGATGCAAGAAGAGCCATGACGCGCTCGGGGGGTCAAATTAAGGGGGGACATGTGACTTTGCTGCTCAGTAGCAAAGCAGAGATGCAGGGCATACTTGAAAAAAGTGCCATAAATACAGAGACTGATCAAAAGAGTCATGTAGAAGACAACACAAGGCACCCCCGAAGGTCTTTGGAGGCTGACACCAACAAGAGGTCTGCAAGTAGAGCAGACGTCTCTCCTCCACCCCGCCAAAAGAGACCCTCAAACTCAAATGAAGACTCCACGTGTGTTTTTCTGAAAGGATTGCCCTTCAGTGTGTCCGAAAGAGACATTTTTGAATTTTTCAATGGTTTACGTATCATCGACATGGTTCTGTTGAAAAATGCAACCGGAAAAAACAATGGGATGGGACTGGTGAGATTTTCCAGCACTGGAGAAGTATCTGAAGCCCTGAAGAGGGATAGGGGATACATTGGTTCTCGGTATGTGGAGATTTGTCCAACGTCAGAAGACGATTGGCGTCGGACAACTGGAAGGAAACCCATGAATACAAACCCAGGAGACGACCTGTTTGAAAGACATGGATCACCACCTCGTGGTCAAAAGAATTTCCAACACCATATGAGGTCACAATCACCTATAGGCCAGAGGGTGTCATCATCCAGTGAGGAGTACTGCGTTTTGGTGGAAAATATCTCCTTTGCAGTGGAAAAGGAGGACATAAAAATACTTTTTCGCCACGCTAGACTTGATGATGACCAGATTTTGTTCATAAATTATGACGATCGGAAAAGTAGGTCTGCATTTGTACTCTTTAAGTCTCTGCGGGAGTATCGTGAGGCATTAGACCAGGATACGCAATCCTTTTTCAGTCGAATGATTCATATCCGGCCAATCATGAGAGAGAAAATGATAGCCATTTTGAAATCTCAGAACCTGGATGTCAGCCCTCCTGGAAACTCCAAAAGGGTTAATGAGAGGCCTCCATCCCACCCCAGGGATAATCCTGACCCGGAGCAGTGCTTGCTTGTGCAAAATCTGCCCTTCGACGTGCGCAAAATGGAGGTCATGGACATCTTCTTTGGGTTGAATATCTCGGAAGATGACGTGCACTTGCTGCGTGACAATACTGGTGCAGGGACTGGCAAGGCTTTGGTTCTTTTCCCTTCCGAGTCAGCAGCCGTGAGGGGCCTCGCTCTCGACGGACGAAGGTTTCTTGGTGCGGTGGTCTCTCTCAGATGCATTTCTCGCGCACAGATGCGGGAGTTGATCGCAGGGCCGCAGGCGGTCCACGGGCCACAGCGAACATCCAGTGAGTTCCAAGGCGCTGGTGACAGTGAGTACTATGGCTTCGGGGGCTCTTATGCTGGTGAGATGGCAATAAATGTGGGGCCTCAAACTCAGGGAGCCTATAAGTCTTATGAAGAGCCACTCAACAGAGGCAATGGTGCTCATAGCAGCGGTGATCCACCGAGGCAGCATTTTACTGGGCCCACCTGTGTAAAGCTAGTTAATTTACCATTCCAAATAAAAACGGAAGAAATCTATGATTTTTGCCACGGATATCGTATTATCCCGGGATCCATCTCATTGCAGTACGACAGGAGTGGAGCATTTAAAGGTACTGCGACTGTGGTATTTGAGACTAGGCAGGAGGCAGTGATAGCAGTCGAGGAACTCAATGGGAGGCCAATAGGTGCTCGAAAGATTCAGCTGCTGTTTGTTTGAAAGTGACTTTGGGTTTTTGACAGCCAACCTGCTCAAGTGGTCTGGTTTGAACACTTGATTCTCTGTCGAGGAAAATTTTGTTTTTTAGACGAACACTTTGTGATGTTTTTTGTTTTTGTCATATTTTGTGATAATTGGTGAAGGCTGTGTATTCACCTTTTGAATGATTTTAGTCACTGATGTGCATTTGCAACAAAACTTTCATCTTGCATAACATTTGACTGCATCCAGGGGAAAGTCCCATTATATTACTTTGTCAGCTCTTTATTGTAATGTTTATTAAAAATACATTGCTTTCAATTCGTTTGTCCTCCTTTTACTGTTTACAAAATAACCACTTTGCTCATGACATCTTTTTGTCTCATGTATGAAAAATACGCGTTTGTGTGTGTTTTGCCGTTTTATTTTAATTTTTTTTTTTTATTTTTATTATTATTTTTTTTGGGTTCAAATAATGGAAGCTACAGTTTGCATTGCTTAAAAAGACGTTACCGATCCTGAAAATCACGAGACGACCACTAGTTGACAAATGAGCTTTATTTTGAAACTACTAGCTTTATTTTGAAACTACCGGATATATATATATATATTTTTTAGCTTGATGCAGGGTGGTGACTGACTATTAAACGCGCAGGAGCATCGAAGGAAGAAGTACAACAGGTGAATTAATTTAGTGTAAATACTAAAGGTGAATTAATTTCTTGGGTGGAAATACAAAACAAGTTACTGCGGGCCTACGACAAAAACCTGAAAATTTCAATGTGCATAAACCTGTAAATTGTAATGTAAACGTTAAAAGTGCAAGTACCGCTATAAAAAGTCAAAACTATTTAGTTGTAAAATAAAAGTCAAAAATATGGAAACGTTTAACTAAAACTGTTAAGTTGTGAAAGAAGCAACAGCTAGCCTTCATCGATTGACGTGCTTTGGAAAATTGGACTCTCGGGTTTTTAGACGGCTAACGTGACAAATATACAATAAAAAAACACCCCGCCCCAAAAAAAAAAAATCACTGAGCAGGAAACTTTTGTAAACTCGAAATAATGTTAAATCCCAATTAACCGTGTTGCTGGCTCCATCCTTAAGCTAATTTGGCTTAGCAGCAGATTTTGCCCTGCTGCTAAAATAAGCAAAGTGATTTTTTTGATCATATAATTTAAGTAACCCGTTTGTAGTTGAACCATCGTTTAGCACCGAATGTCGGCAGTACACGCACACTAGCAAGCGCAAATTGTGAAATGGATTTAAAACGGACAAAATGTACGATTTTTGTAGCACTTGTGTGAAACACTTTAGCTTCGAGCGTAATTTGCTATGCAAACACACAAAAAAGAAAACAATTTACTTGGCAGTCAACCGTTAAATAAATGATGTAGGCAATAACGTAGTAAGTTCAAAATGTAAATTTTTTTTGTGATGGGTTCATTTAAGTTAATGAAATGGGACAGGAGGTGGGTTCGTTAAATGTAGTTAGTTTAATGGACCTTGAGGTACAGTGCTCGACATACTGCATAAGTGCACACCTATATGTTTGTTAGACAGCCTTGATATTGCACTTACAACTACTCCCACAAATGTGTACTATTCATTGCAAATGAAATTTTTCAACATGCACAGACGGGAATGTTTGATGTATTAAGTACAGGCCAATAAATCGAGTAAAGCTTCATTTTAGATGAAACTAGTCTCCTTCACAAGAATTCAACCCCGTGAGCGTGTATGCAAAAATAAAATTCCGGAAAAGGTTCTAATCCTGACTGAGTAATGGCCGAAAAGCTTGCTTTTCAAAGCGTGTCAACTCATTTTGACCAAAGTCAGCTAAGAAGGGCTCCCGTTCACTAGCAGCTCGTGGAAACGGATTAATGTGTTTATGAACCTAATAAGTCGAGAAGCACATCTCAATATTATTGAGGTCAGAATGGAGGTGTCAAGGAGACAAATCCAGAAGCACCTGGAACCCGCAAGACCCCTACGCCGTCTTCTCCGTGTTGACGGTAAGTGGTTCAATTAAAACACATCAATAAAGAGCTTGGTGCTTTTGTGTGTGTGTTTTATTTCCCCCCCCAAATTGAGTTCATCACCACTCTGTGTATCTTTATTTTTTCGTTTAGAACCCACACTAAATGCTGCTTCGTGTACACAGGCTTTGAATGACATTGTGGATCAAACGGTAAGAAATGCCTCAAGACAACACTTCATTCCGGAAAGCTAGTCGTCTTCAGATGTGTTCGCCTTAAAAATAAAAAAAAATCCCGTAGGTAATAACCTGTTCCAGCATCGAACTACCCATCATAAAACTTTAGTAACGTTTAATTTTGTTTTTAACCTGTTATACAGGTGGAAAAAAGAGGTAAACCACTGTTCACACTAAAATGTACAAAAACAAAACTCGGCCTTTCTAAGTGACGCGCAAAATTTGAATAACTGGCAAACGGCGTCGTAACGTCGCAGATGTGGCCAGGTGAAAATGCATGTGTTGATGGGAGAGCAGTCGTGTTCTTGATAATCTTGTGCATTTTGCAGACAAATATTGAAATAGAGCAGTTCTGCAAGATTGTCAACCTCCAAGAGAAAAAAGGTAAAATCCAGAATTTCATTTTCGGTCTAAAAGGGTTTGCCGGTTCTTTTTGTTGTAATCAACTATTTGTCTTCAGCGAGAGTATCTTACACAAGAGATTTTTTAATCGGTCTTGCGAGTAGTCCCGCGGCCATGAAGAAGCCTGAGTGTTTACCAGACCACCCTGTCGTCTTACCCAGTGCAGTAAGTCCACCTGGCATAATCGTCAATTATAACCACCCTGTCCGGATGCATTGGATGTAACATGCATTTGTTGATACTGTTCCAGCAGAAATATCCAAGATATCTGTGGGTCAATGAAACCAATGGAAATTATAGAAAAGAGTAAGTGTGAGTTAATTTTTAACGATGCGATTGACTTGATTGCTAATCCAAATTATGAATGCAAATGCTTGTGTGTTATGAATCTCATCTGCCTACCTGCTTTGATTTGGGTGCATCTAACTGGGTGCATTCTATCACTGTTCCAGGGTGGCAGAAATTACTTAACCAGAGCATTTTGCAAAATAGCTTTAGTTAGTGTCTGTCTCTGCTGGGTTTTCATGTTTTTTGTTTTTTTTTTGCTTGATTTGACTTTCTTTTTACCTTCCTTGTTGAATTTACTTAATACCAGTGGATACGCCCTTGTTCAAATGCCAGGTTTTTGTGATTTAATCCCCACAACTCCACTATTAATGAGGCCTATAACCTTTACTACTGAATAGATTTTTATGTTTTGGAGTTTGAATTTAAAAAAAAAAAAACTGAAATAATGTGGTTGTGCAAGTGTGCACACCCTCTTATAACTGGGATATAGCTTTGTTCAAAACTAACCAATGACCTTCAAGCTAATGTTAAATGGAAGTCAGCAGAAACCTGCCACCATTTCGCTTGTAATACATTCGCTTCTAATACACCCCAAATAAATTCCAGTTAAGTTCTAGTAGGCTTTTCCTGACATTCTTGGCTTCCTACTGGAAGCCTGGTGATTTTGTGCTAAAGCGCTGCAGTTTCGAACTGTTCAAAGTTCAATCTTGGTTTTCACCAGACCGTAACACATTTCCCACATGTGCTTTGGAGAGCCAAGGTTGAAATGTTTGGCATAATGTCAAAAGGTATGTTTGGTGCAAACACAACACTGATCATCACCAAAAGAACATGTCTTCAGTGAAGCACGGTGGTGGTGGCGTGCATGCTTTTCCACTGTTTTACTTTAGCTGAAACTGGGGCTTTAGTCGAGTTAAGTGGAAGTATGAACACTTTCAGAAAGAAAAACAAACAAACAAACCAAAACTAAATGTAAGGAAAAGTCACTACAACATTCAAAATGTATTTGGTGTTAATCAGAGGCACTTTTCGGTGGTGGCAGGTGTGTGCTGATTGGTTAATTCTTCACACGGCCATGTCCTACTTATACTGTTCAACCAGATTATTCTCCTCATTTATTCTTACTTCTCCTCTCAAAAATATATTTTTTAAAAATGATTTTAAGTTGTACAGGTTGTACTCCACAGTAATGGTGGAAAGCGTTTTGAAAATGATTTATCCAATAGCCAATCAAAGTAAAAAAAAAAAAAGAAAAAAGTTTGGATTAGTTTTCTGTGCTGACATTATCCTTACGCAGGGAATTGAAATATCTGCATCAAACAGTAGATTTATATTAACTGTGTATTAATATCCTTCAAATCGAGATGGGCGTTCAGGATAAATGCGTTTTTACTTCTTCCTATTCCTTTTCAAACATCCATTTTCAATACCGCTTATCCCGTTCAGGGTCGCGGGGTGTCGGAGCCTATCCCAGCTGACGTCTGGCGAAAGGCGGACTACACCCTGAACTGGTCAACAAAAAGAGATTGATAAGCATTCACGTGGTCCCCGAGTGGAAACTGAACCCAGACTGCCTGCACTGAAGTCAGGAGAAGAATGTACCACTACACCATTAGTGACGTTTGACCCTTTTCCAAAACCTTTTATTTAACTGAATGTTTATTTTATTTTTATTTATTTTGTTTGTTTTGAGTTCACATGTTCAAAATAAAGAGTTCAGTCAATCTGCAGCAAGGGATCATGTTAAAAACAATTAAGTTCTATTCATTGAAGACAAACACAAACTGAACTACAGGCTACTTTCTATAATTTTCAGAAACGCAAATGACTCGTTGTGCAAAGAAATCAATCATTTTTTAACTTTATGATCACAACATCTTAACGATGGCAGTATTAGGACAAGAAGCTTTACTTTTGCAACATATTCGCTACCTTCAAGATCAAACGTCAGGGGGGATGTTGAGACCAACCAGATTCATTATGATACTGTATTTGATTCCACACAATATGCTTGAAATTTTGATTAGGTTGCAACTTTAGGCTCTAAACTACCTGTGCAACTCTCAAAATATCACCTTTTGGTGATGGAAGGAATTTACATATTGGTGAAAAAGCGTGCAAACAAACATTCAAACTGTACTTCAGTTCTTCAATAAGATTCCCCATAAAGGAAAATTATTTCAAACCACATGCCCCTTTCAAGTCTGCATTTTGAATAAACTTCAATTGGACAGAACATGGCGGCACGGTGAGCGACTGGTTAGAGCGTCTGCCTCGCAGTTCTGAGGACCGGGGTTCAATCCCCGGCCCCGCCTGTGTGGAGTTTGCATGTTCTCCCCGTGCCTGGGTGGGTTTCCTCCGGGCACTCCGGTTTCCTCCCACGTCCCAAAAACATGCATGGTAGGTTAATTGACTACTCTAAATTGCCCGTAGGTGCGAATATGAATGTGAGTGCGAATGGTTGTTTGTATGTGTCCCTGCGATTGGCTGGCAACCAGTTCAGGGTGTACCCCGCCTCCTGCCCAATGTTAGCTGGGATAGGCTCCAGCATGCCCGCAACCCTAGTGAGGAGAAGCGCCTCAGAAAATGGATGGATGGATGTATTTAGATGTTGTGAAAAGTGTTTGTAAAAGTACTGTTAACCGACCACCGCTTAGTTGACTTTTTCTGTGCCTTATTGGATTTATATTTTAACTTAGCTATTGTTACTTCTCATTATTTATTTATCCTATTATGTATACTTTATTTCCAAGAAACAATAACCACTTGCATCTCATGGAATTGTATATTTGTGTTTTGATTGCTGTTTCCTACTGTCTTTTATAACAGTGTTCGATAAAAGAGGCCCAAGATGGATGCTTACATGATAAGACTAACTGTGATTGTTTTCAAACAAATACGTTTCTCAAGAAAAACTACACAGACGTATATTATTAATAATTATATTCATGTCTGTTAATGCAATTTCTCACAATAATCATCAACAATGATGAGGTGGGAAATGGGTAAATGTCATTTTACAACACTATTTCATGAAATCTGAAAAAGTGTTTACATCAGTTTCAAATGATCACTTCTCCAACATTCCTCGGAAATCACAATGTCCCGTCACTAATGAGCTATTTTTTTCACAAAAAGGTCAGCGGGCTACTCGTGGTCCTTGGGGTCTGCCTGAGTTTTAGAACATTGCGAACATCATACAATGCAAACATGTTCTTTAAAGCAAAACGTGTCTTTTTAAGCAGGCCTTTCACTAATTTTAACCTATAATGAATTGTATTCAACATGTTCTATTTTTTTCACCGAATGTGTTTTTGTATTATTATTATTTTTATTTTTAAACTTTCTGCACCTTGTGAGTTTGGCTTGTACAGCACGTTGGGCCTTTTATGTGAAAGGTTTATATAAACACATCCAGTGAACAGCCACATGATGGCTGCCGAAATCAATGATTCCCAACCACTATATACAATTTCACCTAATTGGTCCAAAAATTATTCACTTCAAATAATGCCAGCAACCTATAGCGACAGGCAGAACAATTCAATGCTCTTCCACTAGATGGCAGAAGGTACAAATTAATTGTGTTTCCACCTGCTGTCATTCATAATGATATCACTTAATTAAATACACTCTCTGCCGTTTTTTTGTTTTGGTGGTGTGCTGTGGGATTTTATTTCTAATGTAAAAAAAAATTATAAAGTGCTTTGACTCACTAAAGGTTGGCAAGCACTACTGGCCAGTTCTTGGGCTGATGCAATTGACGAGTTCATAAAAATTGAAAGCAAACTTTTGCAAGTGTAGTTTTTCTGTTAAATCAGATGATAGTAAAGTGAGCAAACACAACTAACGTGACGCCAAACGCTCAACACGACTATAGCCAACACATTTGAAGGTAACGTTTGCTTTGATATCCATAAATGCGAAAGTATTACTACAATATGTGTAAACAACGACGTTAGTGGGCTTAGTTAGTAGTAGTTATCGTAGTTAGTTTGCTTGTAGTAGATAAAGTCACTTTTTTTTTTTAATGTCCACAGATACACCGGTGTTTCTCTTATAAATAAACTAATGTAAATGTATACAAATAATAATAAAAAAAAAAATAATAAATGTGAACAACGATTAGTTGCTGACGTGAGGGCAGCGTGCACCTCGAAAGTGGAGGTCAAGTCAAGCGTTACAAACTTTCTCCAACTTTCCCACTGCATCCGGGTTCATGGTGCATTCAGGTCAAACCGTTTTCAATGGGGAAAAGCACATCTGGCGTCCAGCCAAATGATGGCTTGAAAATGCGTTGTTTTTTTGTTTTAAAACAGTTTTCCTTGCTTGTTACAGCTCTGTGCGTCTGAATGTTCTCACCTAGCAATGTTTGATTTTAAACGATTCTGTTAGAAATTACTGGCTGCATACACAACAGTGTATACACATTTATTTGATCCATCTCATTACAGATGCACATCCAGATATCCTTATAGACATCTAATTGCATTACGCTTAGTCGCATCCACACAACAAACGCACACCATATCAATATGGTGCGTTGGGAAGTTCACGCCGGGCGCGCTCTCTGCTACCCGGAACCTTCGGTAACTCAGAGCGTTGGTAGTGTGTGTTGCCACTCGATATAAGTAAAATTGACACATTCAATATGGCGGATGTACTGACGCATCCCTAGCAATAGCCAACACGTTCAGGAGTAAAGTTATAGAAAGTGGAGCACGCGCTGTCTCTGGGTGCCGCGGTCTCAACTTCTTCTTTTCCTTTCGGCTTGTCCCGTTAGGGGTCGCCACAGCGCGTCATCCTTTTCCATCCTTCTCCTGCATCCTCCTCTCGAACACCAACTGCCCTCATGTCTTCCCTCACGACATCCATCAACCTTGTCTTTGGTCTTCCTCGTAGCTCTCTTGCCTGGCAGCTCCATCCTCATCATCCTTCTACCAATATACTGACTCTCTCTCCTCTGAACGTGTCCGAACCATCGAAGTCTGCTCTCTCGAACTTTGTTTCCAAAACATCGAACCTCGGCTGTCCCTCTGATGAGCTCATTTCTAATTTTATCCAACCTGGTCACTCCAAGAGCGAACCTCAACATCTTCATTTCCGCCACCTCCAGCTCTGCTTCCTGTTGTCTCTTCAGTGCCACTGTCTGTAATCCATACATCATGGCTGGCCTCACCACCGTTTTATAAACTTTGCCCTTCATCTGAGCAGAGACTCTTCTGTCACATAACACACCTGATACCTTCCTCCACCCGTTCCAACCTGCTTGGACCCGTTTCTTCACTTCCTGACCACACTCACCATTGCTCTGGACGGTTGACCCCAAGTATTTAAAGTCTCTTCTCCCTGTAGCCTCACTCTTCCCCCACCACCCCTCTCATTCATGCACATATATTCTGTTTTACTTCGGTTAATCTTCATTCCTCTTCTTTCCAGTGCATGCCTACATCGTTCTAACTGTTCCTCCTGCTGCTCCCTTCTTTCACTGCAGATCACAATGTCATCTGAAAACATCATGGTCCACGGGGATTCCAGTCTAACCTCATCTGTCAGCCTATCCATCACCACTGCAAAAAGGAAGGGGCTCAGGTCTGATCCTTGATGCAGTCCCACGTTCACCTTAAATTCTTCTGTCACACCTACAGAACACCTCACCGCTGTTCTGCCGCCCTCGTACGTCCTGTATTATTCTAACATACTTCTCTGCCACTCCAGACTTCCGCATGCAGTACCACAGTTCCTCTCTGGGTACTCTGTCATAGGCTTTCTCTAGATCTACAAAGACAGAATGTAGCTCCTTCTGACCTTCTCTGTACTTTTCCATCAACATCCTCAAGGCAAATAATACATCTGTGGTTCTCTTTCTAGGCATGAAACCATACTGTTGCTCGTAAATACTCACTTCTGTCCTGAGTCTAGCCTCCACTACTCTTTCCCATAACTTCATTGTGTGGCTCATCAACTTTATTCCTCGATAGTTACCACAGCTCTGCACGTCACCTTTGTTCTTAAAAATGGGCACCAGTACGCTTTTCCTCCATTCCTCAGGCATCTTCTCACCCGCTAGAATTCTATTGAACAAGCTGGTCAAAAACTCCACAGCCACCTCTCCTAGATGCTTCCATACCTCCACAGGAATGTCATCAGGACCAACTGCCTTTCCATTTTCCATCCTCTTTAATGCCTTTCTAACTTCCCCCTTCCTAATCATTGCCACTTCCTGGTCCACCACACTTGCCTCTTCTACTCTCGCTTCTCTATCATTTTCCTCATTCATCAACTCCTCGAAGTATTCTTTCCATCTAGCTAGCACACTGCTGGCACCAGTCAGCATATTTCCATCTCTATCCTTAATCACCCTAACCTGCTGCACATCCTTCCCATCTCTATCCCTCTGTCTGGCCAGCCTGTATAGATCATTTTCTCCTTCTTTAGTGTCCAACCTGCCATACATGTCATCATATGCCTCTTGTTTTGCCTTTGCCACCTCTACCTTTGCCCTGTGTCGCATCTCAATGTATTCCTTTCGCCTCTCCTCGGTCCTCTCCGTGTCCCCACTTCTTCTTAGCTAACCTTTTTCCTTGTATGATTTCCTGTACTGTGAGGTTCCACCACCAAGTCTCCTTCTCTCCTTTCCTGCCAGAAGATACACCAAGTACTTTCCTGCCTGCTTCTCTGATCACCTTGGCTGCAGTGGTCCAGCCTTCTGGAAGCTCCTCCTGTCCACCGAGAGCCTGTATCACCTCTTCCCGAAAAGCTGCACAACACTCGTCCTGTCTCAGCTTCCACCACATGGTTCTCTTCTCTGCCTTTGTCTTCCTAATTTTCCTCCACACCACCAGAGTCATCTTACACACCACCATCCTATGCTGTCGAGCCACACTCTCCCCTAACACTACCTTACAGTTGGTAACCTCCTTCAGATTACATCTTCTGCACAAGATGTAATCCACCTGTGTGCTTCTACCTCCGCTCTTGTAGGTCACCCTATGTTCGTGCCTCTTCTGGAAAAAAGTGTTCACGACAGCCATTTGCATCCTTGTTGCAAAGTCTACCACCATCTGTCCCTCCAAGTTCCTTTCCTGGATGCCGTACTTACCCATCACTTCTTCATCACCCCTATTACCTTCACCAACATGTCCATTACAATCTGCACCAATTACGACTCTCTCTCTGTCTGGGATGCTCAGAACTACATCATCTAGCTCCTTCCAGAATTTGTCTTTCACCTCTAGGTCACATCCTACCTGTGGGGCATAGCCACTAATCACATTACACAGAACACCCTCAATTTCAAATTTCAGCCTCATCACTCGATCTGATACTCTTTTCACCTCCAAGACATTCTTAGCCAATTCTTCTTTTAAAATAACCCCGACTCCATTTCTCTTCCCATCTACACCATGGTAAAATAATTTAAACCCTGCCCCTAAACTTCTAGCCTTACTGCCTTTCCACCTGGTCTCCTGGACACACAATATATCAACCTTTCTCCTAATCATCATGTCAACCAACTCCCGAGATTTTCCTGTCATAGTCCCAACATTCAAAGTCCCCACATTCAGTTCTAGGCTCTGTGTTTTCCTCTTCTCTTTCTGCCGAAGAACGCGCTTTCCACCACCTCTTCTTCTTTGACTTCGACCCACAGTAGCTGAATTTCCAACGGCGCCCCGCAGGTTGACGGCCCCGGTTGCGGACGTTGTTAACCCAGGCCACGACCGATCCGGTATGGAATTCTTTGAATGAACGCTCATATTTGTTTGGCAAGGTTTTAAGCCGGATGCCCTTCCTGACGCAACCCTCTACATTTATCCGGGCTTGGGACCGGCCTACAGTTTGCGCTGACTTGTGCCCCCCATAGGGCTGCATTTGCCGCGGTCTCGACATCGGAGTGAATTTCCGAACGGACCCCAAACACTAGGCTGGAGCTAGGATTGGTCGACGACTACATGACGTCACGACGGGAAGCAGCCATCTGCAGCGTGAAGGGAAGAGGCGTAACTACTTAAAATGACGTCAGCGTGGGCGTCGTTTTACGCTGTATGGTCACAGCTGGCGGATTACATTTTGAGGACTGTCTTCATTGAAGCTCTTCTTCAGGACGGGGACTGTGTGAGACGTGCGCTGGCTCTGACCTGCACCCGTTTTCGGGTTGTAGTTCGGTTTCCGCAATGAAGCACACCTTCACTGGCTAGACAGTGACTGAGTGACACCATACAGATATATTTGAATATTTTGTTTTTTTGTTAACAGGCGTCGTGACCTGGAGTCTGTACTCCCCTGAATTTAGGAACAAATTCAGAATCCCCCAATGTCATTGCCACCGGTGTCAAATGTCATACTGATTATAAAGACACAAAAGGTTTTCGGGGACGGGGAAAGAGAGGAGAACTTCTCAGTTTTCAGTCAAATGGCGACAATCTGGGAGGATGCTGCTGTATGGACTTTTTATTTTTTATTTTTTGGTTTCTGGGGGGTGGGGGGGACTGATTGAAAAATAAATACATTTGCTTTTGATTCATGTTTTTGTGTGAATATCTGAAGTTACAAAAGCGTGTACATCCCATACAAGCTGTACAGTTACACAAAAACGGTGTTTGTGTAGGAACAGTAAAATTTACAATGAAAGACTCCCGACAAAAACAACCCAGTTTAGATTACAAAAAAAATAATACAATTTACAGGGCTTCATATGGACAGCATCTGGTAAAGGTTTGAAAAGTTATATAACACAACGTTTTAATTGCTCGTAGTGTGCCTCCATCCATCCATTTTCTGAGCCGCTTCTCCTCACTAGGGTCGCGGGCGTGCTGGAGCCAATCCCAGCTGTCACCGGGCAGGAGGCGAGGGTACACCCTGAACTGGTTGCCAGCCAATCGCAGTCGTAGTGTGCCTGTATAGGTAAATAATTTGAGGACTAACTGCCTTTATAAAATACATGAAATTATAGTATTTTGAATTATTGAAACATTCTCAGATACAGAATTCCAAAGTCAATGACACCATTGAAAAAAGGTTTTTGAAGCAATTATTCAGCCACTGACATACAAAGTGTCATTTCAAACTCGTAAATGTTTTCCTTCCCAACATGGCCGCCTCGTAGGCATGTGGGGCGTAGGCTGCACACCGCAGACAGATATTATTATTATAATTGCAACCAACATACAACAAACAAAACAACGTTTGCGCTCTCTTTCCCGTTGTTCTGAACCAAGTGGAGGAGAGAACCATTTCTAACCTTATTGTTTGACTTAGTATTTTCGAATAAATTGTTAAAAGTTTTACCTCGACCGGAATAAAAGCGACTTTTCTTTTTTCTCTTTCGCTAACCTCGAACAATTCTCTTGTTTTGATTTTGTTTTATTTTTTGTCCCGACACAAACGATGGACTCAGCGAGGAAGCAAGGGAACGAGCCGGTAAGGTCCCAGTCCAAATATTTAATTTGATGTCTCACAAATAATTCGTCTTAAAACGTTTAAAACATTTTTTTTGGGGGGGTCAACATTGTTAGATGACAGTACAGTCTTGGGGCTAAATTGTGCATTCGGGGATATAAAGTATCTTTAGAAGTAGCAAGACAAATGTACTACTCTCAAAGTAAAAAATACAAAGTACAAAGTGAATGTACTCAAGTTCAGGCTCTTTATACTCCCGCGGCCGACTACGTCCGCATTGCATCACGTGACGGACGAATTCCCCGCGCGGCAAAAATTGTCGCTGCTCCTCGAACGCCGCGGAGATCATCTCTCGTGATTGGTCCGTTTTAGTCACATGCTGTGATGACGTACTCAGCGTGCCCCGTGGCTCTACATACCGTCTACGCCGCCGCCTTCTCGATCGAGTTTGCAGTATACATAAGCGTATCAGCTGGTCATCTAGGTCCATTTGTTCTAGCAGACACTTTCACGGTCGCCATTGTTGTTGCTTTCCTTGTTGCGGAAAGAGAGATCATCAAAGGAAAACTACGCGCGGGACAGCCGCAGTGACGTCAGCGGGGTCGTCGTCCGCGCGAGTATAAAGAAGCCTTTAACACGCCTTTTTTTTTTGTTTTTTTTTTTTTGAAAGGGTAGAAAGTACAGCAAATTTTCATACATTATGCAACAAAACATTCCAGTGATAGATTTAAACAAAACAAGCCTACTCAAATGCTTCCAACCTCACTATTTTCACTTGTTATTGTCTAAAACAAAAAACACCCAGACTTTCACTATGGGCGACAATGATGGTGCAGGCTTTCGCAGAACAAGGAACTAGACGGAGTATTCCAACACGTTTCAGACATTTTGAGTGTTCAACAACAGCGTTTATGGATTTGTTCTCAAGCTATTTCCACCATCCTAATTTGGTTAATATTACGTACAAAATAACAGACGAAGTGGGGACAGACCAATTATTATTTATTTGTGAAGCAACCAAGAACACGTAGAATAGTTAAATATGCTCGTCGTCTGTCGCTGACGTCAGCAGGCTCACGTAGTTGGGACAAAATCTGTCTGAAAATCAAATATGTCATCAGAAAACAAGCCCAAGTCTAAGTCTATTTTGGGGGACTTTCTTTCCTGCAGACATCGGTTTTATGTTCAGAATTATGGAATAAGGTCCTTTAAGTATCCTGGTGTGGTAATCTGAGGGTCCTTGGTGTGCAACGAACGGCGTTCCATTCCTACGATAACAGAATTTGTCTGAATACGCCGTATTTATTGATTTATCAGTAACCGATGCTAAGTAGTGATGTCATAATATTTGTCTAAAATCTCTTCTTGGCCATAAATTCAAAACAACTTGACTCAGGTGCCTTCCTGTGCTGCATGACGATGTATTCTTACACCGCCGCGTGAACTAGTTCACATGCACAAAGTTGGTCCTGTACTCTCTGTTACTGTAAGTAGAAGCAAACCATTCAAAGGTACAATCTGAGGGAAATTGTCGGAATACGATTTGCTGGATTTTGCAGCATGGAATTGGAATCCCGTCCATATTAATCATGTTGCATGAGCAAGTAAAGCTCCTCCGTCATGCGCGTTGCACAAATGTGACAATCACACGCGTTGGGGCATCAAGTGGAATAGGTAAGCCTGTAATTTTCAATACGCTCAATACGGTACGGAAGTCGACCAACCAGCAGATCCACGACTTGGAGCTGTTATTCTTTAACGACATCAACCGTAGACCTCAGTGTGGCGGTCTATATTGAATTTGTTTCTGAGAGTTTCCATGACAGGTTGCATGCAGCACAGATGCCACTCAATAAATGAGAACGTGGCAGAAAATTCCAATTATTTCAGTCCTCATAGGTTACATAGACTCATTAAACGCTTGGGAAAACACTTTTCAGAGGGCAAATTACTACCTAAATTGTACATTTAAAATCATTTCCATTGTTTCATGATTGTTACGTATAGTTGAGTTTCTTGAGATGGTGAATTTTTTATTTATTTATTGGGTTTGTTGTATGCTCTACTCATCCAAATGATATTAATAATGAATATATATATATATATATATGTTTTTTTGCGTTAACATTTTTTTCAGCATACGTCCGTCTATCTCGTCTGCTGTGCGTGTTTGTTTGATCGGGTCCTCGGTGATTGTTCACGATACGTTCAAGGCGAGCTCGGAAAAACAGGCACTGCGTCTATTAGAGTCGCCATTAGTTTAAAGCAAACTGTAAATTGCCACGTGAGTACTTATTTTTGTCCGAATTGCAACATGTTCATTTGAATAGCCATTTGTTGTTAAGGGCTCGAGCCTGGCACAGTCGCCGTGACCGAGGAGTCTGCGGACGGCACGTTCGTGCCCAAATTCGAGCAGCTGATGGTGGTCCGCGACACCGACCTGGACCACGACCTGGCCGAGGAGCTGCTTCGGTGGGGCGGGGAGCTCGGCCAGTTCAACACGGTGATCGGCGACACCATGTGCACGCTGGATTTCTACGAAGGTGCCGCCGCACTCATGTTGTCATTGTCTTCAGCCGTATTGTATTGGTGTGTTATGTGCAACAGTTAAGTGTTTTGTGGGGTCGTGCAGGTCAAGGCCGTTTGGACGGGGGCTTTCTGCTTTTACAGGGAGAAGGACAGCCACAAATACCTGTCAGGGTGAGAACTGAAATCGGCAGAATTTCTCCAGTGACGTCTTTTAAAATGCACGTTTTCGTTGTCGTTGGGTTCGCGACATCAACGCGACCGTGGTCCGCGCAACGTTAAGACGAGCCGCCCAGCTCTCACGACGTCCTCCACGGCTACCAGCGGCTGCCTCCGATCCTCGTGGGCTACGACATCAAGAAGCAGCTCAAAGCGCTGATACGACCGCACGTTTATCATCACTCAACTTTTTTTGCGTTCTCAACTGTGACTTCCTGACGTCTCGAATTGAAATGTCAATGCAGATTTTCCATTGATTCAATGATTTTTGCGCTGGTTCTGTTGCATTTCAGAGAAGCGTCGCTTTTTCTCGGTACTGCTATACACCGCCTTGTTTTTATTTGACTGTAATCGTTTCAAATAAAGCATACTCCTTCATTCTTTTTATTTTAGCAATTTGATTTAACTTTAAATATACCATCTTGTATCATAATCAAAGAATGAAACTCACATTAAGTACACCAACCCAATCAATCCAATAAGAGTTTTGTAAAATATTTTGCTCCTCTGTAGCGAGCCTGACAAAAACAAAAGCGTAGATTGGGCCAATGTAGACGCTGTCTGAGTAGATTTAAGTTCTACAAATGATTTATAACAGTTAAGACCCCTCCAGGTCACCCAGCTAGCTTTAGCTTGAGCCACTTTGTTGGCGCCAGTCTATAAAATGATTGAAACAGCACGAGCAGCTGTTTCCATCTTCCCTCTATCCAAACCACCTGCCTTGGATTATAATTCATTCGTAACTAATGCTGGTAGGCTATATTCAAAGAGCTAACAATGTTTATTTGTTGCGTAGCTTAAGACAGTTCTCCTTTCCAAGCGGCACATTGCACTTTTTGCCGCTTTTATTAAGTGTGAAATAATCCCAAATTTTCGGACAGGATGCTCTCCGTCCTCACTCATGTGCTGTCCGGTACTGATTGCAGTTTTCCATTCCTGGAAAGAGCATTGTGGCCGGGACATTGTTTGTGAGGTAAGACATTTTTAATGAAACAAAGGAGCACATCACACACACAGCGGCGCAAAGAGTAAAAGGTGTTTGTGTGTTTGTGTGTGTGTGTGTGTGTGTGTGTGGGGGGGGGGGGGGGGGTATGTGCCAATTTATATTTATTCATAGCAGGATATTTGACACAGCTCGCATTTGCTACATTGCACAGGTGTACCTAATGTTATGGCCGGTGACGATATCGCCACAAATAATATATATATATCTTTTCTGGATCCTGCTCAGTTTGTTATCTAGAATTTATAGCCACATTCTTCGCAGTGTTGCCATTTCTTGAGCTGTTATTTCAGCGCCATCATCCATAAATTCAGGCTCTGTGCGCGTGTGACAGCAGAGGACATGCGCCCGCCTCCTCGCCGCCACCCGATCCGCCCCTGCCCTGACTCAGTGCCTTGGTTGTTCAGCAGTCTCGTCGACGTTCACCTGAACGCAGCACGGCAGCACGCAAGCAGCAGAAACGCGTCCTCTCCGCACGAACCTCTGCAGCCATGGCCAAAATAGCGACCGGTAAGCTTTTTTCTTCCCCTTTTCTTTTTCTTCCCCTCCATTACACGTTAAAAGCAACGGAAAATGTCTGCCTTGTCGTGGTGATTATGATGCTTCTTCTATTTCTGTGGATCTCATGCATGGGCCCGGCGTGCGTGTCGCCTACCGGCCGGTGATTGTGGAAGCAGAAAAACAAAAAAACAAAAAAACAAAAACAAAAACAAAAAATCACCACTTTGGAAACATCCGTGAAGGATGCGGTGAAATATCCGCAGATTTCTATTCTCGACTTTGTCGGTGATTTTCGACGATTATCAGCGCCGTGCTCGCGCAACGCGAGCAAGAACCAATGAGCAGTTTTACATCCCCGCCTAGATGAAATAGAATATGTAATCCTATGCATTTGCCTCCGTCTATTGCCGTGTAAGATGTCGACAAGAGTGCATTTAGCAAGAGCTGTCCGGCGCCGCTCGCGCTCCATCACTCCATGGGCCCCAATATGCAGCATAATGCAGACGGACCCCACCCAAGATGCTGATGCTGCCCACCACTGAGGCCTGAGAGGGCGTCATCACTTTTTCCACCGCTAGGCTACCAACCTCAACACCTCCAGCATATATGTATTTTTTATTTTTATTATTATTTTTTAAAACTGTAACCATTAATCAACTCTTTTCAATGCAAATGAGTCCTTTTATTTTTATTATTATTATTATTTTGACTACCTCTGTTGTGATGCCTCATCCTTTGTTCCGACTCTGCTGCAGTTCTGTTTCACAGCTGAACATGTAGCAGCAATGTTCAACTGTTGGAAATGTTGAATTTGAAACCAAGAGTGCGTTGATTCATCGTTTTGAGCGGGTTTACTTCAAAAATAGTTGAGCTTTTGTTTTCATACACCCGCTGGCCACCTCAATGAAATGTGATTTAATAAGAGCTAAACGCGTAATAATCCTCCGTTTTGAAGGATTTGCATCTAACAATGTTTATTAGTTTCTTTCTTTTTTTATATATATGTATATATAATTTTTTTTTTACATGAGGTCATTTAGCTTGATAAATGAATACCTGGTAGTCAATCAAAATGGAGAATTTTCATTATGTGGTCATAACGTGGGCATCTTTCCAAGCAGTCGCATGGCTTAGGTGCCTTGCTCAAGGGACGTGTCACAACATGAGGCGTTAGGATGATCGCCCCAAGAGGGTCTTTTGTGTCCCCTTTTCCTCTCGGGGGCCATTTCAGTTATTGTCAATTCTTCAGAAGGCCGCAGCACATCGATGGGAAAATATGATGCGGCAATCAAGCGAATGTTTATTAGCATTATGAGCATATGTGGGCGAGCCTGGTCCAATCCTCTCCCGGGACGCGTAGGTTTCCCCGCCCTGCCTCTAACTTCAGTAATCTTAAGTAAAAGCAATGCCTTCTAGGCGCATGTGAGTAAGCGAGTATTTGTCGAAGACGAATCCAAAACAACTTCAAAATACTAAAATAGAAGCCACGTGGCTGCGTTTGGCAGGCGAGCCGGGTGGGACGCCGGCCAGCTTGCCCGGAAGCCCCTGCAGCGAGGGGCTTCGCTTGGGTTCGGCAACCCTCATCACATACGAAGTTGCAAACGCCGCAGGTGAAGACAGACAGGCCCGTCAGATTATAGTGCGCACGATGCAGGAAATTAAATAACAACACACGGTCGGTTTGCTTATCGCTCAGCTGCTCGACGACTTAGGGATCTAATGAGATCCAGTAAGAGATGTATGGAAAATTGCCCTTACAGTGCTTTGATTGACACTGTCAGGGAACTATTTAAGATGATATTTCGGGCCTGAGTAGCATACCCGTTTCGAATCCATCCATCATTGCCTGTTCAGGGTCACGGAGAACTGGAGTCTATCCCAGCTGACTTGCGGCAAAAGGCAGCGTACACCCCGCACTGGTCACCGGTCCGATTATTGCACGGTCGCGGCCGCCAAACGCGACACCTCAAAACTCACGTAGTCGCGCCCCCTTTGAAAGGCGACACCAGTTTCACAGCGCGATGGCGGACACGTCTGTTGTAACAGGATGCACGAAAAAAAGCATGCCCGGAATTGAACAGGAAGTCGGCCATTTTGCGCAAATTCCAGGCCTCCTACTCCTATGCGCCCAAATGAACCCTGAATCAGAATCGGGTATACTTGCAGTGTTTCCCAACCTTGATTCAGCAATGGCACATATTTTCCAAAAAAAAAAAAAAAAAAATCTCATGGTACCCCATCAAAGGAAAATGTCATGAAAATCATTCATACCTTTTTCTTCTGCCATCTCGTGGAAGAGCATTTAAATTGTTCTGCCTGTCACTATACGTCGCTGACAAAGATAGAAGAGCAAAGATACAATCGATACATTGCGATACTTTTTTTTTTTTTTTTTGCTTACGCCGTTTAAGGTGGCCGGAGCATGGCGTCAAAGAAAGTTTGATGACTATTTGGGGGATTCGGCAAAGCGAGGGCCTGTTTCTCGCCGCTCACAGCTTTAATTATTATGATTGCGCTTGTTTGTAGAACCCCACCGTAATATTCTCACACACGCAAGTCATTGCCTTCTCGGGGCATTGAATCAATCGAAACAGGACTTTCCTGGACTAGCTCTGTCCTGCTAATAAGTTAACACAAATATTAAAGCTATTTCTCAGTGTCATGCAGGACACAGCGCAGTATTTAATTTCATTCCATTGTGAGTGCACATGTTTCCGTTATGCTATCAGAGTAAAGTGAAATGCTTGCTTAAGCCTTCTACATAAAAAAATAGCATTCAACGAGTATTAATTATTAACAAAGCTCTTATGGACTTTTACTGGACGCGTTCGTGGGATCGGGACATTTTACCGTCATGCCGACTCAACCGGATGAGGTGTCGATGTTCCCCCCGCAGCATACAAGGAGAAGATGAAGGAGCTCTCCGTCCTCTCGCTCATCTGCTCCTGCTTCTACCCGGAAGCACGCAACAAGGTCCTGAATGAGTTTGAAGGTAAGGGGCGGACGTAATGGATGTTTTTCTTGTCATTCGGACTAAACGAAGGTCATTTGGCAGCAGACATCGAGGTGAAGCCGATAAACAAGCGAGCCTCCGGGCAGGCGTTTGAGGTGATTCTCAAGCCCCTGTCTCCAGTATCAGATGTGGTCCACAACCTGGCTTCCCCCCCCAAGAGGGACATTTCCTTGGATGACATCGAGAAGAAACTGGAGGCAGCCGAAGAGCGGCGAAAGGCGAGTTTTACGACATTCCGGACGTCAAACGTCACTCTGAATCATCCGCGAGGAATGACTCAGTCTGTTTGGTTTATTTTGATTTATTTCTTTTAGTACCAAGAAACTCAGGTGCTGAGGGCTTTGGCCGAAAAGCGAGAGCACGAGAGGGACGTGCTGTTCAAGGCCCTGGAGGAGAACAACAACTTCAGCAAGATGGCCGAGGAGAAGCTCCAGATGAAGATGGAGCAGATCAAGGAGAACCGAGACGCCCAGCTGGCTGCCATGCTGGAGCGCCTGCAGGAGAAGGTGACACATGCGGTCTCTGTCCCTGTATCCTAAAATATCCCTGCGGCGTATTTTTCTTCTCTTAATCATGGGAACCGACTACTCCCAACAACAATACAAAATCGAGTTGTAATACTGTGACACTCATATTTGTATCCGAAAAGGTCATATTGCCGTCATGAGAAAGAGTTGCAGTGGCATATGCCACTCTGAACAAATGGTGCTCTACCACTGCAGTGGCCATAAAGAAGTCTACACACCCCTCCCTGTTCAGATGCCAGGTTTTTGTGATGTAAAAAAGAGATACATCATTTCAAAACATTTGCTCCTATTCATGTCACTCCTTCGAAAAAAAATAAATATATATATATATATATATATATATATATATATATATATATTGTCCAAGGGGAAAGTATAATAAACAACTAAGATGATGTGGTTGCACAAGTGTGCACACCCTTTTCTAACGCGGAGGCGGCTGTGTTCAGAGTTAACCAATTTCAGTTCTAGAGCAGCAAAGTGGGTGGGAGCAGGACAAAAGAATAATAATAATAATAATAATATAAAAAAATCAAAACCATACATATGCATAGTTATAATATCAGGCGAAGAGACTGAGCAAAATGAGAGCAGCAGTGTGACTGGAAGCTAAATCGCTGAAATCGAGCCGTAACCTGTTATGTCCAAATTTGGTCAACTTTGTATTTTTTTCATAAATATCTACTATTGGCCAGCCCTCACCCGTGTTATTTATTTATTTACAAACTATTGACTAATCTAAAGGGTTGAAAATGGCTTGCTCTCTTTGACAATGACCAAATGTCCTGTTTTTTTTTTTTCTTGTTTTTTTTTTCTCCTGAAAAGTTATGGTTTGGGAGATGTGAGGATTCCACCTGCCGCCAGCAATATGGACAATAAATACTGTATATGCAGATACGAATGGCAAACTATCCATAAATAAATAGATACTAAAATATATAGAAGTGAACAACAGCAAGAATAGTCAGCAGGAATGTATGTAGCATAAAAACTATGGATACAGTATAGTCCACAGTCATGGTAATAGTCTTTCTATAAACTTTTGAGAATTAAATATTTGACTTTATTACTGTCTGGTGCACTTGATATTTCGCCAACACAAATCATCTATGTCTCATAATACAATTTGTGAAATAAAAATCTAAATGTATAGCAGAAGAACCAACATCAATCAACCCATTCACTTGTTGCTAGAGTTTGTAGGACTCACTCATCAACTACCCCATTGGCCAAACATTTACACGGCAAATGAAGAAATTAATTTAATACATACGCATGCATTTTTGCAGTTAAAATCAAATTTCGTGCCATATCATGTGTAAATGTGTGTTGATATGACAATGAAATCAATTGAATCCTTGAATCACTGCTCTGTATTAAATGTAAAAGAAGAAGAAATGGCACCATCTGGTGGTCACTTGCTGTAGTGATGTAGCCTAAACTGTCGTTTCACTCTTTCCCAGGAGAGACACGCGGCGTTGGTGCGCAGAAACAAAGAGATGAGGGAAGAGCTGACAGCATGAACGCCGCACAAAAGTCCCGACTTCCATCATCCGCCACTCCATCCATTCATCCATCCATCCATCCCTCCATCCATCCATCCATCCACCCACCCACCCCTTGCCCCTTCCTCGCCCTGCTCCGACCCTCTCCCGAACAACAGACATGCAAAGCTGGAGGACCTCACCACTACATCACAACACTCACCCAGTCACTTCAGTATTATCAATGAAGACGAACATCGATGTCACTCATCTTTGAGAGCTGCAAGGATTTCTTGATTTTAGAGAGGGATCTGTCTTCTTTTGTAAATATTGCTTTTGTCTATCTATCTATCTATCTATCTATCTATCTATCTATCTATCTATCTATCTATCTATCTATCTATCTATCTATCTATCTATCTATCTATCTATCTATCTATCTATCTATCTATCTATCTGTCTATCTATCTATCTATCTATCTATCTATCTATCGATTTCTGTGTACTGCACTGTACAATGTTTTTTTGTTGTTGTTGTTGGATGCCACCACTCTTGTGAATTGTGAGTTGGATGTAGACTGACGTTTGCATTGTATTCCGGATGATGATGAGGATGAGGATGTTTTTGTGTCTTTGTGAAGAATGTGACGGCTCTAAGGTGTACCTGCGGTAATAGAGTAGACAAAACGAACACAAGTCAGCTGTATCTTCCTCACGCACGCTTCGAATGTATAACAATACAAAACATCCCTTTGCAATGAGCCCGATGGTTGATTGGTGCTTTATTATGATTAAGAATGTCTTTACCCCCCCCCCCCCCCCCAAAAAAAAAGATGGTAACTGTTTCTATATGTGCAGATTTCCAAGGCCAAATCCCTTAAAAAACTCATTCACTGCCAGCCCTCCCAGTTAACATGGATATTTGACTTCAAAAGCCGTCAATGGCAGTGAATGAGATTAATGAGTCGTTTACCGGAATGTTCTGACATTGTGGTACCGTGCATCACAAGTCCTCTGACCTTGACGTTACTGATCACGTGACCAAAAGGGAAAACAAAGCGTGTGCTTGCTTGGCTGCGGGAGAATACGAGCGCAACACGAGGCGTCGTCGGCTTTGGATCTAGGATGCGGGATGCTATCTTATACATTCAGCACAGCGAACTAGAGGAGTCTCTTTTTAATCTACAGCACTGCTGATATCTGCCTGCGTCCTCTGCTGCTTGTGTTTTTCTTCCCCCACGCCTTCATGAATTTCTCTGTGAAAGCTTTGCTTAATAAAGATTTGGGGTTCTGTGAACATGGCATGCAGCATCTCATGAGTTTCTGCGCTAAGAGACGATCGAGAGTGTGTCAACTGCTGAATAAAACATCAAATATTAAGATTATCAGAATGCTTTCCTGTGGTATAGTGAACATGCTTCAAATATATATTTAGTGCCACTTTTTAATTCAGGGGGTTTTAACCTTTTTTGGGTCTGGGTTAAAAAACATTTCCAAGGACTCCCTCATAATCCTAACACCAACGAATTAACTGTAACGCGTACCCTTAAATAGCGATTCGTTCTTTAAACGCTTCTACTTAAATATTAATATTTTCTCCATTTAACCGTTTGGGTTTAGCACCACTTGACAAATTCAAATCTGTATCCTGCAGTAGCTGGAAATGTGCGCACCAAGTGATTCACTAGTCAAGTGACTCAACTTTATTTCTAGAGAATCCAAAAAAAAAAAGAATGCAGCTGTAACAAAGTGTTGTACATTATAAAGATTGAACGTCAAACACAATAAATGAAATAGTAATATAATTTGGAATAATAAAAAAAATATCCTTTTCTCATTGAAATAAACTAAAAAGAAACTCCTGCGGCGCCTCCTATGTGTCTTTCAACAGTGATTTTCAAAGTGTGGTACTCGGGCTCCTTCTAGTGGTACGTGAAAGCATCACTGCCAAAGTTCAGTTCAGTTGTATTCAAGTTCAATACATTTGCATTTGATTGGCATTTGACTTTAACTGTTTATTTTAAAACATTTATTATGGTACAATTAAAATGAAACCTTTTTTTGTGCAATACATTGCAATGGACGCATTATTTATTTATTTATTTTAAAATCGTCCTATATTTAAGCAAAGTGTTAATACGCTCACAGTTATATCAGAGCTTTTAATTGGCCCAAAGCTAAGGTAGGAAGTAATTGGTGTAGGATGCTTGTTTTATCAGCGGGCCAGTGCCCACATGTAGGTATTCACTTTTGTATTGGTATGACATGAATTAATTACAAATTATTTTGTGGAACCCCAAGTTATGTTTTTTTTGGCCCTCCAAGGGTCCCTAGACCCCAATTTGAGAACCGCTGCTTTAATGTCCTCCATCAAGTTTGGACATTGCATTAAAATCCAGTCCTGAGCTTCACCAACAGGAGGCAGTCAAAGATTTTTTTCTCGAAAAAATATGAACGATGCTCGAGCCTTCATGCTCGCTTCCCAAATGAGGGCAAAAGTTCAGTTTGGAAAATGACATCAAAACCAAGAAGAAAAAAAGGTCGTTATTGACAACTTTCCAGAAAGATACTTGTTGGTGATTGGCTCGTAGTACACGTGCTTGTGTCTGCCTGAATAATAATAAATAAATAATAAAAATGAACATTTGATAATAAATACCATATTTTCTCAAATGATGACTTCTGCTCCAATTAGCCCCCCGGAACCAATTCCTCATCCACTCGAACAAAGAAACGCTGCATCTCAAATAGATGCTTTCTTTTTCACTCCACCAGCAAACGCAATACCAGGTTGTGCCACTAGATGGCTGTAATAACTCTCACTGTGCTACCCGACTGCACCGCAAAACAGAGTTGGCATCTGTAAAGCTGAAGTTTAATGTGGGGTAGCAAAACAAAAAAACTACAAAAAAAGTGGGGCAAAAGCAGCTAAATTTCAACACTGGCACTTAAAGAATTAGGGATTTGAAAAACAGTTAATCCTTCAGTGATCAACTCAAGCCAGAATACAATATCGAAATATCCATCCATTTTCTGAGCCGCATCTCCTCACGAGGGTCGCGGGCGTGTTGGAGCCTATATAGAAATATAACATTTGTTATTATGGATATACATATTTTAAGTCTCATTATGTATTTGCAGTACAAATCATACAGTATCTTCCCCCAAGGTTTTTCATTGCAATTCTAAATGTTCTAATATTCCAAAGTCACTGACTACTGTGGAGTGGTGCGTTCACTGCCCACAGAGTGAGTGCAGGAATGTCAGTGTGAATGGTGGTCTATCTCTATATGTGCTCTGTGATTGGCTGGGAGCAGTGACATCACTAGGCCTATTTTAGCGGGGCTCAAGCCCAGCTAAAAATGTTCTTAAGCCCCCTACCCCTAAAAATAAGTATCCATGTAGTTCGGCCAATTTTTTGCTGTCTAAGTCCCTCCTAAATGATTTGGTTGTTCTCAGAATTAAATGTTTTTTTTTGTTTGAAAATAAAATGTCCCTTTGGAGTTGAGCGGTGATTTAGAGGCGCAGCTGCCGTGCGTGTGTTGCCTTTACTGGCGAGCGCTTCCCTCCAATGTCCGCATCCTGTTCACACTATTGTCTCCGCTTTGGACCAACCCAAGACGGTGAGGTCAGGGCAACATTGTAAAGGATTTCCTGTGGCTCTTAATGATTTCCTGGCTATTCAAAAGGGTAACAATACTCTTGGATTTGGTTACTTATCTGGCACGCAGCGGAGGAACAACGGCTGCGGTCCATAAACGGCGCCTCATTACAATATTCTTATTAGCTTTTATGGGATTTTTTTTCGGTGAGTGCACCTGCAAACACTCACGGGACACTTCTTTAGGTGCACCTGCACACTTGAGCTGTTTCAGCAATTCTGTTTTGCAAAGACAATCGCGCTTATTTTGCATTCTGTAAGACACGGGTGGGCACAGTATGACCCGTGAGCCACATTTGGCATTTTTTAAGAGTCTTGTTGTACTAATGTAGATTTTCCCCTCCCCCCAAAATTGTTAACTAAAATTCATTTATCTCATATAACACACTAACTGATTCATTGTAAGCAATGAAAATATTAGTTAAAAAAACATTTTAGACATTAACATGTTTTAATTAAGTTAGTTTAGGTTAGTTTAACAAAATTCAATTAATAATGAATACAATTGATATTAACTGATTTGTTGTTATTATTCAAATATATTCAAATAATAAAAAAAAAAATGCTAATTTTACATACACTAACTTTTCAAAGTTTTCCCATCCCTGCTGCAAGAGATACTAATTGAACATCATTATTATTGCAGTTGTGGGTAACACGTTCCAAAAAAGTTGGGACAGGTGGCAAAAAAAGACTGAGAAAGTTGAAGAATGCTCATCAAATACCTGTTTGTACCATCCCACAGGTGAACAGGCTAATTGGGAACAGGTGGGTGCCATGATTGGGTAGAAAAGGAGCTTCCCTGAATTGCTCAGTCATTCACAAGCAAAGATGGGGCGAGGTTCACCTCTTTGTGAACAAGTGCATGAGAAAATAGTCGAACAGTTTAAGGACAATGTTCCTCAACGTACAATTGCAAGGAATTTAGGGATTTCATCATCTACGGTCATCAAGGCCGAAAACCAACATTGAATGCCCGTGACATTCGATCCCTCAGGCGGCACTGCATCAAAAACCGACATCAATGTGTAAAGGATCTCACCACATGGGCTCAGGAACACTTCCGAAAACCAATATCAGTAAATACAGCTCGGCGCTACATCCGTAAGTGCAACTTGAAACTCTACTATGCAAAGCAAAAGCCATTTATCAAGAACACCCAGAAACGCAGCCGGCTTCTCAGGGCCCGAGCTCATCTAAGATTTACTGATGCAAAGAGGAAAAGTGTTCTGTGGTCGGACGAGTCCACATTTTAAATTGTTTTTGGAAACTGTGGCCGTCATGTCCACCGGGCCAAAGAAGAAAAGAACCATCCGGACTGTTATGGACACAAAGTTCAAAAGCCAGCATCTGTGATTCTATGGGGCTGTGTTAGTGCAAATGGCCTGGGTAACTTGCACATCTGTGAAGGCACCATTAATGCTGAAAGGTACATACAGGTTTTGGAGAAACATATGCTGCCATCCAAGCAACGTCTTTTTCACGGACGCCCCTGCTTATTTCAGCAAGACAATGCCAAACCAAATTCTGCACGTGTTACAACAGCGTGGCTTCGTAGTAAAAGAGTGCGGGTACTTGACTGGCCTGTCTCCAGTCCAGACCTGTCTCCCATTGAAAATCTGTGCCGCGTTATGAAGCGTAAAATACGACGACGGAGACCCCGGACTGTTGAACAGCTGAACAGCTGACGCTGTACATCAAGCAAGAATGGGAAAGAATTCCACCTACAAAGCTTCAACAATTAAGTGTCCTCAGTTCCCAAACGTTAATTGAATGTTGTTAAAAGAAAAGGTGATGTAACAGAGTGGTAAACATGACCCTGTCCCAGCTTTTTTGGAACTTGTTGCAGCCATAAAATTCTAAGTTAATGATTATTTGCTAAAAACAATGTAGTTTATCCGTTTGAACATTAAATATCTTGTCTTTGTACTGTATTCAATTGAATATAAGTTGATGATTTGCAAATCATTGTATTCTGTTTTTATTTATGTTTAACACAACGTCCCAACTTCATTGGAATTGGGGTTGTAGCTTCATGACAGGCAGAAAATTAAGATGCAAATCTACAAACATAATAAAAATGTAAATGAATGAATACCTGTGACATTGTCAAACAAAAGCAAGCATTATTTTCTTTGTAAAAAAAAAAATAATAATAATAATAAATTATATTGTACAGAAGCATGTATTAAATGTACCTGATGTTGTGTGGGTCATATGAAGAACATGGAAAAAAAATAAAAATAAAAAATAGTTCATAATATTAGCACATTTAATTTGCATTGTTGGTGTAATTTTCTGTTTCATTTTTCACTTATCATTTGCAAAATTCAATTTAATTATTTTTTTCTCTCCAATCCTGCACACTGTATTATTTGCCAATGACCCTCAGTACTTTGTACATTTGTGTATACTTAAATGTATATTTTGTTAGTGTCTTTTCTTTGCTACATACGGAGACAAATTCCTTGTTTCAACATAATTGGCCAATAAAGATGATTCTGATTCCGATTTATTGATACAAAAATATTACAGATGCAAATAGTCCTGATATAAACAAGCCGACCGAATTATCTCACTCTATATTAAATACTTACATACGTGATGTGGTTCTTCGACAGCTTTAAAAGGTTCAGTATCGAGTCCAATAATGTGTATCGGCCCTCAAACCGCAGTTTGTATGTTAGCTAAATTAGTTCTCTATTTGAATTCATAAAATACAATCATCCAGAGGTCAGTTCTTCTTCTAAACAAATAGGAAGTAGCGTCCATCAGCAATAATATTCTTTACACACAATAAAATAAGGCCAGTTCCTTGTGTTCACCTGTCTATTATAGCTAGGAAAACAGATGGTCATGTGCTTTGTAGCCCAGGTCAGCTGTTGCCCCCCCTCGGTCCAGTTGTTGTCTTCAGAAGGCCCCAATCTCCGTGCCCCACGGCCTGTAAGGCTTGGACAGGGCGGAGGGGGGGCCGACCGCGCCGAGGGCCGCCGGGGACACGAGTGGGAACGCGCCGAAAGAGAGGGGGAAGGCCGACAGCGAGGAGAGGGACGACAGGAGGGGCGGCGAGAGCTTAGAGGTGGGCACGCCGAGGGGTAACGAGCTGTTGGGGGGCGCCCTGAGAGACTCCGTCGGAGGCAGGAGTCTGGACGTCGCCGAGGTGTCGGAGGGCGACGCGGAGGGCGGGCGACTGTTTCCTCTAGATGCGGGCGTCCTGCCCTGGGGGGGCTGTAGGAGGAGCGGGTGGGGGAGCGGAGCGGGGCCGCCGCCGTAGGCCGAGCCCCAGGCTAAGTGTTCCAGTCCGGCCTGCACCTCCCTCTGAGACGCGTAGTTGCTCAGGTGGGACACCAGGCGTACGCGGAGGGGGTCCGCGCCGTCCCGGCCCTCCACGATGCTCAGGAAGCGAGCCGTCTCGGCCAAACACTCCCTGAAGCCCAGGCTGCGGTAATCCTTCGCCAGGGCGTGCGCCTCAAAGTACCCTGCCAGGGAGACAGTCGCTAAATAAGACGCATCGTAATACCATGTTAAACAGTGGACCAACACTACATCACAATGCGTCATTCGCTACCCCGCCATAGCGCAAATATTTCAGCAATTGCTTTTTACAGTTTTCGAGCAAGTCCATGTTTTGGTCATTGTAGTAACCACATTGTGCCACAACATACCCAGCAGCACTGAGGTCTACTGAAAGAGCTGCTGTGTAATTACCGGGAAGAAGAAGAAGAAGGAGAAGAGGACAGCCCTTCAGGGTATCACAGTACAGTGGACCCCCACATAGCACCTGTGGACTCACCTACTCACAGATTTTTTTTTTTTCCCCCCAATTTTTATGTAGGTTGAAGGTTTATAAAAACCGTAACATCTAGGCTATTGATTCTCAAACTGTGGTATGAGTACCACTAGTGGTACATGGGCTCCCTCTAGTGGTACACAGAAGAATCACCACCAAAGTCCAGTTCAGTTGCATTTGATTTTTAGGTTTAGTACATTTGCATTTAGTCTAAGTGTTCATTTGTAAAGATTTATTTAGGTATCACTTATTATTTAAAATTTGGAACACATTTTAATCAAATCATTTAAAGTGGGTTTTATTTTCTATATTTAAGTGCGGCGTTCATGTTCAAACTGAGCATAATGTCACAGTGGCTTAAAATAATATGGAAAACACTTTTTAGGAATAAAATCTCTGCCTTGTTTTTTTTTTTTTTATCAACACTTAGGCCTACTATGCTGTTGTATTTTAATGTCAGTCATTATGTTGGTACTCGTAGAACTAAGTATTTTTTGAAGTGGTACTTTGTGTGAAAAGTGTGAGAACCACACATTTCGGCTATTTTTCGTTCGATGAAATTACAGCATGTGGCTTGCTTGAACATTTTGGCGTTTCAGTCTACAATGTTTAATTCTCGTATGCTTTACTAGTTAGTAAACTTCAACTGGGAGTGACAAAGAAATAGCTTGAAGCAAGCACGCTTCGCCTCTTATTTGGAGAACTGAGTGAGCGAGAGTGAGAACAGGCACGAAGGACTACTTTAAAAAGTGTGTTTTGACAAGTGTAAGCGTGTATTAATGTTAAAGTTTAAATGTGTTTACACAAGTGTGGAAGTGGTAAAACTATAAGAAATTATTTTTGGGGGAATATGGTCTCTCTATGTCACTGACGTTCACCTATTACAGGTGTGTCTGGAACGTATAAACAAGGGTCCACTGTATCATGCGATATGCCGTCATACGACAGAAATGATAAATACCTTTGCCTCCAGATGCATGCAACATCTTCAAATGGTCCACAGTCATTTGCAGTATTTCCGCTTTTTCCAATTTTGCCGAGCCCTGCACAGCCAAGAAAGTGAAAAGACATTTCATTCGCGTTTCATTAATTAGGCTTCGGGCCCAAAATGGGTCCCGGCTCAGTTTTTATCGGAGTCGTGTTCACAGTAAGCAGAACTGCGCACTTTCACTAGCAGATAACATTAAAACCATGCACGAATATTTAAACAATAACACTGATGGTTCTTATTATGTTGTGAATGATTGCATAAAAGGAGGTAGGCCCCAACAAAAATTTTAAGTGAAATTTGCTGTTTTATTGATCATAAAGCAGGAAAGGACCTTTTTTGAAATTTATATTAAGAGTCCCAAAATAATGCTTTTAGAATTACATTTTATAGATGTATGTTAACGTTAAGTCCATACATGAGAACAAATATATAATTGGGGTAGAAACCCTGCATTAGCACTTGAACTCACATCAACAATGTAGAAGGGGGCGGGGGTCCTCGATTTACGGTGGTCCAGAACTGGCTTACGCTGCTTTTCATTTGATCGTTTACATAAATATACAACCATACAAATCCAGAACATACTAAAATCCTACACACATCTATTGTCATTGTGACTCCACTACGGTGTAAGCGTGCGTTAAGACAGACTACGACGTACGCTCCGACTTGCGCACAAATCGCGTCGTAAAGCGAGCTGCAACTTGTTTGGAACTCACAAGACCGTCGATGTCATTTTTTTTTTTTTTTTTTTTTACCTGCTTCTCAAAAGCACTCGGCACCAGTCTTCGAAGCTCTGACAGGCTGTTATTGATGCGGTCACGTCTTCTTTTCTCAATTATCTAGAGGAGAAAAAAACCCAAAACAAAAACAATAGAATTCGGCGCTATGTGGTGAGCGAAGTCGATTGAAAAGATTTTTATATAAAAAATAATAATAATAAAATAAATAAAAAAATAGGACGAGCACTCACTCCTCTGCGTCGTTTTCTGGCTTGAACTTGAGTGGTGGTAGTGGACGGTGACATTGAGCCGTGAGAATCGGCCGGACTGTTAACGACATGATAAAAAGAATATATATATATTTGATAGATATATATATATATATATATATATATATATATAAAGTTGGAAATTCCCAAATAGAACAAACTTGAACACGCGGTACCCATTTTCGTCGCCGCTGTCTTTCTCCACTTCGATGTTGTCGTCCAGGTCGCTCTCGGACGAGCTGTAGTTGCTGCTTCGCTTCATGATGTCGTCGCCAGAGGAGAAGAAAGGAGCAAGGAAAAGAGGAGCGAGCGCGGAGTGGAGGACAAGTGACAGCATCTCCACTCTGCGTCACTTTAACTGGGCTCACGTGCTTCTCGAGGGGGCGGGGCCCACATGGTCACGTGGGTGGTGACTCACCGAATTTCAACCTATGAAATTGGAGCAATATGCATTTGGAGATTATTACTCCTGGTTTCTTCTTTTTTAAAAGATTATTTAGACTAAAGATGAAAAGTTTGGGGGATAACTTTCCTTTTGATAGAAAAGCATTTTTTTTCCAATGAAGATGACATGAATCAGAATTACAGTCAAGGCTATTCTAAATGTTTTTTTTTTTTTTTTTTTTAATTAAGGACATATCTAAGTGACCCCAAGCTTTTGAACAGTAGTCAATATATACCGTATTTTTGATATATGCGTCATTTTCATATAATTTGAACGGTCAAAATCATAAACAATGAAAACAACTTGAATTTTGCCACAGCTTTGTTGATTGAACCCACCGAGAGTAAATGGCGGTGGCCTTTGAAATACACTTCTTGCGTATCGGCAAAGACAAAAGTACAGAACGGTAAAGACAAAAAGCTTCATCGCAAGAATGTTTTCACGCTTTCGATTTTCATGCGCTGCCCTTCAAACCATCTCTTTTGATGTCTGCTATTGTGTGAATGCAAAATGGCTGCCACATCCTGGCGCGACCGATCGCAGACCCCTCTGGTGCATTGCAACAAAATAATGAGGCTCCCTCCAGTGCCGTTAATGGCGAAGACAGCTTGAGGGAAATACACATTTGTGAAAGAACAGCAAAAAAAAAAAAAAGGAACTCTGACGACACTACAGTAAAATAAATGTTTTCATGAAAAGAAAAATCATATGTATCCAAAAATGTAGTTAGCATCTTGAGAAAACATTTTCCTTTGGGACACATAACACAACGCACACAACAATTCTTAACTTTTGATCGCCGCTGTCAGAGAAGTATCAATTGAACAATTTAGATATGATTGTGGTTATAATTTGCAGCGGTATAAAATTATACTGCATCACACTGAGAGCTGCCGTTGCCACTATTTTTGACTCTCTCGCACAATTAAATGAGATCATCAAAACACGAGACAGCTAAACTGCTGTTAAATAAATTAATCATGCTCATACGATTCCCTGTGGAAAGATTGAGGTTGCCAGTGACAGTTCCTCCTGGCTTGAAGCCCTCCTTCTCCTGCTGAGTGTTGGGTGGGGTTGGTTGGGGGGGGGGGGGGGGGGGGGGGGCGTCAGTGGTAGCCCTCTTTGCTGTTGTGCAGGACACACGGCCTATTAGCAGAGTGTGTTGTTCATTGTTTGCCGTCAGCTGCGCGATTCCGCCACAGCTCCGAATCGGTCGGGAGGCCCGACATTAGTGAGGTGGCGTTGCCCGGGCTCTCCTAGGAAACTGCAAACAGGTCAACTGACTGAGCTTCCCAGGGAATCATTCATCCACAAATCAGAGCGCGTTGGCCCGCCGGGGCTGGGAACGACGAGGAGAAATGTTTTTAGAGGCTCAGGCTTCACGCAAGTGTGAACGGAGGTTTTGCTTATGAGCGACACGAACAAACATACACGCCGACATGTGTACGCCGTCGCGTTATGAAAGCGTGTCAGTCATTCAACGCTGCTCAGGGACACGGGTGGTCTATGGAAGGTGAGAACATTTTGACCCCGCTAATCTGCCGGGGTCAAAGGGCGCACTATATAAAACACAGTAGCTTTCCACGTCTGTGTTCTAAAGTGTAACTGATACACGCCGAGTTAATGTTTATATATAAAAGTGCATATGTAGGTAACGCCGGGGTGTTGACCTGAATTGCGTCATAAAGCCCCTTAGTTTCACACATGTGGGCCACAATGTTAGAAAGAACATTTCATTTAAACATTGATAGACACGACTGCTTTTGTCAGCACAACCTTCATTAAGGATATACTGGAATTCAAAAAATCAAACACGATCATTCCATGGTTGTATGAGCAAAGCTGTTGACTGAAAAGCATGTATCTCCAAATGTTGTCATTTAGAAAAACATGGTTCCCATAGTGTTTTCCTATAGAGTCATAGAAAAACAACAAAGACCAAAGTCCAAATTTAAAACAATAAAACTATTTAAAAGCTCAAATAAGTGATGGTAAACACAGAAGTGCCTTGGTGGAGCTAATCTGGCATCCACATACGCAGATGATGTGCTAATTATGCCCACGCAGGCGAGCGTTTGTGTCTTAGTTAGCAGGATTATGCAAAAACTATACAGGCAGTTCCCATGAAACTGGGGTGGCACATGTACAAATGTAGAACTAATTACATTTTGGTGAGAATTACTTTCACTTTTTGCCCTTTGAGTCTCGATGGCAGGTCGCCCACACCCCACAATTAAAATGGTACAATTCGCTCATTCACTTCTTCTAGCATTGAGCACACAGTGGACCGACTGGTCCTGAAACACCTTCACAGAAGGTGTCACATCATAGGGCAAAATTAGACAAGCAACCGTTCACACCTATGGATAATCACACATCAAACATGGAAACGGAACTAAGCCGAAGTACCCAGAGAAAACCCACGTAAGCACAAGGAAAAACTGCAAACTCCACACAGAAAGGCTGGAGCAGATAATACCAGCTTTCCTTAAACTTTGTGGAAAACATCATCCCATCAAGGCAAGATGAAAAAGTGCTTCCTTTCAAACATAGAAAGAGATAGCATTGTTTTCCATGAAATCGGCTCAACCTTTCCGAACCAATGTCATTGCGCAATGATGAGTATTGCTGATATATGTCTCGAGCTAGAAACTACCATTTTCTGAAGATGGACTCGAAAGAGCGCTCCTTCGATGCATGCGTGCTTGTCGTAATCCTTTCAATCAGGTTGTCGCCAACAAGAAGAATCACTCAAGAGGCTAAACTTAAAACTTATGTGGAAATTATCTGCCCCTAGTAGTTTTGTAGTCAAGTGGGCATTTTATTTTGTTATGTCGTAAATTATGGGCTGCAAAAATAACGATTGCGATGTTGGCTAATATTACCATTGTTTTCTTCTCCCTGTCTCTAGATCAGTGTTTCTTAACCCGGGTTTGTTGTAAATTTTCACAACGTAGTCCATTCCTCTGATATGAGAGTGGCACTTACCAAGGGGAATGGCATCAGCAAAATTCACATTCACTTACAGTAAATTTTAATTTAATTGAATTTAGTTTTTTTTGGTGTGAAATTCATGTTTTGTTGGTTTTGTCCTTTTAACGCAATGATTTTGTGTGCAACAGATGGGTGGTTCATTTTGTCCATGACCTGGATGACTGAGAATCTACACAGACAATAAAATATATACCTGTTTTAAATTTGAAATAAATAAAGTTTTGTCTTGCCTCTCCTTCTTACTCTCGAGTGTCTTCTCTGTGAATTTTGTCAGTGGCCCGTTGCTTTAAACATTGCTGCCATAAAGCTGCCACCGTGCTGCCCTCTTTGCTCTAATGAGGAACACAAATGTACAATTGCCTGTCAGTCCCTCCTATGTAAGGAATGATCTTTTAATGTATGAAAAGTGTACATCATATTAAAATAGATATGTAACTCATGTACCGAAGCTAAATGCAGACAGGTCAATAAAATAGGCACTATCATTGAAAAGTCAAATTCCATTTCCCCTTCTGTTGCGATGAAAGACATAGACAATGTCAAGCGCTTAATCCTGCACTGACATGTCTGGTAAGGCCATCACTGGGGTGGTGGGGGGTGCCAAAGGGGGTGGGGGGGGGGGGGGGGGGGGGGTGACCCTCCTGCTGTCTTCCATTGCAGAAGCCCGTAGAAGAGCAGCTGTTTCCCTGCTCCGTCCATCAGGTCAGTTGTTTTCCAGACAAGTGCAGACGAGAGGGAGCAACTGCGGGCCGGCAGGCAGATTGTCAGCCAGGTTGCGGCGGTGATAGATACAACTTGCAAGCTTCATTCGACCTGTTGATGTAGTAGTGAGTGGAGCGGGGGTTGACCGTTTACACCATCAGGCTCCTGTCAGCACACACTTTCACTAAAAAACAGGACTATCAGCACGTTTTATGCATTTTATCATTCCCATCTACAGTATGGCTGCTTCATATGTGGTTGGAATATGTAGTATTGAGCGAAACCCTTTTCTGTCCCAGCATGACTGTGCCAGCAAAGGTCATAAAAGCAAATTTGAATGAGTCACAGTAAGTGAGGAAGGTGAACTCGAACTTGGATTAGGTGATGCCTTCTGAGTCACCGACACAGTGCCCATGAGCAACAGGTAGACACGGAAAGGACCTCATGAGTAATCCGTGAAGCTGTTCTAAAAATAGGCCACTGAGAGTTTTAATTATTTTTGTGTTGCTCTTAAAAAAAATACCACCACTTACCAGTGAGCTGCATCTAACATCTTTGCCGCTATTCTTTTTTTAAATCACTATTGCATTGGTGTAAATTTGGAAATGACGAGATTAAAAAAAAACGAATTAAAAAAAACTGTATTGCTCAAAGGTCAGTATTGTAGCACTATTGAACCGGAAGACTTCCCAGTTGTGACCGATGTTCCAACCATTGCCCTTATCTTACAATGCTAGGTGGTTTCCAATGCAGTTGAGCAAATCTGGAGCTAGATTCAAATGAGTAAAAACCCAATAATACTACAGGTTGGGGCAGAACGGACAGATGTTTCGTCACCATTCACCATTCATCAAGTGGTGTCCGTTTTCATTGATGCGTTTCTGAAGGCGTTGATGGAAGTTGGCTTCTATTCTCTCCAACATTGCTCACATGACAGATGTTGTTTTACCCACACTCAAATGATATTTCAATACGAACACATTGTTGTCAATAAAATTTGGTTGCAGCTACCATTTATTATTTCAAAAAACGACTGTCCAATGATGTGATCAAGGACAAGATACTGACTGAAACCGCGGGTGTCAATATCAAGCCCAACAATCTCCTTCCTTCAAACACACGCCAACATCTTCCCAGAAGAATGGAAGCTGTACTGCAGCAGCAACATGTGGACCATTTTTTTCTTCCATTTCCACTTCCTGTATGGCCAGGTGTCCCAATACTTTTGTCCATCCAAACAAAAGTTCAAAACCCCGTCAAGCCAGTAATGGGACAGGTTCAGCTCCATTAGTGTCTGCCCTCTCCTTGCCCTTAACCCAGTCGAAACCATCAACAGTCCCTTCACTGACTTTTCCAGATGGGGCATAAGTTGAGTATATTTGGCATGACTTCAGTATTGTTTTTGATGCTATTATAATACCAAAGCACTATCAGCTCCAATGGACATGCAGGGTCATGTGGTACCCATTATGCAGACACAAACCACTCTCCTCACACCTGACTGTCAAGGTCCTTCACATTAGTGCTGGCATTCCTTTGGCCCATTAAACATAATTAGGTTTTTCCCCTCAGAATCCTTGACATTTCACCTCACCGCATCCAAACATTTTCTCAATCTCCACTTGACTTATGTGATAATCTATTCTGTTTTTTTTCCCCCTCAAGAAGCCAAGCGGCGCCTGTTGACCACGGGTGAACTCAGTTGGTAGAAACGTCTCCTCAAACCGAGCGAGGAAGCTAAGAGGTATAAGCGAGCATTTGTTTGAAACTGGCGTGTGCCCAGCTGCCTTCCTCCATCTCCCCTCAGGTTTCCCTTGGTGACCCTTTATAGTGTGCAAAGAGTGCGGCCCGAGTGTGTGCCGGTGCGTCTGCGTGTGTTTATGTGTGTGCGGTCGTGAGTGTGCGAGTGTGTTTAGGAGGTGCTGTTTCCCACAGCCCTGATCTAATTCCGTGGTAACTCAATCTCCGTGTGAGCGCTTCCCGGCGAGTGTTCTCCCACCCGTCGACAGTCCCCCTCTCTCTGGCCGGCCGAGTGGCTGAGCGTGTCTGACAGAGGCCCGGCTGAGTCCCGCCGCCAACCCCCCACCATTCGCCCACCCCCTCCTTGGCCTCCGTGCTACCCGCCCTCCCATCAGGATTGATTTACTATGTCAACCGTTGAGGCTGTCGGCAGCAGCAGCGCTCGCAGCCGTGCCTGCATCCTGTGTGCGTGTAATGCTGATATCTTATACCTGTCATTCAACAACTGCTAAAGTGTGTGCGTGTGTGTTGGTGGACTGACTCAATGAAGCTGCATGCACAAAAGGTGTGGTATTCTTATACAGATACTCTTGGGCTATGGCGCATTATGCAAGAAAAAGCAAATGCCACCCATGCTGGTTGTAAATAGTTTGTCCCACAAAGGGAAATGTCTCCCAGACAGCTTTCATACAACAATGTTATCCTATGAAGCACAGTTTCCTGGCTGCCCCCTCTAGTTCTAGCCAGCACCCAGGCTCTATATTGGGCAGGGAAAAGACCAGGCTTGAGACCCATTCCTACAGTGGGTCTCTCCCACCCCCACTTCTCATTCTTTACTTTCCTGCCTTTGTTGGCATCAGTTCTCATTGTGCTTTTTGGATAGGTAAGATGTGTTGACTTCCTCCTTTCTTTGTTTTGTTCTCAAAATCGTTTTTTTTTTCCATTTTTTCCCTCCTCTTAGGACAGCTTCTCATATTGTTAAAATGACACTGACATCTCAGCGTCAGGCGCCCATAACAAAGTTTTGAGTTACTCACAAAACATAAACAATCAAACCATCCTCTCCTGATTTGGGTGACCACTTGCACATTGGTTAGAATGTTTAAACAAAACAATGTTGATTACCGTAAGTAGGTGTTTGCACGCCACAGCTTTTGTCTACAAGAAAACAGGGCCAAGCTTAACCGTTTTGAAGAGTGGAAATGCAAACATTTGAAATCAGGTCTCCAAGTGGATGTTTTTGCAAAAGACGAAATTATTGTTTCCATATAAATGCTACAAATGGTATGTGTGTCTGCGTTGCGCACGATAGTGGTTGGGCACAGGTTCAAATGTTATTACAAATGTAATGTCAATTCCCCAAAGGGATTCTTGACCCAATATAGTTTTGGAAAAAACTGTTTCAATGTAGCTGTCGACAACGGATATGCAAACATTTAAAAATTGATCTTAAAATGGAAGTTGTGGGACACTGACTGCGACAAAAAAAGTATATGCGTGTGTTCAGTGTTAAGCGTGGGGGAGGAGGACATTACAACCAAAACAAGAATGGTCGACAACAGCACTTGTTTTAGTGTTTGTGTTTTTCAAGATAATGGTTGGTTAAAACTGTTTTTCGATTTTGAACATGTACATTTGTATCGATGAAATCTACGGCTTCCTTTTTTTGTTTTTCTTTTCTTTTGTGACCTTGACTGTGTTGATTTGTTTTGCATATGTTCTGGAAAAAAAAAATCACGTTCCATATTGCGTATAATTTTTTTTTTAAACCAAGAGACACGGCGGCACGGCGGCCGACTGGTTAGAGCGTCAGCCTCACAGTTCTGCGGACCCGGGTTCAATCCCCGGCCCAGCCTGTGTGGAGTTTGCATGTTCTCCCCGTGCCTGCGTGGGTTTTCTCCGGGCACTCCGGTTTCCTCCCACATCCCAAAAACATGCATGGTCGGTTAATTGACAACTCTAAATTGCCCGTAGGTGTGAATATGAGTGCCAATGGTTGTTTGTATGTGCCCTGCGATTGGCTGGCAACCAGTTCAGGGTGTACCCCGCCTCCTTCCCGATGATAGCTGGGATAGGCTCCAGCACGCCCGCGACCCCAGTGAGGAGAAGCGGTTCAGAAAATGGATGGATGGAACCAAGAGACATAACATTATGCTCACGTAGCTTTGCTAACATTTTGAAATGAGTAACAAAAAGTGCTAAATCAGTTAATAACCACTGAAGAAAATACACCACATATTTGAATATGTTTTTTCATAGTAAACAAAAATAAAATTACACTGGAATCTTGAGGTTGGCACAAGACAACACATTTGTCACGAATCATTCTTGGAGCCGACAACAAATTTGTTAAATAAGGCCCTAGATAGGGAATATCGTGCTTCCCCAAATTTGTTGCCGTTAATCCTCCCTGGTTCATGATCCTCCATTTTGCTGCTATCCCCGTTTTCCATCGATGGTAATAAAAAGTGTAGATATCCTAAAAACACGAGAAATCTACTTCGGTATTTGCACTTTGTACTATTGGACATCACCTACGGTATTGTAACTGAATTATTACACATTCCGTTGTTTTTGTAGGTCCATGTGAAAGGGAAACATTGGGGCAACGTAACCATCTTAAATGTGAAACTTTTCATAAGCGTAAAGAAATGTTTTTTTAAATTCACTAGCTTGTTGTAACCGTTCCATTCTTTTTTCACAATAGCGCACGCTCCCTCAACGACCGTGCCCATGCCGTTTACAAGTATGCTCCCCATTAACTTAGCATGTCCACAAAGGAGAGATGGCAGATCACAAGGCTGCTTTCCAAATAAGCGCAACAGGAGACAGCACGTGATGTCCCCCTGCACAGAAAGCAGGACTGTGGAGCCGGCTACTTTTAAGGCCACACATTGTGTCGCCGCAGGAAAAACATTGTTTGCATATCAATGGAGTTGTGTGTGTGTGTGTGGAGAAGTGTGTGTGTGTGTGTGTGTGTGTGTGTGTGGAGAAGTGTGTGGGGGGATGTTGGCGCCTTAATTGAAATGTATCTTCAGGTTTAAAGCAAGCGGGCCACTTTTGTGCTGTAAATGTTAACAGTCTATCCGATTAAAACTATTTATGACAATAATCAATAATATTTGGCATAGCAACAGAAAAGCATCAAACTATGGTGAGTTACAGACGTTGATATGAAAACATTTCTTCGCAAGCCGGCTCCTTTCCCAGTGGATGCTCAGTGCCAGCTGTCTGCATTGCAGTAAAGCACGGCTTTCCCAAGCTCCGATCCTGTGGGAAAATTTGTTGTGGCCAGTAATTGATTCCGCCCTGCCAGCCCCATTACTCTCTGCTGCAGTCAAACTGCCAGTGAGCTACAGCAGGCCCGTTAGCACAGCCTCCTTTTACTCCTCGCTCTGCAGCCCAATCGCCCAAACATCCCCACTTTTCACTCCTTTGTCATTTCGGTCTGCCTATGCCTGTTCTATTTACTCTTATTTCCATGCCGAACTTCACATGTTCTATTTCAGGCACATAGCCTTTGATGTACGTTGAGCGTCTGCAGATGATAAGTCATCTGTTCATTAGTCTTGCTCTTTAATCAACTCAACATTATTATTGTTATTATCCCAAAGGAGATTTGATTTATCGCAGGCCTTTAGACCTATCAAAGATAGAATGTACAGTGTCGCCTCTAAGGTCCAACGTGCCCGTGATCGAACACTTCAGGATAAGCCTCGAAAGTCACAAAACAAATTCTGTCTGAACTGCCTCATGTCATGCATGACAAAGCACGAAATCTCAGTTCAGTGAGCAATTAAGACATGAACTCTACCTGTGTTTTGCTTTCTCTTTGGTTTTTTGTAGCTTTGTTGTGATACCTATTACAAAATACGCAGAAATAGAAGAAAAGTACTTGGGGTCGAACCGATTAGTCAACTTTTCAACTCTGTTTAATGCTTTGAAGTCGATTAATTGCTAATTACATGTTTTGGCACCTCCTCTTCCAATTGGCCAGTTCACAGAGGACTTTTGACTTTTGCTCTCGCAGGACTACCTCAATGAAATGTCCGGCGAACAAGGCGACGCAGTCTCCGTACATCTGCGCAGGTCTGGGAGCCAAAAAATAAGCTGGTTGTGGAAAAGCAGATGAGATACTCGCTAGCTACAGCTATTCCAATCGCCGCGAGTCTTAAAATATTCATACCAGCGGGACCACAGGACTGGTGGGGAGGAACAAGGGCAGCAGCCTAAAGTGAAGCTCAATCTTCGTCGCCAGAACGTTGTGTCCAATCATGCGCAGCCAACGGCTTCGTGATTACGAGTACTTCGTTTATATCACAACGTAAGATGCGCCAAAATCACGACATTTGCCTATATACGGCCGTACTATGCTACAAGCGTGTACATATGTATTATAACAAAAATGAGACCGCTAGTACAGGTAGAATTGAAACAGAGAAATGCTTAATTTTTTTAAAGCCTGCCTACGATATCCTATCATACAACACGCTATGATATGGAACACAAGATGAGACCAGCTGGTTTGTCGAAGAGTAAACATGCATATGACTAGGACTACCACTCATTGCAGCAACTACACCTACCGTAATGGTGAGAGTTGTATTTTCAATCATTTGTTTTAAAGTTTGTACGTCGACATATGTCTTTACGCGAAACTGGTCCGTGGCTCGAAAAAAGGTAAGGACAGCTCACTGAACCGTGCTGAAAAATATCTGACAGTATCTATGAATCGACTTCGACCTTGACTTTCATCACATAATAGTGAACTACTACAGTACACAGATGGCAGTTACGTGAAATATGTGGACTCACATACAAAGCGGCAAGACACCACCGTTACCATAAAACACTCGTACTTGTAAACTTAAGGTAGAGTGAGTTGACGTTTTTACATTTTACAAATGAAAATAGTTCACTTCTTTTTACAGTAGTGCAACTCAGGAATATTAAAACGTGAGATACGTGAGGTGCATGCGTGAGTCGATAGTAATCCTTAAAATACACTTTAGCCATTTGTCATAAAAGTTACGACTGAGTATAGGTTTAGGATTGGTGTGATTTAAATAAATTTTACTTCTAATAACATTTACCGTAGACTGTTCTTTTATTTCTTTGTTTTTGTAGTGAATATTCTTTCGTCAAGCAATTATTTGTTTTTGTTTTATTATCAACATTAGTTTACTTATTTTTACACTTGTATGGCTGTCCAATTTTTTTCTTCGTGTACATTTGATAAAGGTTTAACGATGGCAACCATTTGCCCCTTTTGACCAATTTTTATTATTCGCTGTGGGGAAAATCAGAAGTCGGAGTTGACCAGTGTCCTGTCCTTGTGACGTCTTCATCAGCCATTTAAGAGTTGGGCTCGCCAACCCAATTGGCTCGCCACTTTTGACAACTTATCTTTTCTGGTCAGTGAGAGTGAACCAAAGCTAGCCACAAAATCACAAGTCGAACAAAGCTTTACGACAACAGTTGTCCACCACTTATGGCTTGTCTTTGTTAAAAATTAAACACATTTGAACGTTACACTTGTTCCATTGATCCACGCTCACGGATGATTGGATTTGACAGGAAAGGTTAGACAGCGCTTGCCAGCTCACTGAGGGGTGTCACAGACATGCACGATCGGCGTCATCAACTTGAGCACGCACTGATTACTCCACGAGGCAGCAATAAGGAAGCAACCCCCTCCCTCCTCCCCCACCCCACCATGCACCCCTCCTCTGAAAGTGAGTCATGAAATATTAAATGCAGTCATCTGCTGAGATGGCTGAGTTGCTTGTCACGGCCTAACACTTACCACATGTCTAAACAAAGGTAAGTGCCCCCGCTATCCAATTAATCTTCAATTAGGGGTTCTGCTCTGTGCCTTCGCATCTGTGTTTTCCAGTCTGAGCTCAGCAGGTGGGGGTGTGGGGGAAGCATGTGTCCGAGGATTATCATGCCCTGGATAGATAAAGGATGCGTTCTGACGTTCACATGACAACTCGGATGATCGACACATCGCACAGCGACGGCTGAGCGCAGTCTATTAAAAGCTTTGTCAGTAAAAAACTAAACAAAACATGACGCTGTATTAAATGGACCAGCAGAAAATAAGGTTTCCATGTGATATGCTGAGAGACATTAGAGGCCTGACTGATTTATCAGGGATTGTCATGACTCTGGTGGGCTTTATATAACTAGCAGCTGACCGCTGTACTTCCCCATGTAGAGGTCATGAGGCCACCCTCTAAGCACTGCGGTTGTTGTTTTTCACATTAAGAATTCCAGTCCACTGTTGGGGGATCTAAGAGAGCATAAAAGAGAATCAGAGCTGTACAGTATGTGCGTCCCCTTAGAACCCCCCACCTTCCATCCACCCCGCCCACTGCAATCTGCGCCCGGTGGCATTGCGCCTTGGGCTGGGGTCTCTGTGCCTCTCACTTTATTAACAGAACAAGAAGTTTCTCTGTGCAAAGCAGTGAAAATCCCCCACTCAAACCTCCCCCCCCCAACTTCACTCCACTGCTGCACCGCCGTTGGTGTGCCGCGAGCCAGGAGCCGGAGGCGAGGGGAGCGTGGAAGGATAAAGGGATGAAGGAGGAGATCAAAGCTGGATGCATGAAAAACCTCAAAGCACACAAGTAAAAGAGGCACCACTCTGACCTCTGTCACTCAAACACACACACAGCGCCCACGTTGGCCTCTGGTTCTCCTCTCATGTTGTGGTCACACAAAGTCAAAAGCAGGGAGAGAACACCACTCAGGTCGTGTGAGCCTCTCAGCAGATGGCTTAGACCCGCTTGGTCGACTTAAAAGGCTGCCCTCTGTTGGTGGAATTCTGGCTCTTCCCTTTCATGTCAACACTATACTGTACTATATTTACTGCACTTTCTGTGACTCTTATTACATCTTTAAATGTTCTCCCTCACATTATTTTTTGTATCTATCGTGTGACTTGTTTACGCATGAACATGAAGAGCTTAGGGCATCAAACAATTCGGTGAAATAAGTCTCAAATACAAAAGTCATCGATTAAGCCATACGTTTTGGATTTTCAGTCCATGTTTTCTCCAACAAAACTTCTGTGGTGTGGTTATGAAGCTCAGAATTGTGTTATTAAAGTCAGTTAGAAAGTGTTGTATAAATAAAACAGCGGTAAAACTACAGTACCAAACACATTGTGTAAGAACCATTGTGAATTCATCCATTTTCCTCTGCATATCCAAAGCCGGGTTATGGGGGCAGCCCAAGCCACAATATTAGGCACAATCAAACACGATGCAATAAAAGGGCTGTGTCAGAAATTGTACCTTTACAAAGACACTAAAAGGAATTATTGTGGCGTAGAACTCTACTGCTCATCAGATTTGTACTGTACTGTATATGAGCGGTGCTAAATATGATCACATCTGTGTATTTGTATGATGCAATAGTTCTACATTACTGAATGGTAACTCGAACCACAATAAAAACAAATCTCGATACGTGTGTCAAGTAAGAACTCGTTGCACACAAATGAAGAAGAGAGGGGATTCTAGAATGTATTTCACTTTTAACCGGAACAGTCCACTTGCATTGGGGCCTCATGTTTCAGTGACCAGCTAGATCCAGGAGATGGCTCTGCACCCACAGGCGTGGTATGTAAGCTTATTCCTTGCGTGTCATGATTTTTCACCTAATAATGCAGAAGATTGTTTAGCCTTGGTGGATGTCTGCGCTAAACTGAGTGCAACTGAGGCAAACATTGGAAAGAATAAGAGACGCTTGCAAAAGTATTTGTTTCTTTAGTTTTAATATTTAATGTATAGGTATGCGTTTGAGTAATTGGTTTTCTTTTATTCTATGAACTGGTGACGAGATTACTCATCAAACGCCATATAAAAATATTTTCAATTAGAGCATTTATTCGGAGGAAATGACAGCAGGTCAAATAACACAAAAATAAAAAATAAAAGAGGTGCAGTGCACTTTCAGATCACAAATAATGCAAATAAAACAATAGTCATATTCTTTAAGCAACACAATATTATGTTTTCAATTAGGGAGTGTTGAGCAATCAATATTTCCTGAAATAATCATGATTTACAATCACAGCTTTCATGCACCTTGGATTGTGGTTGTATGCTACAGAAGGAAACAGGTTTTCTACTTTGTACTTGTTTTACAAGTCATTCTCAAAGAGAAATTTATTTAGCCTAATAGGATATTTGCCTGTCTTTTTTTTAACTTACTATCACAAAATCAATAAAAATGCTTCTTGTTAATTTTTATTTGTTTATATCTGGCTATATTGTCAGTCATCCAGGTCACGGTAATCTGCAAAATTTGAATCGAGGCAACTGGACTCTTTTTGTTTGTTGAATTTGTCGTGTTTTTTCCTGGTTCCCGAAAACGTTCAAAAATGACTTCTGCAATTCAGCTTTAAAGCTAACAATTTGGCTGCATGGCCACACTTCTACCCATGTAAAAGAAGCAGTTTATGTCTACAAGAAGCCGAGCCCAACTTTTCAATTCCCCTTTGGCCTGAAGGATCTTCTCTCCATTATTCATGAGTCCTCAGGTTGGACCCTGGGAACAAGCTGAGCGAGGCCCTGTGTCAATACGAAACACTGGCCGCCACAATGGGCTCGGCCCGCAACTACGATGTTGACAGACACCAACACAAAGGAGCTGAAAGGGGTCCCCCTCCGTTCTCACACACACTAAAGAATGAGTCAGTGTGCTGCCGCTCAGAGCACTGTTTGTACAGTATATACAGCTTTTGTCCATGGCCTCTGTTCAGCCATCAATGGGGCTTGAAGTGTTGATGAAAACCAGGAGGAAAGGACTTCTCTGCGGCTGCCAGACAGCGTTCACGTTCATTGGACGGCATCTGTATGTATGCAGATGAAGGCCTGCATGCACATTCCATCATACATCACAGCCCAGCCCAGCCCAGCCTCAATGATATGACGTAATTAGTGGTTGTCAATCTTGCGTACTTTAGGACCAAGAAATACAATACTGTACACAATGGACTTATCACCAGTCAATTGCAGGGCTCATATAGACAAATGACCATGTATACTCATATTCACGACTCTGGACAATGTTTTTGGAAAGTAGGAGGAGTACCTGAAGTAAACCCTAGCAAGCATGGAACATGCAAACTGTCGAGAATCGAACTCTACAGCTGAGAACTGTGAGACAAACAAGCTGACCGTGTCGCCCTTGACTGACCATCTCTCTTCAAACGTGGAGACTCGAACTGCGGCAAGTTTTTAAAATGTTTAAAATTCAAGGTTTGAACTGTTCAAATAGTTGACATGATTTGCACTAAACATCTCAAGCAGACTGTGATTAGCTGGCGACCTAGGGTGTCTCGCCCAAAGTCAGCTGCGAAAGGCTCCAGCCCATCTGTGACCCAAGTGAGGGCAAGAGGAACAGAAAATGGATGGATGACTCAAGATGACGTTTAAACCTCTATTTCTATTTCAGACTTACCAACGCAGCATAGATAAATTAAAGGCGGCTATTTTTCTGCACATAACACAAAATCGTTGGTCGCAAGAGAACTCAATAACATGCAACTACATAGTCTGTAACTCACTGCCCACTTCATTAGGTACACCTGCACATTATATATGTGATTCAATACAAGACCTTGCATTAAATATTTTTGTATTTACCAATTTAATAATGATATAAATCAATGTAAAATTACCGTTTTTAATTGATGCTGTCAAGATGTATGATTGAAGAATGTTTTAGTGCAAGCTGCAGTAGTGTCAAACTGCATCATGTTAATGCTTTTACTAAAACGTTGTTACCTTATACAAGATAACAAAAACATTTTACCTGCCTCTCCAGCATGATAATTATATAAAGGTATCATTTTTCATGTAGCTCTTTCATTGGGTGTCGCTGTGACAGCTATCAGGGAGGACAGTTATCAGGGAATGGCACATGCTTTTCTCACGCCATCAAGTGGTAAGACCTAGTACTTACAGAAAGACGTGATAAAACAACTTTTTGTAAATTCATTGTAATTTCATTGCTAATTTAAATCAAATACTTGAATTTTGTAAGTGTAATTTCAAACGCAGAAATATGCTAATTGGACCTAAAATGTAATGATACAATGATTGATGAAAATGCATGCAGGTATTTTAGGCCAAAATGAAATGAGCATTATAAATTGGTTAGGGTGGCACGGTGGCATAGCACATCCACCTCAAAATTCGTAGAGTTTGAGGGATTCAAATTTGGGCTCTGGCCTTGCTGTGTGCAGTTTGCATGTTCTCTTCGTGCTTGCGTTCTATCTTGTACCTGGTTTCCCAACATTCCAAAAACATGCATGTGACTTTCATTGAAGACTAAATTGTCCTTAGGTATGAATGTGAATGGTTGCTTGTCTATGTGTTATTTAATTGTTGTATTTACATACAGCTCTAAAGACTCAAAATGTCCCCTAAATTAGCATATCTAAGTGTGACAACTACACTAACTTTAACAATGCTTCCTAACTTTCCACCGGATTAAGACGCTACCATGGCTAGCCCAATTTTCAGACCGGAACCCCACTGAAAACGTCTGGCGCGTGACCAAGAGAAAGAAGGATGGTCAGACGCCATCAAACAAAGCAGGTAGTAGGAGTGGCATAAGGTCACACAGCAGCAAATGTAAAAGATGGGTGGGGTGCGGGTGCATGGCCAGACTTGAAATAACTTGAAAAAGGAAACACTTCACCCCATTCTGGGGTGACACACCAGAATTTCATTTGAAGACACGCCCTTTAATCCCATTGTCCCCATAGCAACGGGACCACCTGCTCCTGATTGGGCTGCTCTGCATCAAGCACACGCTCCACCGGGCTTCAAATTGAACATTTCCTCAGTGTGTCACTCTTGTCCTCCCATCTGCGTCCTGCACCCGAAGGGAGCCTTGTATTTTGCGCTTCGGAACCAAAAAGTCGACTAAACTCCGCCATGGTTGAGCAGTTTGTTGGAACCTGGAAGCTGACAGCTAGCGAGAACTTTGATGAATACATGAAGGCTATCGGTAAGGATAAATTTCACAAGTTCACTTTGGTGTAGTTAGATGATGAGTTTCCTGTAAAGCGGTGGTAAATAAATCCAATTTTGTTTGGTACGGAGGTGTGGGCTTCGCCACCCGGCAGGTGGGCAACATGGCTAAGCCCAATCTTGTGATCAGCGTGGATGATGCTGGCCTCATCTCAATGAGGTCAGAGAGCACTTTCAAGACCAAAGAAATCAAGTTCAAGCTGAATGAGGAATTTGATGAGACGACAGCAGACGACCGACAGACCAAGGTGCGTTTTCAATAAAAGCACTGACAAGTCATTTTGCATGTAATGAAAGCTAATGCTGCCTGCAGACCCTCATCACGTTTGAGAGTGGCAAACTTGTGCAGAAGCAGATGTGGGGCGGAAAGTCTACAACACTGGAACGAGAGATTCAAGATGGCAAACTAACAGCTGTATGTTGCGAAAGGTTTTCAGAAAATTATCACTAGATCAAGATGTTTTAAAAAAATAATAATAATAAAAATCCTTAACCATGTAAATCCTGTTTCTGCAGAAATGCACCATCGGTGATGTTGTTGCCCTGAGGACTTATGAGAAGGGGGCTTAAGTCCTGTCTTTCATCAATGAATAAACTACAAAGGACATTTGCATAAAATAATTACAATAAAATTGTTTCTAAACAAACTTGAATTACTTTGTTGGAATAAGGGGTGATTTGTTTTCTATTAAAATATGTTGGAAGAAATTATTGTGCACTTCAGTCTGTTTAGTACCACAGTCATGAAGCAATGATTCAATAATTGCTGGTGTGAAAAATATCCATACAAATAAAAATCACATGCGGCCCAGTTGAGTTAGCAAGTAAGACTTTGAGCATTCTTGAAGAATTAAGTTTAAAGGCTTATTTTGTGCTTAGAAATTGAGGGTTGACCATCTGAACGGGATACTACAGCTGCTTGCCAGTTTAAGACTTCAGACTTTGTATAAGAGGATTTTTTTTTTTTGTGTGTGTGTGTGTGTGTGTGTGTGTGTGTGTGTGTGTGTGTGTGTGTGTGTGTCATGCACTAAGTCCCCTTGGGTCTGTCTGATTAAACTGCTGGGATTTGTTTTCTTGACAATGGTCTTTTGTTCAAGCAAGGATACATGTCCTAATATCAGCGTCGACTCTTGTGACAGGGTGGTGGTGGGGCCAAATTCCTCATTGGGGTCAATGCAGTGGCCCCTGACTTGCTAGGCCTCTTGTCTTGGATGCACAGAGTGGAAGTAAAGCAAGTGCACTTGTCCTAATTAAGCCTCTTTGGGGCAGTGTGCTCCTGGTGTGTCAGACTCCATGGACTTGTTGACTGGCGAACATAATCGCCTCTTTAAGTACGGGTTTTGCGGGGAAAAAAAAATCTTGGTTAACATCTCAAGACTGATCTTAATTTGAACATTGTTCTCCAAGGATGCGTGAGACAATTATGAGTTAATCCAGGGGTGGGCAAAGTGTGACTCCAATCTTTAATCCGGTCCACTGAGCATTTACATTATCAAGAGACCTATGTGTTTTATGTTAATTTGGCAGTTTTTCCTAAAACTGGTTTAAAAGTATTCAAAACCACTCATGAGTAAAGCCGATAGCGTCATCCTTGACCACATCCGAGGACATTAAAATACGGTATTTTGCAACATATTTGAACTTTTTTTGTTTTACCTCGTCTATGAGTGACTTCGGCCAACTGTCCGTTTTAAAGTTAATTACAATTTATTTATTTATTATTTTTTTTTACATTAACAATGACCGATTTGGCCTGTACCGTTTTCTAATACTGGGAGAAACTGAATGTGGGATGGTTTATTTTTTTTAAACCAACATTGATTTTGTTTTAACTCTACAGCTTACGTAATAAAATTATTAAGTAAATAAACACGGTTGAATTTACTCCTTCGTTATATCGTACAGTTAAAAAACAAACAACAAACATTGTAACAACTCCCCTCGGGGCTTGTGTGTTATAGTCTTCCGGACCGGAATGACGTTGAGTATTGCGTCACCCTCGTCCAACATGGCGGACACGGAAAACACAAACATGGACTCCAGTAAGAGTAAAGCTTCTCCGAATGCGCTTAAACGACGCGTCGAAGAAGATTGTCAGAGAAAAGACCAACATAAAGACGAGAAAGACGCACCCGAAAGCTGCACCACCGCGGATTACTGCGAGAAGTTGCAGGCGTGGATGTGTCAGTACTCCACTGGCTATGTGACTTGGCAGAGCTGGCTGGCGGCGTCGGCAGCCATGTCCTATCCGTCTGCTTTTCAATCGGTCAACGGAACGTCGACGACACGTCTCGAGTCCAACGCACAGTACTTCGGTGCCCCTTTGTCGCCCAACGCGCCTGCCTCGGGCTCCCAGAGTAGCCGGCAAGGTGAGGCCGCGGGCGGGGCTGCGGTGCCGACTCGGCCGCAGCAGCAGCTGCCACAGGAGAATGGAAATGCACGGAGGCCAGGTAAAAGGAGGAAATCATCACATGGAAGATATATAACGTGCAATTACTACATTGTCCACCTGAGTGTCTTCAAATTGCATGGACTGCTTGACCCAGACTTGTAAAACCTCTCCCCAGGTCGAGAGTACACAATCCCCTCACCTCTCCAAAGACTCCTGGCTGAAATTGTGGATTTCTTCATACTGTTTTTCATTAAAGCGGCCATTATTATCAGTATTATGCACCTGAGTGGAATCAAGTAAGTTTATACAGTGGCAAAGATGACGCCTGAGCGTTGTTTATCGTACAAAATACATTCCCTTGCTTTTCCTTCTTTTAGGGATGTGTCCAAGTTTGCCATGCATTTTATCGTGGATGAAATAGATGAGGAAACGTCGATGGAGGAGCTGCAGAAAATGATGCTGGTTGCTCTTGTGTACCCGATATTCGTCTGTTTTTACGAGGTAAGGACTAACGAATCACGAGTATTGATACATCCTCTGGTCCTAACAACACAATCCGTTTGGAGAAGATGGTCAATGTTCAATGTATAAACCATTTTCCCATCCACCCATTATTTTCTATCGCACTCGTGAGGGTCATTGGTGACTTTGGGCCAGAGGCAGGGTACGCCCTGAACTGGTTGTCAGTCGATCGCAGGGCATATAGAGACAATCAACCATTCATAGTCACACCAACGGACAATTTAGAGTCTTCAATTAACATAACATGCTTGTTTTGGGAATGTGGTAGGAAGTCAGAGTAAGTCATGCCACCAACAATTTTCCTAATAGAAATAATAAGGTAAAATGAGTAACTAAGTTTTAAGTAAAATTGTAATATTTGTAATGGTCATACGCAGACTATACGAAAACAATTACATTTAATTAATAACAACAATTATTATGAAGACTAAATCAACCACATTTTTTAAAATGAAAAATGCATTATGCAAAGGTGATTTGTGTTGCAGATGTAAGTTTCACTTCTTGATAGCTTTCTTAGTTGTTATGTGACATTTTATGTATGTTATGCTTGGGATTTTCAAACTCTGAATTGTCTGAACTTGCGGCCGTTTGGCATCAAATGTTCCACAATATTTCTTCTGACATGCTTGTTTAATGATTAAGAAACGCATGTACTCCACATAGTTGGGTTAAATTCTAGACATACTCTAGCCACTTTTATTTGGCAGTCCTTATTTTCCCTCCTCTGAGCTGACAAGGTAATCAACCACTGATATTTCTCTGCAGATTGTATGTATTTGGGGGGCAGGTGGAGCCACCCCAGGAAAATTCATTATTGGACTTCGAGTTGTGACCTGCGACTCATCGGTTCTGGTTCAGCCCAACCGGGTCCTCGTGGTGCCGGCAACTGATGTGTCGCTGTCTGCGTAAGTGGAACGATTTTTTCCGATAAGGATTTTAAAATGTCATTAATGTATGTGTATTTCAGGCTAAAGTACTTTTCCAGCCCAAGATATACATATTAAATTTGGAGTTGTTTTTTTTAGGGCTGAAACGATTAATTGAATACCATAAGTAATTCGATTACAAAAAAGGTTGCCGCAAAATATCTGCCTTGAAAATTTTTGGGTCCCTAACAAGTAAGGTTTCACTGGTCTCATTATTGACAACCTGACACAGAGGATATGTATATAAAAGTATGTGTGTGTGTGTGTGTGTGTGGGGGGGGGGGGTATCCGTGGCTGCAGAGAGCTGAGGTCAGTTATTATACTCCAGCGCGATTATGTTGGGGGAGGGGGGGAACTCGTAGTTTGAAATATATATTTTGTGACACCAGTACTGGAACTAAAATGTGGGGAGTTTTGCTGCACGTTTTGAATGGGAAGAATAGCGCCATCTAGTGGTCAAACCTGGTAGCCGGTACATTAAAAACCTACTGTTAGAGCCCTGCCATAAAAAGCACTTATTAATTTGCACCACCACCTATTTTTTTTATTTTTATTTTTGCCTATATCATTAGTTTAAATTGTAAATTTACCACCAACTATGATCCCAGATATTATTTTAAACTCATCTTACGACATTTCCCTTAAAAATAAATGACTTCCATAGTATTTGCTTTGGGAAAATACGCACAGCAAGTGTGAGGGCACTGGAATGTATGCCGCCTTTGCAACCCATGAAAATAGCAGTTGTCAAGCAATACTGAGACTTCTGTCCTTTGTTAGCTGGAGCTTTTTAATAGCCATTCAGCAGGGCAAAAACATACTCGCTAATCTTAGCTCTCACCCGACTTAAACATTTTTGTCTCTCAGTCGAGATGGTTCACTGGAACATACTTCCTTGTCACCAATTCAGACTGTCCGATTAGCCAGGGATTTGGCGTCATTTTGTGGGATCTTGGGCGTTACAGAACGCTCACAAAAATACACAGGGAGCTGCGAATACGTGAGCAAATATCTGAGGATGGGTTCCATAGAAAAGAAAATGTAATCTAAATTGAAATCTAAACAAAGGATTACATTTGTTTACAATAAGAGCAATTGGGCTCCAAAGTTGGATTGCAGCAGTAATTTTGGTCTTTTTTGTGTGTATCATTGCCATGTTACGCTAATTTAAGGAGCACAGATCCATCCATCCATTTTCTGAGCCGCTTCTCCTCACTAGGGTCGCGGGCGTGCTGGAGCCTATCCCAGGTGTCATCGGGCAGGAGTCGGGGTACACCCTGGACTGGTTGCCAGCCAATCGCAGGGCACATACAAACAAACAACCATTCGCATTCACATTCACACCTACGGGCAATTTAGAGTCTCCAATTCATGCATGTTTTTGGGATGTGGGAGGAAACCGGAGTGCCCGGAGAAAACATGCAAACTCCACATAGGCGGGACTGGGGATTGAACCCGGGTCCTCAGAACTGTGAGGCTGACGCTCTAACCAGTCGCCCACCGTGCCGCCGGAACACAGATGACAATTGTAAATAATAAAGAATATCCTCTTGCAAATTTTACCTTCAGTGTATTTATTGAACACAGCTATAATGGCGGTTGGAAGATATATGAATCTCATGAGAGAAATTAAGATGTCCAGCTCTCTGACGATGCCTCTTTCTATCTTTCCTGACAGATCAACTGTACGAGCCCTCAGCAAGAACTTTTCAATCGCGTTCTTCTTCCCAGCTTTTGTCACGCTTCTGTTCTTCCAGCACAACAGGACTGTGTACGACATGGTCGCTGGCACCATTGTTGTCAGGCGCTCCAGGGTCAGATGACCCAGATGTGCAGCACCACCGCTTGCAAAGCACACCGCATAAAGTGTTGGAAACTAAATCTGTGGAGGACTCAACTCTGGTCAATGTGCACCAGGGCTCCATTAATGAGGACAGAGAGGTTCTTATGGATCGGTGTGCCACAACCTGTGTTTGGTTCGTGTCTGACCCAACAGCTGCATGGGTATCTGTGCCAAGTTCACGTCTCTTAAAATATGTGGGGGGAATGACATCTGCTCTTTTCATAAACACATTTGCCTCTTTTTCAATAATATTTCAGATCAGGGTTGATTTTGTTTGTTCACGCTATATTTAAGTTACTAAGCCACGTATTTATAAGATGATAGCCCCAGTATGTTTTTGTGTATTAACTAGTTTGAAACGTTGGGCCTTTGGGACTATGCTCAGTGTTTCAGGTGCTCATGTAGGCTACTGTTGTTTCCTCAGCTTGGCATGTTGTGGTTATCCACATGATCTTACTAGGATATTGTATGAAAAGTTAAACACCCTATTGTGGTTGAATTGGACTAAAGTGGAGTCTCTAAGGTTGTACACAATCTATACCAGAAATCAAGTGACTGTATATAATAATTTTTTTTTCAGATTTGGAACAGATTTCCCTTTAACTATTGGAAATAGAAACGATTTCTACGACGGCTAAACTATCGTTCCATAAAATCGTTAGAAATGGTACAGGCAATAGTCTAAGCTACAGTTTAAGATTCTTAAATAGAAAAAGTTAACCCCTCTTTATTAAAAAAATTTAAAAACAAAGTGAGTCTTTAATGACAAAGAAAGGTGTAGTATGCGGATTTAAACTTTCTTAACTGTAAAAATAAGTTAACCATTGTTAAAAGAAAAATTAAAACACTCCCTTATAATTTTATTAAATGATGACATAAAAGTGGTGGCACTGGAGTCTCACTACTTTGAAAGTAAGTAATGGAATAAGTATCATTTAAAAAAAAAGCCACTAAAAGAAAAGCTGATGTTCGCAAAACGGAGCTCTTAATGAGGTACACAGGTCAAGCTAGAAGTGTTGTATCAATATTTTCCCTCTTATCTTCTAATTGCCTGACCTCAGGGACATTCAGTTTAAGAGGTTACAACCAAGACCCCAGCAGTATGATTATTATAATTTTTTTAAATTTAGCTTTTGCACAAAAGAAATCCCGCTAATTTAACGAGAACAGGCTCAAATACAGGGAATACACATTTGTGTACTGTTGTCCAAATGACCACTAAGTAACTGCATGATTAACATTTGCCATTTTGTTGAATGTGTGTAATAATTCTTTGGCTCAGTTGATGCAAGATAGAGTGCCACAAAATGTTATTTAACTGTTATATAAAGTATATATATATTTTTTTTTATCACATTTGCCTTCTATTCTGGCTACTTTGATTTTAAAACATTCTGACTAGCAGTTGGCTTACTTGTTTTTATCAAAAATATTTGCTGAGAAATGTAAGTCCTTTTTTCGTCTTTTACCCCTCAGTGCAAAAATGCTCTAAATTCTACTAACAAATGATTAATTCAGAGCAAATAAAGCTTAAATGTTATCACACATCGAATGCCCTCATTTGAGAAGTACAAAAAAGTGTGAAAATAATGCTCTATCCTATCTTGTTTTTATAAAATATGGATATTTAATAAGTGACTGACCTTAATATGAGTATTTACAGAAGATTTCACAAATTGTCTCTTGCTGTTTCAACTCTTAGCAATTGCAGCACAGTAATTGCATTATTGAGACCTCGACACCAAAATGCACATACATAATTTTTACTATTATATATTATATAACATGATGAGCCCTATGAAACCTTTGTTGTCTTTGCTATCAAACGTAGACTGTTAAAAGATAAAAGTTGTTCTAAAAAAAGATGACATCTTTATGAATTCGGCGCCCCCTAGTGTACACTTACTTGTCATTCACATGCATGATGCAGTGCAGTTGTATAGCTTGTGGCTCTCATCCAGAGTGGGAATGTGAGGGAATTTTATGAGAAAGGACCCACTCATCGCTTCAATGTATGACGAACCTTTATGTAAAACTATCTCATTGTGCTATAAATCTCTCCACGGGTTAACCAAGTGCCACCACTTTCCATTAGCTACAGCAATAATTTATATAAACTGCTGTGGGAGTCGACCTTGTGTTTGTAAATTAGAGTCATAACTTCATAACAGTTATGATACCAACAGTAGTTGGATAAATCCACAGAGTAGTGGATGGCTAGAGTAATCATATTTGTTTTTTTTCTTAATCTATCACCAAAGGTGTCAGAGGTAAAGTTGGGACCTTCTAATGCAATATAATACATGCCACTATGTACAAAGTCTTACGAATTAATTAAAGCGCTCTGTCTTTGCTTTCAAACTAGAATCGATATCAGCCATGTACAACCCCAATTCAATGAAGTTGGGACGTTGTGTTAAACATAAAAACAGAATACAATGACTTGCAAATCATGTTCAACCTACATTGAATTGAATACACTACAAAGACGACATTTAATGTTCAAACTGATAAACTTGATTGTTTTTAGCAAATGATCATTAACTTAGAATTTTATGTCTGCAACATGTTCCAAAAAAGCTGGGACAGGGTCACGTTTACTACCGTGTTACATCACCTTTTCTTTTAACAACATTCAATAAATGTTTGGGAACTGGGGACACTAATCGTTGGAGCTTTGTAGGTGGAATTCTTTCCTATTCTTGCTTGATGTACAGCTTCAGCTGTTCAACAGTCCGGGGTCTCCGTTGTCGTATTTTACGCTTCATAATGCGCCACACATTTTCAATGGCAGACCGGTCTGGACTGCAGGCAGGCGAGTCCAGTACCCACACTCTTTTACTACGAAGCCACGCTGTTGTCACATGTGCAGAATGTGGTTTGGCATTGTCTTGCTGAAATAAGCAGGGGTGTCTGTGAAAAAGACATTGCTTGGATGGCAGCATATGTTTCTCCAAAACCTGTACGTAGCTTTCAGCATTAATGGTGCCTTCACAGATGTGTAAGTTACCAATGCCATTGGCACTAACACAGCCACATACCATCACAGATGCTGGCTTTTGAACGTTGCGTCCATAACAGTCCGGGTGGTTGTTTTCCTCTTTGGCCCGGAGGACACAACATCCACAATTTCCAAAAACAATATGAAATGTGGACTCGTCGGACCACAGAACACTTTTTCACTTTGCATCAGTTCATCTTTGATGAGGTCCGGCCCAGAGAAGGTTGGCGGCGTTTCTGGGTGTTGTCAATAAATGGCTTTTACTTTGCATAGTAGAGTTTCAAGTTGCACTTACGGATGTAGCGCCGAACTGTATTTACTGACATTGGTTTTCTGAAGTGTTCCTGAGCCCATGTGGTGATATCCTTTACACATTGATGTCGGTTTTTGATGCAGTGCTGCCTGAGGGATCGAAGGTCTTGGCCTTGGTTTTCGGCCTTGCCGCTTACATGCAGTGATTTCTCCAGATTCTCCGAACCTTTTGATGATGATTATGGAGCGTAGATGATGAAATCCCTAAATTCCTTGCAATTGTACGTTGAGGAACATTGTCCTTAAACTGTTCGACTATTTTCTCACGTACTTGTTCACAAAGAGGTGAACCTCGCCCCATCTTTGCTTATGAACAACCGAGACCCCGGACTGTTGAACAGCTAAAGCTGTAACACAGTGGTAAACATGACCCTGTCCCAGCTTTTTTTGGGACGTGTTGCAGCCATAAATTTCAAAGTTAATGATTATTTGCTAAAAACAATAAAGTTTATCAGTTTTAACATTAAATATCTTATCTTTGTAGTGTATTCAATTAAATATAGGTTGAACATGATTTGCAAAACATTGTATTCTGTTTTTATTTATGTTTAACAGAACGTCCCAACTTCATTGGAATTGGGGTTGTACATTACTTTTTGTAATATACTGCCATGGCCAATCTATTATGAATGAACACATTTCTGGGCTAGTGAATAAATAAGTGTTATTATGACACGAATAAAGCACATTTTCAGAGGCACACTCAGCTCTGCTGCTGTTACAAAAATAGATACGAGGCAAGCACAAAACTCACTGTGAGTGACGAGCAATCACGAAGTTCCCATACGAGTCCACACTCGATAACCAGCTTGTCCCAGCTTTTATGGAAAGTGTTGCAGACATAAAATTCTAAATAACAATTTAGACTCAACCTGCTTTTTGTTCCCTTTATTTAGTATTATGTTGATTTTGACCATCAGAGTCGAGGACTGAGTTTTACTCTTTCCTGTCTCTCTTTGATCACACTGTTGCTTGGTCAGATGTGCATTTGTTCCAAATCAATTGTGCGTACAAGGAAGAATATGCTTGACTTCTAGGGTTTATTGTATTATTATTTATTGAATTTAGAGTTAATTATTTGAAATTGTGTTTTAAAAGTGTCAGTTTGTTTTTCACATAATATTCTCATCACATATTATCACTTTGAAAATGTATAGTACGACAGATGTAGCTGTCTACATCTACAGTGGATTGATAGAAATGTCTTTAAATGAAGAAAAAAGTCGGCAATATATAGTACTGTATTTTAATTGTATTGGGGGCTGCCCTCAGCTGTTCTGATGCAGTAGTGATGCCGCAGTGGGGAGGGGGAGTGGGCAGGCTTTCACCGGGGTCACCGAGGTCATTTAAGTGATGGTTGCGTTCTTCATATGAACACAGGTTGTCGGATAACATGACACGGCGTGTAAATCAATGTGTTACATATACATTATTTGAATCCAGCATTGGTTTTATTCTAAGTGGGAGTTGCCCAGGCTGTTCACAAGCAGATGAAGTCAACGATTTACACACTGAGCTCTGTTTGGCATTTTCAAGATACTTTCGGTTCCCTGTGATTCTGTTACTCCACCCCCACAAATCACTCCCGCCCGAACACTGCCTGAACTATTTTGTGGAGACCTGCGTAAGCGCTGACTTTCTATTTTGAGCTGAATGAAAAGGAGTCTTGGCACTTGGACTCAGCTAAGAAGAAACCTGTTTTGTTCTGATGAGTTTCACTTTCAGCATATACACAAGAAAGTAATTGTCAAAAATTCCAATACCAAACCTTTCGTTACCAAGCCACCAGCTTTTTAAAATTCGTTATTAGGTAATTTCAGGAAACGTTCTGCAGGATCTTTTTCAAAAAAAGTCATCGTCTCTGTCTTGGTTATTTTAATGTCATCCTAACCAGACACTTCTTCGACACTGTGACTCGTAACTGCGCTCTGAGCGATTTCGAGTGGAAAACATTCAGAGCCTAAAATAACAAAATATTTCCAAACTCATTTCCGGATATAAAACGATAAACATCCTCCAGTACAATGAACAGTCAGTGTTATGGGCATTTGTCCATAACCATTTCCTGGAATGTAGAAATGAAGTGCCTGCTTTTAAAGTGATTCAAATAAAATGAAATGTTTTTTTGATTTTTTTTTAAACAACTTGTTTTTTAGCATTAAAAGCATTAGTATCACTTGCACGCATTTGAAGCAACAGTTAGGACCATTTTTTGTTATTGTGAATTGTAATACTATGGTGAATACAAAGAATCAACAAACCAAAAATTAACTCATTTCCAATTAAGTTAAATTAGACTTTGGGCGGGGTTAACATTGCTGTCGCTATGCAACAGCTGTTTGTGACTGTAATAATTATGGGATAATTTAAAGAGTCTTCCGATAAAGACCCAACGCTCAAATATTGCAAAATCATATCTCATTTAATAATAATTCGCCAACATGTGTGATATACGTTATTGAACTAACTTTACGTGAAAGGAAATATAACCGGAATAGTCAGACTCAAGGTAATGAATGTACTGTACATTCCAAGCACTGTGTGTTAAAATATCCTTTTAGTGTGTGTTAAAGTTCATGCAAGCAGTGTACACACTTCAAAATTGTAATGCTAGCATTGAGGGTAGTGCTAACACAACTCGTCCTGTTGTGTCCTGGCTGGTCCAACAATATCATAGACCACTAAAGTAGGTTGGTTATCTAAGGACACCATTGCAATGATATGGAAGGTCATTCTCTTACCGTACTTTATATACAGTGATGTCTAAGCTGTTAGTTTAAGGTCCCATTAATACATGTTGTTACTTAAATTTGTAGCACTAATACCAGCAGCCATCTTCCTACCCTGAGGCCAAATAGAGAAAGGGACGAGATGTAATATTTCCAAACAGCTAAAAATGAGGTCATCCTCCTGGACTGCTGATTTTGTACTCTGGCATTTAACTAATTCACAGGCTCTCAATAGGCTCTTTCAGCGTGTCATGCTCCCCGCCATTGAACCGCGGCCACATTGCTCGCCGTCTTTCTTAATGTGGACTGGAGACTGTGGAGCGGCCTTGTTGCCATGGCAGCAAGCACTTTCACATTCTCCCCGCATAGCGTTGCCGTTCGTGCTGCTACTTCCGAACCGGAGCCCAGCCACAGCCGGAGGAAGGTCTGCTCTCAGACAGGACCTTGCCAGGGTGGTTTTACCTCCCACTCTGCGAACACATGCTCCCATAATGCCGCCACCCACTCACTATTCTCCATTCTCTATTTTACCAATGCAAATACCCAGGGTTCCCCCACCCCATCTGCCTCATCTGGTAGGATGGAATTGAACAGAGTGTAGCTTCAGTACACCCAGCGGTCGACTTTTTACAGTTATTAAAGCTGAACCGTTTCTAGATATTGTTCTATTTTAAGAATGATTGTACTGTTAGCAGTAATATTTTATGATTCTGCCCCAAACTATTTCCCTGGGATAATTATTTGTAAGATCACTGCCTTGCTACATGTCTTATATGCACACATCACCACTGCAAAGTGTTCTACAGTAAACAGCATTATTTGTATTTCCTGAATAATGTTGGTTTCAGAAAAAAATAAAAACACAGTATGATCAAATAACTGTTGTATTAATAAAAATATGTTGTTAGACTATATATTAAAAGGCACAACAATTAAATGTTAGGTACAATAAAACTTTGTATCCACTTGTTGCTATTCATACAAAAGAATCATAGTTACCTGCGAGTACTGTATATGAGTTTTGTGTTCAATTAAACACGCCCAGATTTCACACTGAGTCAATCTGTGAGTAAAGTGAGACGACATCAACATTACTTCAATATTTTTGTTTGGTGGTGTGCCATGAGACTTTTTTTTTTTTTTTTTTTTTTATAAAGTAAATTGGTTTATGTAAGGCTTTCAAACTAAAAGCACTTGGAGACCATAGTTCGCCTCCCTCCTATAGTGATGCTGTTGGTCGACTGGTTAGAGCGTCTGCCTCACAGTTCTGAGGACTGGGGTTCAATCCCCGACTCCGGCTGTGTGGAGTTTGCATGTTCTCCCCATGCCTGCGTGGGTTTTCTCCGGGCACTCCGGTTTCCTCCCACATTCCAAAAACATGCGTGGTAGGTTGATTCAAGACTCTAAATTGCCTGTAGGTGTGAATGTGATAGGGCATGTTTGTTTGTCTACATGTACCCTGTGATTGGCTGGAAACCAGTTCAGGGTGTACCCCCCCTCCTGCCCGATGACAACTGGGATAGGCTCCAGCACTCTCGCGACCCTTGTGAGGATAAACGCGCAGCAAATGGATGGTTTATGTAAACCTTATTAAACCCTGGTACCAATTGGTGCAATACAAGTTGGGAAACACTTCTGTAGACAAACAAGCATTCACACGAATATGGAACATAGAGTCTTCAATGATCCACACATTCATGTTTTTGAAATGTGAGAGGAAGCTGAAGTACCCGTATGTACGAGGAGAACATGCAGAGAACATGCAACTTCCACACAGGAAGGCTGGAGCAGAGATTCAAACCCTGAACCTCACAATTGTGAGGCAGATGTGCTCAACACAATTACAACGTACTGAGCTCAGATGTTACATTTACACCCAGCTGAGTTTGCTGACTTAATAAATATTCATCATAAGCACATATTCCTCATTAAATCAGCGAGAGATGTAGTTGCTGCTCTGGGCTGTTTGTATCATGTTTTCATTTGCTTGTGTGTGGGTTGGTACTACATGTCTGGACATGTCTGCTGCACTTATAGGATGATTTCACAGCAACCGTGTGGCGAGGAAACAGAGAAGCCAGAGGCCAGTGATGATACTTTGATTGCAATCATTTTGGACACCTACACTTTTTCCAAGGTAACCTGAACATTTCCTGTAGACTCAAGGCTTTGATATATTTGTTCTGTTAAAAGCTCTTGCTGAAGCTAATTCGTAACTTTTGAGTGTGTAAAAGGTCAGACACTAACAGTATATATCCTGCAAAAGTGGGAAGCCACTGGAGGTTTTGTGCTGTGTGCTACTGTAGGCTCCTGGATTACAGTGCATGAGGGAATGTGTGTAGTGTATAGAGATACAGTATGTGGGTGTTAAATAATGCAGGATTGTAAGCATAAAACAGTACAGTGACTTCTTAAAGCAGTACTATGCTTACTGTAAATAAAAGATCAATATTTACTTATTTATTTATTTTGAAGTTATTGCATGACTGTACCACACTTGCAGCATAGACTGTAATTGCATGCATGCTAACATTAATAGAAATGGTGCAAGTAGCCTGAGTTGTGTGGAAGAAATTAAAAAATGCACACGATTCTGGAAACGTTTTAGCTCAAACTGACATGTTTGACAGTTTTATCCTCATTCAGACTCAAACACAGTGCAGCACAACTTTATGCGACATGGAATTCATTGCTGGAATTACCACGTGAAAGCTTGTTTTAGCTTGCTTGGCTTGTTCAACACTTTAAGGTGGAAAACCTAATCTCTGCATGCTATGCTTTTTCTTTGACTTTTTAAAGACATTTAAAAAGGAGCAGTCTGGACAAGGGCTGTTATAAGTGAAAAAGAACATGATAAGAGATGAAGAATATAAAGCAGGCATAAAAAAAGGTTACATAGGAGGGCTCACATTGAAAGCAGTAAGACTGCAGTGTCATCCTTCATGTTGTAACTTATCAATAAAAATAAAGTGTTCCATTGTTATTAAATTGTACTAATGACATATATATACCTATGTGAAGACTAAGAATGTTGTAAGGTGTTTAAGGCACATCTGAAGTGACTCACCTTCACATTATGTCTTTGTCGTTCAAGTGTATTAACACTAATGGGATGAATCCGAGAATGGTTGCTGTTCAATCTTAGGGGTTCAGAGTTTTTTTAAAGTCTTCTCCCTGGCTGCATTTTTTTTTTCAAAGTTATTTTTCACTCATCTGACAACTCAGTTTGCTCGATGAAGAAAGAAGGTCTTGTGTGGACATGGCTGAAACGTACAGTATATGGGCCAGTTGCATCCTGGATATATGTTTGCAATGTGTTGATGCATGATGTTTATGTTGTTTTGCGGAAGCCCAAAATAATAATAATTTTAAAAACCCACGAAATATTACATGGAAGAGGAAGTTTGTTCACAATCACAACCTGGCAGCAAAATTATATCCACACCTTTTGTTCTGGTTGTCCAAAGAAGGCACAGGAACACTTCCTATCGCTAAAACACCTGGGAAGGTATACCGTATTTATGAGTCCTCTTGTAAGTGTATGATTTTGTTGGATTGTCTTCCTCCCGGTGGCACGGTGGCCGACTGGTTAGAGCGTCAGCCTCACAGTTCTGAGGACCCGGGTTCAATCCCCGGCCCCGCCTGTGTGGAATTTGCATGTTCTCCCCGTGCCTGCGTGGGTTTTCTCCGGGCACTCCGGTTTCCTCCCACATCCCAAAAACATGCATTAATTGGAGACTCTAAATTGCCCATGGGCATGACTGTGAGTGCGAAAGGTTGTTTGTTTCTATGTGCCCTGCGATTGGCTGGCAACCAGTTCAGGGTGTACCCCGCCTCCTGCCCGATGACAGCTGGAATAGGCTCTAGCACGCCCGCGACCCTAGTGAGGAGAAGCGGCTCAAAAAATGGATGGATGGATGTCTTCCATGCTGTCAATTTGGAGGGGCCACCCTGCGTGTGGCGCCTGCAGAGGAGCAGATAGCAGTCTGTCCTGGCACTAGAGTGCCTGTCTGCAGCCTGGCTCTCTCTCTCTGTGCTGCGACCAGCAGGGGAAAGTGGACCCAAGACGGCCAAGTGGCTGGGTGTGGGTGTTTATCTGTGCAGTTTGCTATGTGTGTCTGCGTGAATGAGGGGAAATATCTCTCGGTGCAAAGACAGGGGATGACTGGTTGTTGGTTACTCTGAGTCATTTTCCATCTGAAGTGAGGCTCAATCATTGTAGGGCAGATTAGATGGAGATTTGCCTCGAGAGGGGAAATACATATGAAAATGAACAAGGGCAGAGCATTAAAGGGGCTTTGCGAACACACTCCACAATTTAATCCTGTCAGTTTTGCTCGCATGTATATGTGCCAGTGTCTTTGCATGAATATGCCCATGCGAATAGGTCTTTATATTCAAACACATCCGTGTTGGTCTGTGCAAACCCTCTTTGACTCTCCAAGTTCGCCTCCCTCCCTCCTTCCTCCCTCCGTCTGTTGCTCACTGACAGCCTCCCTCCCTCCCTGTGTGAGCGTAGTCTGGGCGAGGAGCCAAGTAGTGTGTTTTTTTTTTTTGAATGAATACCTGATGGCTGATGGGGCTGGCGGAGGGGGAGGAGCTGTGTCAGTTGGAGTACTGAGGGAGAGAGGCAGGCAGAAAGAGGAGGGAGAGCCACGGAGGAAAAAAAGGGAGAGAGGCAGCCAGGCAGAGAGAGAGTGGGAGCTGGCGGTCTGGTGGCCTTGCATAACACACGTTGGAGAAGCCTCACACGCAAGACCTGGTGCTGGCTTTTGCACAGGAAAGGGGGGGCCGGCGGAGGGGGGAGACCTCCTCTGCCATCAGGCCGATTGCAGGGCAACGGAGGGGCAACTCCTAAACAGAGTCCTCGCAAGAGGCACAAAGGAAGGAATCGGGACGAGGACGCTGCGAGGAAGCACGTCTCCGGGATTCACTCTGTTGAGGCGCAGGAGGATCATTGCACATGTTCTGCAAGCGGTGGCTGTGGAAGGACTGGTGAGCTATTCTTAGTACTCTTAACCAGCAGAGGGGGGGGGGGGGGGCGCAGGAGGAGGCGGCTTGTCTCTTTGCGTTTTGATTTGTGGCATAGTAGTATTTTCTGTCCTGCTACTATACACTGTCATGTTACAAATGAAAAACAGGGAGGCTAGATATGTTGAACCCCTTCAGATGTTGAGTTGCTTGCTCTGGGAGGGGAGGAGGGCCTGCATGTCAGCATGCCCGAGTGTGTGTTCTGTGTGTGTCCGGCACTGATGCAGAACTCTGGAGTCACTGTGGAGACAAACAGCCTGGGCCCAGTGCCTGTTCTTTGGCTGTCGTCAAGCACACGGCTCGGTCCGCCTCTTAAAGGGACACACACATGTTAGTTTTACACAGAGGGGGGAAAAAAAGGGGTGGGGGGATGGGTCAGTAAAAAGGCTCTTTTGGAAATTAAGGGAAAAAACAGACTACTGTATTGATCTGCCTGGTGCATGGTGCTGGGATTAAGGCAAGGTTCTATTTATATGCAGAGAATCCCACATGCATGCCTTTCTCGGTAATTCCCCCCGCTGTTTCATGCACGCTCAAATTGATAATGATGATGTTTTTGTTTTCTAAATATAGCCACTGCTGCACAGGGCTGTGCATCTATGTCTGCTCTCGCAGGTGAAATATGAATATAAGCATTACTGACTACACGAATGTCAGTCCAGGGTCAAATTTATTTTGCCTTTTTCTGGGGGCATTCTGGCTTAGTCGAGACTCAGGACACTGTCGGTAGAATATCACTCCTTCCTTGTCTCTTCCTGCTGCAGAGAGATGTTATTGCTATGAAGCTGAGGATAGATGCGAGCGTATGTGGGGTTTGGGGGGGCGGGGGGGGGGGGGGTGTAATGCTGCGTAAGAGAGGACATGTATCTGCCTTTCACCTGGAGTCAGTCAACACACCAGCTCCACATACTCTGTGTGGTGTGTGCAGGTTTTTATCCGGGACTCTCACACCATCGCATCACATAAAAATGCCTCGCCTGCCCCTCCACCTCTCCTTATCTGATGTCATCCCTTCATCATACTTGTCTTCGCAGAGGGAACAGTCCAGGGCTGGATCCAGAGCCTCCACACCGTTCTGACTCGCTGTGACATTCGTGTCTTGAAAGCGCGCCTTTGTTCTCCATAGTATCACGCAGAGGCGTGCGTTTTCCAGAGTCACTGATCTAATAATAGGCTCAAAGATCAAGAGATGATGTTTATGTTTGACCATTTGCTCACTCTGTTTCTAATCTGGGGAAAAACACCTTCCCATCAGTTTTATCTGATGTCAAGTGAGGTTGCATTTCGGTTTCGGTTAGTCTCGTCTTGCTCGCTGTGTCGTGCTGAGATGATGATGTCATTACAGGTGTTGCTGAGGTGGGGTTGTTGCCACAGAGTAATGCTGCACGGCGTGTAGTGTGAGTGTGGTGGTATCGCGAGGCGGGGGCTGATGCTGCAGGCACTGCTCAATGTGGGTCAGGAGGAGCGGCGCTGTCTTTCTCACCCCTTCTATCTCCATCTTCCCCATTCCGAATCCTCTCCCTGACTTTTTACCATCCACACCGCTCTATCTGTCATCCTACATTGCCGCGCTTCCTCTCCTCCCCCTCACGCTTTCTCTACGATCCTCTTTTGTTACATCTGGTGGCTGTACGAGGCTTTATGATCACATACATTGATCAGAGTTATTTATTTATATTTTCTTGCTTCCTTGGCAAGCTATAACCTCGTCTTATCTTGCAACAGACTTATCCAAACAGAAACCGACCAAGGTCCATTTCTGATTCCGCTGTATATTTTATGCAGGGCACTTGTGTTTGCCTCGTGTGGTGAGCCTCCTATGTACTGTAATTTGAAAAAAAGAGCAGTTCATTTGAATTGAATGTTATGTATGAATGAGTGCACGTACTGTATGTAAGTGTGTGTCATACACTCAATCTCTGCGGTGCTTCTAGCTAGTGAGCAATTTAGCTTGACTTGTTCATTGACCCACAGATAAGCCTCCATAAAAGAACAGAACATCTAGGAAGGTACAGGGGAAGAAGTAGAAAGTCATCCAATGGGAATTTGATAAAATATACTAAAACTTGAGCTGCCGTCATGCATGAGATCACGCGAGACCTCAGTGTAACTCCTGAAAAGTCAGTTCGGTTGTGCTTTTGCTTTTTATGGCAGTTATTCCTATACAAGCACCAGCCTCAACAGGGGGTGTTGAGGGACAAAGAATATTTACTAGAAGTAAAACGACTCACATTCAAAGCATTAATACTCCATTGTCACTGTAAGCGTTAACATGTGTTTACAAAGTTAAAGCACTGTACAAGGTTTTGTTGTTTTTACAGTTTTTAACTTCTTTTTACACTAGTGTGACAATTCTGGTTATGCTGTAAGCTTTTGCTTTCCCTTATTTCAATGGGAAAACAGTGTCAAAATCCCAACAAATCGGAGGTCAACCAGTCTCCGGAGAGATTGTGTTCAACTGTAGAGGTTCCACTGTATACAGAAAGAGTCAATGGGAGGCAAATGTGTGCACGGTGTTGTTTTAGAGTTTGAGGCTGCATAGTAAATGCATGTAACAAGGTCGTGTGTGTGTTTTCTGTGTGTGCACAGATCTACAATATGCAGCAATAGAATATGTCGATTTATTCCTTCACTCAAATATTGACCATGTCTCAATGCTGAATGGGCTGTTTGACATAGTTAGATGCATACAATACTTTAGTTGACTTTGATTTAAGTAGAACTCTCAGGGATGCAACTTTGTAACAAAATTTGTCAGTGATATAATTATTACAGCTTTCAGAATGCCCCCAAATTAAATTTCAGCTTGTTTTCTTCTGTTTCAGTAATGTACTTGCGGACCCAGTCTGTCTGGAGGTGAACATTATATTTATAAAATATTTACGTTTTATATTTGCCTCTATAAGGCCTTGGCGAGTTGGGGAAAAAAAACTGTTCTGAGGTTCTTACTCTATTGTAATCCTTTCTCTTCGGTTTGCCAGTGCTTTGACACAGCCAACAGCAATGCACATACACTCCACATGAGCAAGGATGTTCACTGACACACACTATGTGACCAAGAAACCCCAATCTGCCATTAAAATTGTAATAGAAATATCATGGTACTACTTTCTCTTATGGAAAATCTTGTTGGATTCTGGCTCTGATTCTTATATTCTCTTTAAATGTGTGAATGAATAATTAGAGACCACAGTCAAAGAAATATGCTATGCTAAATAAGAATAACATCCTCCAGAGCAATAACATCAATCTGTTGTACTAATAGTTTCAGTACTGTAGTAGTATTTATACCACCTAGTGGCTAAAATGAGCATAACGTCATTACAAACATGAAAGGAGACACACTTTTGAAGTGGATCACTAGGATGTCTGCCTTTTAAGCACTGGCCCTCCACTGTAATAACCAATAGTGAAACAGGTGTTTGTAAGAACTGTCAAATATATGTCTTCAAAGATCTATTTTCAAATCAAAGGTAAGGGAACAAATGTTGCATAACCAGAATATTCCTATACAATACAAATGGGTGTGTGAACCCAGTAGCAGACAGAAATAGTTGAGCAATGGAATTCAAAATGCACTCTGGATGTTATTAATATTTAGTTGCATAACTTTTAGAAGCTTCAAAAGAACTATTTGGACCTTTTCACGTTCTTCCACCTACCATGTTTCGTAAAGATGTGTTTACTGAGCTAGCCTTGCAAGGCAAGTGTAAAAATGGAACACTAGTATGGGCCAATTGACCATCTCTGTAATCAAACTGTGTGCATATGCAGTACGTACTTACCCATTTTATTTTACTTTTTCCTCTGTCGTCAGATTCCTCCAACATTGTGGAAGAAGTGGATCCATCAGAGATGATACCGCATGAAGTTTATGGAGCTCATTTTATGAGCTGTAGTGATTCCACCTTGTCTGGATTGAGACCTGGAGCTGTATGCTAGTCAACACCAACAGAGCCATTGCACCCTGACAAAGAGAGAACACATTAACGCTGACAGTGAGCGTGAGAGAGACACTGCAGACAATAGAAGTGCTCACAGAGATTTAAAACCAATCTGGCACAATGAAATCCAATCAGGAGCGAAGTAATGGATGTCTGCCACCTAAAAAACGAGAAATCCTGGCACTGGAGCAGAGGCCAGTGGCAGTGGCTCCATCAACTCCTCCAGTGGTCCATCACAATCCTGCTCCCCACACAGAGAACCTAGCATGGCTGGCAAGTGTAGCCAGTGAACGATGCAGGTCCAGAGACTCAGAGAGCCCAAGATGTCCCATACCATCTACTTCCTCCTCGTCTCCTCCTACTATTCCAACCTCAGCTACTACTCTATCAGCAGTGCCGTTGGCCTCCCTACCTGCAGTTTATCCCACAGCCATTCCCCAGCCCACAGGAACCATCCAGTTTGCTCAGCTTGGACCCAATGTTCAGTTCATAAGCTCTGGACCCTATGCTGGCTACATCTCCTCTCACGTAGTTCCCGCTAATACCAGCTCTATGGGACAGCGCCCTCACCTGGATGGTTACACCACTGCCCTGATCTCGCCTGGCACCAAAGGGGAACAGCAGTTCCAAATTGGCCTCTCTCCCACAGAGCTTGCTCCCGTCTCCCTCCCAAGCTCTCCGCAAGTCACCAGCCAGTACATCCATCTTGATAGCAGAACACCTCTGACTGTCAGTGGAGCTGCCGTCTCTACAACACCTGGAACCCACCTCCAGCTCCACCCTCATACTGCTGTCCTGCCTCAAACGCTCACCCTCGCTCCCTCTCAGTTGGTTGTTCAGTATGCAGATGGTTCTGCCGGAAAGAAACCAGAGGTACATGCTAAGAGTGTGCTGAACGGTGAGCTAGAAGTGGTCAAACCGATTAAAGCTCCCACCCAACCAGCAAATCATCAGCAAGTTCAGAGCTATGAGGCACGACACATCCTCGTGCCAGCAGACTATGGCCAGAACCCATCAGGACTTCAGACCTCCCTATTACTTGTGGCCCAGCCAAACCATAGCACTGATCAGGAACATGGTTCAAATAAGATTTCCTTAGTTCAGACTGAGAAGGGAAGCATCTGTTTGGGAAAACCTATTTCAAGATCTTCCTCCTTTTCCTCCCTCTCGTCATCAGAGGTGATGAAGTCTGTCACACCCCATACAGTCATTCAGACGACTCTGCCCCCTGACGAGCTGCCAGCCAGTCTTTATTCTTCCACACAAGCACCCATCATTGGCTATATCACCAGTGCCAACCAGCATGCAGTCAGCTACCATGCAGCGCTGCCACAGCACCTGGTCATTCCAAGTGGTCAGTCCCTTCTCATCCCAGTCAGCAGTGCAAATAACAGCACAGAAATGGAAACCAGCCGTGCTGTCAGCTCCCTGACGGCGACCACAACGCCTCAAATATCCACCGCCATGCCTCATGCCTATCTTGCAACTGCCCTGTCCAAATGTGAGCCAATAGGCCCAGATGGAAATCAAGTTCCTCCTGCTGTAGCCCCAGCTCCAGCTCTCCCAGCCTTGCCTTCAAACCATGTCCCTGCAGTAGTGGCAGCTTCCTCCCCAGTCCCAGCTCCAGTTACCGTTTCTGCCAATGCTTCCATTCAAGGTTCTCCCACTATCTCCTCTCCCTCCTCACCTGTGGCGCTTCCGCCATTCTTTATGCGAGGCTCAATCATCCAGCTTGCTGATGGAGAGTTGAAGCGTGTGGAGGATCTCAAAACAGAAGACTTCATCCAGAGTGCAGAAATCAGCAGTGAGCTGAAGATTGACTCCAGCACAGTTGAGCGAATCGATAGTGGCCCGAGTCCTAATGCTGTGGTCATTCAGTTTTCTGTGGGGGAGCTCAAAGCCCAGGTGAGATAAACATTTTTCTTGTTATGGTGTATAACTACTATCGGTATTGAATGCCACTGTATATAATAATCTGTAGTTCCAGTGGTAGAATAAATATGGTCAAAAACAAACTCGTAATATATTAATAGGCAGTGAACATCTTCAGTACATTGTTTCTAAGAGATAATAGCATTCAGGAAATGTATCTGCACAGCCATGTTTAATATGCAAGCTTGTTTCCCACTCTAGCAGATAAGCTTTCTGTGTAAAATAAATTGATATATTATATGGTTGCTCATCTTCTCAGTAAGTAAAACAGAAAAGGAAAATACAGGTAGAAAGGAATACAGTAGATGCATTTAAAATACAACAACAGAACTATTACATTTATTTACAAGTTAATATTATTCATAAAAATTTATTTTGCAATGGCAGAATTCCCATGGATCCAGTAGAAACACTTTTCACTCATGGTTTGAATGTGTAGTAGTAATGTTTATGTTCTACAAACCTGATCATTAAGTCCTTATGTGATATACTATGCCCCATAGATATTCTCTGCAAAACATTCAGGTTTAGCACAATGCTTAAGGTACACATATGTGTGTTTCTGCAGGTGTGTGTGGAGGTGCTGGTGGAATATCCCTTCTTCGTATTTGGACAGGGGTGGTCATCCTGTTGTCCTGACAGGACCACGCAGCTCTTTGAGCTGTCCTGCGCTAAGCTGTGTGTAGGTGATGTTTGTGTGTCTCTGACCCTTCGGGGTCTAAGGAATGGTTCTCTACCAGACAGCCAGGGTTTGGGAGCTAGGTTGAAGACCGCAAGACTCTCTGACCCCGGTAACAACACAGATCCCTCTGTCAGCAACAGTCTAAGGTCAAACACTACAGGCATGAACAGCGGTCTTCTTATGAAGGCTTCCAGTGTCAAAAGGATAACTGGATCTGCGTCAGGACGGCATGTACCACGCGAAATGGGACAAAATCCAGGATCAGTGCAAGGGATCTGTGGAGGAGAATCTGTACTGGCAATCTCTGGAACTGCAGGTATAAGAGAGGGATCAGAGAAAATAGATATGACCACGCTCTGCAAAATACAGTCCAGAGATCCAGACAGAACCACTGTTCGCAAGAGACGATGGTCCGCTCCGGAGCGGGACCAGACTGAAAGAGTGGAGGGGGAGCCTCCGTGGACTCTGCTCAAACCCTCCATCATCTCTCAGGAGGTGAAAATCAGCATAGAGGGCCACTCAAGCAGCGGCAGAGAAAAATGCTTGATCAAACTGTAGTCTGTCGAGGGAGCTTATAAGAAATATGTTTGTACTGTGTTTATCTACTCTGTATTCTCTCTATTCAGACTAATATAACATGGCAGAGTTTACACAGTATCACCATTTTTATTTCTACCATAGGTTCAGACACCTTCAACAAAGTACAGTGTGTGGTCGCGCACACTGTGGAATCAGTGCAATCAATGCTGTAAGCAAAAATAAGTGCAGTGTGCATGTTGAGCTTGAGTGTTGGTAAGACGCCTATAAGTGTGTCATCTATCATGAGCTGGATCTCTGTTGTCACATCATTCACAGCCGTCGCATTCTGGACTGACAAACATGAACAAGCACAGAACAGATGTTCATGTGTAGACGGCAAGCCATCGCATTTTTTGTTTCTTTGGATGGAGTAACGTTATAAGCGCTAGTACATTTAGGAGTCAAAGATCAACCACTGTATGGTTTCATGATGATATTAATTTGGCAATAATCATGGCAGAAATCTTTGCCATCTCACACATCTGTTCGGTTTTTATTACTATCATTCATTCTTTCACACCACTGAGCGTGTGCTGCCGCAGATTTTGTGTAAGTGACTGTTTGTTTGTAAGATTGTCAACAGTGAGGCACACGGCGTGCACAGAGGTCAGGTATGAATGTAAACCACTGCTTTTTGTCTTCGATATTGACTTATGAAGTCACGGACGTGTGGTTTGTCGCACCGGCAATGAGTACATGACAATTTGATACAGACGGTTTGCAAAACGTGTGTCACAGCAGTCGTGCAATCCCACATTCCTATAGTAGTTCAGTTCTAAAGAAATCAGGCAGCCCCAAGATAGGTGTTTTCAAGCCTGGCAGCATGCCGCATTTCTATGTAAAAAATCAAGAGACTACCAATCTGAATATGCTCACCCCAACACTCCGAAAAAGTACATTAGTGTATCTTTAGGGGTACTATGGCTTGTAAATGGGTATGGTACCTCAAAGGGCACATGCTTTTGTACCACTAACGCTTAACTTTTACAACTTGGGAGCACCCTTATACCTTCACCTTGTAGGCTATTAGCTCTGTTAGGTATAGTTGAGTAGATTGATCCTCGAGTGGAATAAATTGACTCCCACTTCACCCCTATTTCTGAAACTGTATAGATCTAAACTGCAATATGAACAGAAGCTGGCAAGCCAGCCACAAATAATTGCCTTATTACGCATCCAGAAGACAAGAAGAAACCTCAACCTCCATTTGGAGTTAAGCAGAAGCCTGATCAAATTCACTCTCCCTTTTAGCTCTGTTTCAGTTACCTGAAGGAATACAGTATGTGGCTCTACAGCTGGTAAGTGATCCTCTAGCTCGCTATCGGCTTCCATCTCCCTTTGCAGGCTCACTACCCTGGGCAACTAATGCAGCAGTTCCACTGCAGAGTATGTGCTCAGCTCAGCTCTACTCTCCTCAATCCAGGATTGTTGGTTTTCCACTTCAAAACAGTACTGTGGGAAACAGTGAAGCGCAATCCTCAGTGAACATATCAATCTAAATGTAACACACTAAACAACAACATTGGAGGAGAACAAGGGTCTCCTATATTTACCATAAGGTTGGCAGCAGTATCGAGAGAATGTTTATTCACAAAGAGACCAAAGTCAGCAAAATGGAGACTGTGGAATATGATATGAGGCAGAAAGGTTCCAGGACTGGTGTCATAAAAGATACACTGTATTTCAAACCCAAACTACAAAGAGTTTTCATCTTCAGTGTGGGCCAGACGATCAACAGTATGTCTAGAAAGAGATCCTGTAGTGGTTTCTTTGTTCAGTGCGCGGGAAGAGGCAAGAATTGTGGCAGGATGTGTCACCATGACAACGAACCTGCTCACAATGCCCTGAGCATTTGACAGTTCCTGGCCAAGAAGAACATCATATTACTGGAGCAACCTCACCACTCACCCCACCCGGCGTTGTGTGATTTCTTCCTCTTTCCCAAGCTCAAGGGGGTCATCAAGGGGATCCATTTTGAAGACATGAACAACATCAAGATGGCCATGATGACAGCTGTTGAGGTATCCAAAATAATCCCTTCTTGAGTGCATGATGGCGTTGCATAGAAGGCTGGGAAAGTGTGTTACACTCTAGGATTTCTTCGAAGGGGAAAACTTGTACTTTGTAGTTTGGTTTTGAAATATATCCTCTGTGACACCAGTCCCGGAACCTTTCTGACACACTTTGTATAATACTTCAGTGTCGATGACGTAGCTAAGGCACTGCAACAGAGTAAGCTAACGTGTGTTCTAACTATAAAGCCTCATAAACTATAATGATACAACTATGATGAATCCACTCGCAATGAGTGACCAGCAGAGGTTTATGCCACCCATGTAGTATCGCCTCACGAGCGAAGTACGTGCTGTGCAGTGGAAAAAAGGCATAACACTCTTAGGGTTTATCAAGTAGAGTGGGTCCTGGACAGTGGAGTGTGTAGACTTTTGATGTGTTCAGATTACAAATGTTCCCAGGAAATTGTACTTTGTCTCATTTCGTTCTGTTTTTGTTTGGGTTCTGAAATGTTAGACCTTTGGACCATATCTTTGAAATTCTAGGCCAAATTCTGAGTTGTTCTACCACCAAAATGTTTGGGTTCCGATGGTCAACTGTTTCTGTCGATGAAAACAGCTGCATGAGTAATAAGTGTGGCGAAGGCTAAAGCACAACATCCTCTGTTAACTAGTTAGTTGACAGCTAGAGAGTGCTCAGTAGCGCTGAGGGAGATTGATAAATAAAATGATCATATTGTTAGGGACATTACTAGATCAGGTTGGCCTGGTTTAAAAACCAGGTGGGGCCGATACAAAAAAAGCCTCTTTTCCTCAACGAAGTTCTTGTCTTCAAGTACATACCTGCGACATCAGCGCCTCTGTGGCGTCAGTCTTTTTGGTATTTCATTTTCATTTAAGAATAGAGCCAAAATCCTACAGTTCATACTCAGGAAGGGTGTGTGTGTCCGTATGCATGTATGTGTGCCTGAGGCGGTAAATCTATGTGGACGATCACTTGTGTTTGTGTACATTCTGAGCAGCAGCACTTTGATGAAGCATCCGGTGGGTGTGGGGTTTCGGCAAAGGCGATGGCGGTCATATCCCCCAACACCCGAAGAGGATAATCAACTGACTGTTTTTCATCATGTCCTACATGTATAATGATGGCATAGTGAGGCAGGGAATGTAAACACCCATTGGACAAACTATCTCACTTTTATTTTTGATGATGGATAGAGCTACTATTTAGAGAAAGAAAGCTACTGAAAGCCAGCTAGTGTTGATTTGTACAGTAAATTGTATCCTAGGATTATGTACAGTGTGTGTATATAGATATTTTAACCCTTATGTAGCCTATGTACTGTATGAGCCACGGCGCTCTTTCTTTAATCATTCCATTGATGCAGCCATCAAAGTGGTCCTGATATTGCTTCAATTAATGAATGTGACACCACCTTCTTTAAATTTGGCCTCCTCCTTCTAATAATGAACTTTACCTTGCACAGTGTAAAATACAATACGTTGATGATCCTGTTCACCACGATAGCAATTGTCCTTTTCTAACTCCTGTAGGTGTTTTCTTGAGATACTAAAAAAAAAAAAAAAAAAAAATCAGACTGTTCTGTTTGTGTTCTGCTCAGGCTAAACACTGCCCACTGACTGTTGTCCATCCAAAATCTCACATTGTTCACTTCAATGTATAACGCAACTACTTAAAATTTGTCATCAAAGTACGGGTTTTGTATCTTTTCGTTTTCCAGACCAGGAGAAATATGTTTGGAGCCTATGCTTCCCAATATCGTGTAGTATAATGTATTTCTGTTGTGTATTGTGCAACCCACTCAGTCAGACCTTGCAGTCTGGTTTGCTGAAAATGTTTCCAAAACTGCACGAACTCCAAAAGGATGTCATGTTTGAGAAACCGCACCCCGTAGTTGGAAGCAATCGGTGTGCTTGGACCGTGTTGGAATTTTCCTTCTGTATTTGTTTCTTCAGACACTAATCTAAAATGACATTGCAGCACAGATAAATCAATAAAATGTGGCGTCGGCACCAAAACAAATAGTTGGGGTGGGGGGAGTTTAGATGTTGCGCAGCAAATAAAAAGCCATACACTCTCAGAAAAAAGGTACATTGTCTTTAGGGCTACAATAGCTTGTCAGAGGTGTAGCACCCACAAAGATACTGCTTTTGTACCATTGACACTTTTACAACTAGGGAATATACCTGTACCTTTTTGGTCATGAAAGGTACGACAGTTAACTAGTTGTCTAGTAATTAGCCAGCTGACTCCTACTGTACCCCTATTTCTGACAGTGTAGCTAGCAGACGATTAGCTTAGCATAAACAAGTGAAACCACCTCAGACTGCTCAAAGAAATCTCTCGAGAGGAAATGAAGCGTACACTCACAAAAGAATTGTTTTAACAAGCATGTAAAGGGTAGTGGTTGTGTTTTGTTTATAATAAGTTGCAATATATTACCTGGAGATTGTGGGCTTGCAGTTATCAGGAACGTTCTCCAGGAAATAGACCTGCCTCAACTCCTTAAACCACATCCTGTTTTCGTGCTGGTAGTTATTTTTGTACAAATTGGCATTTGTAGCTTGGCAAACATTTGCTCAGTCCGTTGCCTGTTATTGGACTGGCATATTTGCACTCAATTTAATGTCTCTATGCCTTTTCAGGCCAGGCACAGCCATAATTATCCTGGCTAACCAAATTTCTGCTCAGTCAGCGATTGGTTGAAATTATTTTATGACATATGAACTCAAATCATGAGTTTAAGACATAGCACTTAGAAGTAGAAAGACCCAATAGAGAAAGCCAATTTATTACAGATTTCAATAATATCGTGCCCTAAATTACTTAATTGTACTGAAGAATGTTGGAAATGATGGAGTACTGCATTGCACTTTGACATATGGGGCCATCTTTTGAATTGTAAATAGTAAGTAAGTAGTAAAGTCTTCCAAAATGTTGACGAAGGGGAGGATAACAAAACAATCCTATCCAAGCCACACAGTCACTTAACAGAAAATTACATGATTTTGCTTCTTTTTGCACCAGTTCAACACAGCCATTACGAGCACTTTCTTTCCAAAACAACTGTACACGGACTGTGTGAAACGGTTTTGTAATAGAGGTCTGTTTGTTGGACAAATCTCAGCTATGATCCCCTACGCCCGACTACACTTTATTATGTATCAATAATGTTCCCCTGTTTTGATGGTGTTGAGGTTTGCCAATCAGAAACTGTTAAATATTTGCTTACAATGTTTGATTTCAAATTTTATCAAATATATTCCAAAAGAAATAAAGACTAATGTAATTCAGTGGGATTTTTGTCTCCTTCTTTCTGCCTTTGTCATCGTGACTAATGCAGCATTTCAAGTTATATTCACAGATCACTTATGTTCCAATTGCCTTTTCTCTGCTTGCATCTGTTTATTTTCCCTTTATTGATCCAAATGACACTACTAATATATCAACACACTATATATTTTTATTTTCTTCACTATTTGGCTGGGATGAATTATATGGGTCTGTTTCTAGTGCAGTACAGTATAGCTATTAGGTAATTACAAGACTATAATTGTATTTTCTTTTATACAATTATATAACGGGTGTATGAATATATATATGTGTCATTCCTGGATTTTGGTGCCACTTACGACCACATGAATACTTTTAATATTCTGAAAACATACCTAAAATGGTCAAACTCTGACTCATCGAGCAATAGCTAATTTAAATGACATTTAAAGTAATACATTTATTAATTATTAATTAGACTTTTTTTAAGTGCTTGCGCTTTACCAAAGACGTTGATGAACGTTAAGCATGTCATCTATCTTATAGTTAAATTAAAAAAAATTAATCATCTATTTTTTAAAACTTCAGTTTAGCAGCATTTTAGGACCAACTACCAACCGTGTTACCATTATAAAGAGCTGTCCATCCTCAGGTCTTCTTGAAACTAGTTTCCTCATTTCATATTCTCACCATCAGGGGGAGCAAGAGTTCTTCCTCTTGGCTTTATAAAACACCCTGCTTGTTTGGCATAATTGACAAAGAACAACAAATAGAGACAATAATAATATAATAATAATAGTCTTTGACGTCATATTTATTTTCTGCTGTCTTCCCCCCCCCCCCCCCCCCCCATTTACAAACTCACAGACCATTTTAACTGGAATTTAGATGAATCTCATGACTGAACGTTAATTAAACACATGGCAAGTGATAAAATAACCATATATGTTTATGTCTGCTACTTTGAATTAACTGCACATTGCGGTCCAACTGGATAGTGATTAGAAAACAAAAATGACTCAAACATGAACACGATTACAGATTAAGACAAATCCCTTGTGTGTCTTGAAACATACTTGGCCAATAAAGCTGATTCTGATTATTTTTTTACATTTTGGGTTTTGCTTACAGTATGTGACACTTCCCCGAGTGTGCATGACACACAACACTATGAAGCCATTAGACATGACGTAAGCACACAACTCACAGTCTACGGACAAGGTTTGACATATATTTATCATGTTGTGTTGTATTATTTCCTTGCAGCAGTTACAGTTGGTGAAGTCCAAAATGAAAAAGCAAAATCTTGAGTTAGTGAGGCAGAATGTTACCTGAAACCTTAAAGGATAATTTCATATATAACTTATTTTCCTCCTGACATTATTTGGTGTGACACGAACCAGTCAAGACAACTGCTGTTGTTTGCCCAAAACTAAAATCTATCATATCCACGACTCACTTACAGTATCTACATATACACTATTAAGCTCTGATAAAATAATGCCAGTGTAAACAAGCTTCAGTATCACGCAATGTCCAAATATTGCACGTACATTCATAAATACACGCGTTTGCTTTGCGCCTTCATGTTAATGCATCTTTATGTGTGTGACACATTTGACGCATAACAAAACATTGGATTAAGAGAAGCAAACACACACACAAAATATGTACAGTAGCTGTAGACATACAGCATATGTATATACACACAAACACGCACCAGTCGCAAAATTAGGTACACCTGAACAATCTAATGACATCCAATGCTAGTGCTGTCTTTGCAATAAAATGGTGTTTCTAATATTTTCTTATTTACATTTTGTTCACTATTTGCGGCAGGGCTCCCCACCTTATCCCCCATGAATAGTGGAGGTTTACTGTATTCTTTAGAGATAGAATATAGAGTACTGTAGTGCAGTTGTACCTAATATTATGACCAGTGAGTTTACAAGTTCACATTCATTTAAGTCCGGATTAAGGCTCTCTGTGCTTTATCTCTGTGCTCCATTTACCCCAAGTTTATTTAATGTGGAAACGTGAAGCAATTTCTTCACACTATTCTCTTGTGGTCCTTCATCACCACGGACAAACAATTCCCAAAATGTGGTCCACTCAAGTGTGCTTTGCTTTTGTGCTGTCAGAGCTGCGCGTCTTTGGTCCCCGGCTGATGCAGACTCAAGCAAGCCGTCCCTCACAGGCCAGTTTGTCGACAAGAGAGGCAGAAGATCTGCAGCCAAGAAATGTCAGGTCCAACAACTCCAGATCTCAGTTTGGATTGATTTCCGTTGGAAGGTGCACGTTCGTCTCAAAAGCACAGTTTTCCTCCGATTAGGATCTGTTTTATGTGCCTTTTAGGCATCCCCTGTTTGATTCGATGTCAGCTGTTCTTGGTCGGAGATGTTGTCAACGGCTGGTGGCCTCGCCCGGTCGAAGAAACCACACTAAGAGGAAAAACAAAAATGCTTTAGAATAGTTGCAGTCAAGAGATACTGAGGATGTTGGAAGAGGTGTTAAATACTGTACGTACCTTCCACATGGCGAGCGTTAACACGGCGAGCACTAGCAGTCCCAGCAGTATGGCCAAGATGATGACCCACAGTGGAACAGCAAAGGACACATCTGGCGTCCCCCATAATATAGGTGTCCCCATCTACAAGACATACATTCAAGACATCATTCATCCATTCATTTTCTATATTGATAATCCTTTTCCATCTCAGCTGACCAAGGGTATATTCACTGCAAGGTTACGGTAACATATTGATATTGTGATGTACAACCCCAATTCCAATGAAGTTGGGACGTTGTGTTAAACATAAATAAAAACAGAATACAATGATTTGCAAATCATATTCAACCTATATTTAATTGACTAAGGTACTTTATTGTTTTTAGCAAATAATCATTAACTTTGAATTTTATGGCTGCAACACGTTCCAAAAAAGCTGGGACAGGGTCATGTTTACCACTCTGTTACATCACCTTTTCTTTTAACAACATTCAATAAACGTTTGGGGACTGAGGACAATAATTGTTGAAGCTTTGTAGGTGGAATTCTTTCCCATTCTTGCTTGATGTACAGCTTCAGCTGTTCAACACTCCGGGGTCTCCGTTGTCGTATTTTATGCTTCATAATGCGCCACACATTTTCAATGGGATACAAGTCTGGACTGCAGGCAGGCGAGTCTAGTACCCGCACTCTTTTACTACGAAGCCACACTGTTGTAACACGTGCAGATAATGGGTTGGCATTGTCTTGCTGAAATAAGCAGGGGCGTCCGTGAAAAAGACGTTGCTTGGATGGCAGCATATGTTTCTCCAAAACCTGTATGTACCTTTCAGCATTAATGGTGCCTTCACAGATGTGTAAGTTACCCATGCCATTGGCAAAACAGCCCCATATCATCACAGATGCTGGCTTTTGAACTTTTCGTCCATAACAGTTCGGATGGTTCCTTTCCTCTTTGGCCTGAAGGACACGACGTCCACAATTTCCAAAAACAATTTGAAATGTGGACTTGTCGGACCACAGAACACTTTTCCACTTTGCATCACTTTCCACAGTTCCACAGTTCCATCCTGTTTCAAACGCTCCACCATCATTCCAGTCCCCAAGAAACCTGCAATCTCTGGTCTGAATGACTACAGGCCTGTCGCTTTGACATCTGTGGTCATGAAGTCCTTTGAACGTCTCGTGCTGGACCACCTCAAGAATGTCACAGGTCACCTGCTGGACGCCCTGCAGTTTGCCTACCAAGCGAACAGGTCTGCGGATGATGCAGTCAACATGGGACTGCACTTCATCCTAGAACACCTCGACAGTGCAGGGACCTACGCGAGGATCCTGTTCGTGGACTTCAGCTCAGCGTTCAACACCATCATCCCTGAACTCCTTTCAACCAAGCTTCTCCAGCTCAGCGTCTCACCTGCCGTCTGCCAGTGGATTTACAGCTTTCTGACGGGCAGGACACAGCAGGTCAGGCTGGGGGAGGCCACCTCATCCACACGCAGCATCAGCACTGGGCCGCCCCAAGGTTGTGTCCTCTCTCCGCTGCTCTTCTCTCTCTACACGAACGACTGCACCTCAGTGAACCCGACTGTCAAGCTCCTGAAGTTTGCAGATGACACCACTGTCATCGGCCTCATCAAGGACGGTGACGAGTCTGCATATTGACAGGAAGCGGAGCGGCTGGAGCTGTGGTGCGGCCGACACAACCTGGAGCTGAACACGCTCAAGACTGTAGAGATGATCGTGGACTTCAGGAGGCATCCTTCGCCACAGCTGCCCCTCACATTGTCCAGCTGCCTTGTGTCAACCGTCGAGACCTTCAAGTTCCTGGGAATTACAATCTCTCAGGACCTGAAGTGGGCGACCGACATAAACTCCGTCCTCAAAAAGGCCCAGCAGAGGATGTATTTCCTGCGGCTTCTGAGAAAGCATGGCCTGCCACCGGAGCTGCTGAGACAGTTCTACACAGCGGTCATCGAATCAGTCCTGTGTTCTTCCATCACAGTCTGGTTTGGTGCTGCTACAAAAAAGGACAAACTCCGACTGCAGCGGACAATCAAAACTGCTGAAAGGATTGTCGGTACCCTCCTACCCACCATTGAGGACTTGCACGCTGCCAGAACTAAGACAAGGGCGTGCAAAATCCTCTCGGACCGTCTGCACCCCGGTCACCAGCTCTTCCAGCTCCTTCCCTCGGGTAGGCGCTACCGATCAACGCAAACTAGAACTAGTAGACATTCCAACAGCTTCTTCCCTCTTGCGATCAACTTCTTAAACACCTAACCTATAATTCCATTACAACAAGCTGGAAAGTTTTTGACTTGAGTTCGTTGTCACATTTATGTGGGGCCAATTATGTATTACTCGTGCACTCACTGTAGTTGTCTCGCCATGCTGCACTATTTGCATATACTGGCCACTCATGCCAGAGTAGCATCTGCTCCATTTGCACACTGATTGAGGAGTATCTGTAACATTTGCACAACCAACATTGTCCCAGATGATCGCACTACTCGTCACTTTAAACCGCATACACTCCTTGAAGTCTCAGCGCCCTTTGCACAATGGTCATTGGACCGGACTATTGCAATATTAGTCATTCGAACTGCTCTAAGTGCTAGAGGACTCTGCATCTTTTTGCACAATTGTTTTTTGTCAATGTCTTTATGTCTCCAAAGTGTTCTGTAAATTGACTGTCTGTTGTACTAGAGCGGCTCCAACTACCGGAGACAAATTCCTTGTGTTTTTTGGACATACTTGGCAAATAAAGATGATTCTGATTCTGACTCTGATTCTGATCAGTTCATCTTCGATGAGCTCGGGCCCAGAGAAGCCGGCGGCGTTTCTGGGTGTTGTTGATAAATGGCTTTTGCTTTGCATAGTAGAGTTTCAAGTTGCTCTTACGGCTGTAAAGCCGAACTGTATTTACTGACATTGGTTTTCTGAAGTGTTCCTGAGCCCATGTGGAGATATGCTTTACACACTGATGTCGGTTTTTGATGCAGTGCCGCCTGGGGGATCGACGGTCACGGGCATTCAATGTTGGTTTTCGGCCTTGCCGCTTTTATGCAGTGATTTCTCCAGATTCTCTGAACCTTTTGATGATATTATGGATGGATATGAGGAAATCCCTAAATTCCTTGCAATTTGTTGAGGAACATTGACCTTAAACTGATCGACTATTTTCTCACACACTTGTTCACAAAGAGGTGAACCTCGCTCCATCTTTGCTTGTGAATGACTGAGCAATTCAGGGAAGCTCTTTTTATACCCAATCATGGCACCCACCAGTTCCCAATTAGCCTGTTCACCTGTGGGATGTTCCAAACAGGTATTTGATGAGCATTCTTCAACTTTCTCGGTCTTTTTTGCCACCTGTCCTAGCCTTTTCGGAACGTGTTGCAGCCATAAAATTCTAAGTTAATGATTATTTTCTAAAAACAAGAAATTTTATCAGTTTGAACATTAAATAACACAACGTCGCAACTTCATTGGAATTGGGGTTGTATTCCAAGGTGCAGTATCGATAAATCGATACTGTTGCTGTGAGATATCTAATTATATTCAGTTGGGCATTCATCAATTATATTCAGTTGGGCATTCATCCATGATTTCTTGGTAATCTTTTGGTTTTTAATTGCCCTTTCAAGGGGTAGCTATCTTTTGTTGTGAATGTCTTATATTTTAAAAAATGTTTCTTTTTTTTCTTTATATTCATGTTTTCACTGGAGAAGGAGCTGCTTTCATTCTCATTGTACATGTATATAGTGACAATAAAAGGCATTCTAGTCTGTCTGTATTCATTTACTTAAATTCTGTGGTTGTAGCAGCGTGGTGAGCTAGTGGTTACCATCGCTGCCTCACAGTTAAGAGGTTTGCATACATATTGTGATGTATCACTGTATCACTATTGTTGGCAATGATATCATATCGCAGACCTAGTTTACTTGCCAATGACTTAAGTCAAAACAGGAACCTTTTTTCCTTTATATTTGCAAAACGTTTCACTGAACTCAATAACGCTGTCACAAGGACCTGCATAAATGACGGAAAATATGGTAATCCCTAGATCGCATTATAAGTGATGTTGAAAAAAAAAATCTTTCAGATGCGTTTTCAAAAGTCTTCATACTCAAAAACACGTCTGTAGTGCAAATGAACAGCCAAAGCAAAACATTTTGTATTGATTTTCAGTGGCGGGGTACAACCTGATTACCAGTCACATGACATAGATACACAGAACCATTTGCACTCATACTGACTCGGCAACTACCGTAGTCTTCAATCAACCTCGCAGAATAGCCTACCAGGACAAAATCCACGCAGGCACTAGGAAAACAGGCAAAGTCACACAGAAAGGCCTGATGCTATACAGATTCCAAACCAGATTTAAGCCAACTCAAAATTTGCCTGAGTCTTACCGAGATGGTACTTTGAGGCAGGCTGGGGGGCTGGACTCGATAAGGCATGGCCAGGACCATGAAGGACACAGTCGAGTTGAGAATGTAGGGGTCATTACGCCGCTGCAGGACAAATATGCAAGTTGTTTGACCAACAATCATAGTGAAGCATACCAAAGAACATTGAATGAACTGACAGGATGACTTGTATTTCAAAGGTTACGGCTGTGACTTTAACCTTTTTAGCTGGGGCAGATAAACAAAGGGTTAATGAAGCAAAGATGTTGAACCGGACACTGACCTGTAGGAAAGTATGTGCCCACAGTCTCGACCGGACCTTAACTACAGCACTCTGGCCACGATCCAAACGGCCCACAACACACGTGATTTTCAGGCAGGAGACGTTCGTACAGTTCTGCAGGAGACACACCCGTGAATCCCTCGGGAACATTTCGATTCCCGTTCTGGAGATGTCGCATGGTGACGCGTGTTGCTCACCAGGGTTTTACCGCTGTGACTGTGGGCCGTGCTTGCAGCTCGTTTGTGGCGGCGAAGAGGAGCGCTGGTGTTCCTCAAGAAGCCCAGAAGTTCAGGAGTATCTTGGAGGGATGAAATCTAAAGAGGATTTATGGAAAGAGCTGCTTACCTTTGCTAAAAACTGATTATTATGAGCTTAAAAAAATGAAAAAAAAAAGAAATAAACAAAAAATGCTGTATGTGCCTTTGTACGTCGCATATAAACACAATTGTGCACAATTTCTTTCTGAATTACACAGCAGATGCTATCATCACGCATTGGAAAATACTCCAGCTGTAATTTCTACTAATACGTAAAATCGTCTCTTACAGCCAGCTGGCAAAGAACACGGAGAGCAGACAGAACATCGGGCGGGATTTTTCTTAAACGAGTGGCTAAAAATCCTGCAGCCATAGATGACTGGATAATCTTCTAGTAGCAGCGCATGATGGTTTGATTGTATGTATGTTTTGTCAGTAGTTAGGGGCATTTATCATCCATTATGTTTATTTATACAAATGCCTTCTGACGAGATCCAGTACAAAAACTTACCTTTACAAAGATAACAATGCTCGGTTTTGATTTACAGGCAAAGTATTTTTTTCATACAGCCTTCGTATTGGTGTATAGTGACCCTCCCCCCGTCGATTGAGGAATTCACCTATTTGCGTTATTTTATGTGGAACCGACCTTCAGCTATTTGTAGAAAAACTTATTTGCGGTTTTTGTGCTCTTTGTATGTGCTCTAAGATGTCACAAGATGGCACCAAAGCCCTGGCTAATAGGAAAGTTGTAATTGGTGTCAAGGGCGTAGTGTATGTTTATGTGATCTCGACTGAGACTAACATCTTTGTACTGCATGTCAGGGAGGAGCTAAGTTTTGTCTTTGCTGCATGCGCACTTCCAGTGTATTTTTTCAAAATCAAATAATCTGAAAGCCATTTATTTTTAAAGCAAAGATTAGTAAAATTTGTTTGAAATGATAAAGTGATTTGTGGATTGTAGTTTGTGTATGTAGTAGTACTTTTATATGTATTGTACGTATCTACATACAGTGTAAGTGTGTCTGTGCATATTTTAGTCTTACCTGAAGTCCGAGTGGGTTGAGGCTGCTATTCGGCCGACAGCTGATTGGCCCATCAGTTTTAATCTCCATCGCATACAGCAGGTTCTCGTCACGGAAGCGGGAAGGCCAACCGACCTCAACCTCGGCTTCCCGAATACCACTGGGACCCGAGTTGTAGAGCTGGAGACGTTAGAAGTGGTCGAGAAGTTAGTCGTTTTATTGCTGTGGGCCTCAAGTGACTATATGCTATAATTGGGTTATCATAACTGTGGCGTGATGACACGGGCCACCTGAGTTTTTGGCTGCAGACTGCAACAGTAATAGGCCTTCACTCAGTGGGGATTGAAGACAGACAAGACAAATCTAAAGCTTCAGGCCTTGTTTGGCATCGGGACGAGGAGGAATGAATTGGGAGCTTAAATGAACCATCAATTCAACAAAGCCACCTTTCCACTCACTCACACATTCTCGCATAGACGCACACGGTCATTAGCAGTGCAGAAAGTCATCCAAACAGGACATTATCCTGGTGTTGCGGGCCAAGAATTCTGGCCCTAAGGAGGGGGGAAAAAAAAAAAGGAAAAAAACTGTCCCCTTTAAGTAGAACCAGCTGCCAAGTGGGAAAAGTACTGCCAATGAAAATCATTATCAGCTGCAGGAAAGGCCAGACGCTGCAGCGCTCTAGTTCAATGAAGCAGCGCCCCCCTTAAATCCCAAAGACATCACATGTACAGCACATGGACTCACATGCACACGCACGCCCTCATTGTAAACTGTCGCCAGTGTGTCTGCCATCCTCCCTCCTTCTATCTGTAGTCTGTACCTCATTTTGACCTAGTTTTTCCTCTCGATAATTATCCCATGTCGAAACATCACGCTAGTTTCCTTCCATCTTACCTGCCGTCACAACAGTAATTAAACCTCAGATATATATGGATTTAATTCCGTTTATTTGTGTTTATGTTTACTTATGCTAGTAAGCTCCACTTGGAGCTTGGAAATGAGTGCAGGTGTTTACCTCATAGATGTGTGTCACCTGTGGACCCACATCATCTTCCTTGACAGGCTTCTCTTTGGGCTCCCACCGTGGAAATGGCAACACCACCTGAGAGGGATGAGACACCCTGTGGAGACCAGAACACAAACGACTCGGTGAACGAGTTCATTAAGAAAGGACAATTACATTACATTAGGTTTGCCCATTGGAGCCTAATATTGGTTTCAGTTTATGACTGAAAAAAGTGGAACTTTAAAGTGAGGTTCTTTACAGATTTTCAAGGCTCAATTGTCTTTTGCTATGTTTTTCCTATGCTATCACCACAGAAGGGTGCCAGTCTAAATCTGAACAAATTGGAGGTCAACCATTGTCATGTAATTGCTGTGTATTGTAGCAATAGTTTAGTCACACTCTCACATCTTGGCTAAGGTGGTGAAAGTAAACTATCGTCAGAGATGTTAACACATTAAAATATGCTTTATTTAGAACTGAGGCTCGTTACTGTGGAGATAAAGCAGGAACAAACAGAGTGCGGACCTTTGCCAGGGCTTAAACATTTGTCGCCTACAAAATCAAACTAGCACCTGAAACGTTTACATTTTGTTCTCTTGGAATGAGTAGTAGTTCTGGATCCACATGAAACGGGTAACTCTTTTTAGCTATTCAGATCTCACAGAAGCACAACACATTACAACCTGATGGAACCATATTTGACAGAGATATAAATAGCTGAGCACATGTGAAATAGGATTTTCCATTTTACATTATGCCAAAATGTTCAATCTAGATCAGATCTGGACCAAACTTCGCTTGACAACACAGATTCTTTAACCCTGCACAGAGGTACACATAAAACAACTTAAGCGCAAATTGGAGAACATATTATTGTTGGATAATGACACTTTTGACTACACCTTGTCGTTGTCTCACGTATTCCTTTAAACCTACACTGATATTGTTAATATAGCCTAGGCCATGAAATGTCTTCTAAGTATTGATGAGAGATTGCTTTAATAGTCGAAACTTTCAAGAAAGTATCAGCAAATGACAAACAAAACAAAAGGAGTAGCATCCAGTCCTGACAATGTACTCTCCACCATGCCCTCCCAAACTCCAAACTGATGCTTGATGGCAGCTGACAACGCTTATTATTATTATTATTCTGTTTCTTCATTTCAACCGACGAGAGTAGAAAAGTCCCGAGTTTTCAGAGTTTGCATGTTTGTACGCGTATCAGTGTGCATGCCGAGGGCTCACAATTAACCCATGTGCACATGATTACAGCAGATGTATTTTTTTTTAATTTAATCATGCACATTACATTGTGGCAGAGCAAAAAAAAAAAAAAAAAAAGCGATGACGAAAATGCAAGGACTCACCCTCGTAAATCAACTTGAGCTTTGGCAACGATGGCCAGATTGAGGCTGACTGCGTTGCTGTCAGGGTTGTCTTTGTTGGAGCTGTGTGGTGGGTGAAGACTCACAGTGGGTGTCAAGGAAATAAAACACAGCCCCCCCACCCCCATGTTGTAAAACTGTGACCTAATATAAGTGACAGGAATGTCTTAGATGATCATTTTCTTCTGTCATGGTGTTTAACTAATGTGACATTTCCTGGTATTTGGGCCTGTCCTGTATAGTCAACATTGTGTGATAAATAATGGCATTAGTCAACACAAAAGCCACACACTTTGGACGTGTCAACAGCTTTTTCTTAGCGCACTCCCAGCGGCTGATTATTACTCTGCCATTTCTGACACCCATCTCTTTGTATTGTATGTGTTTAAGTGTAGATGTGATGGCGGCATGTGCGTCACTCTTGCTGGGCGTGTCACCTGTGGATCTGTAGCTCGAAGCTAATCTTTGGTCCAGCATCTTCAAGCTTTTGGACTGAAAACCGCAAACCAACAGACAGCTGTGGAGAATAAATTGGAAAAAGAAGTCAGTTTAAGAGAGTTAAGAATAAAGAAACTGGATGTGTCCATTTAAAAGTCACATGATACCTCAGTGTCCATTAATGAGACAGGAAGGGCTCAATTAACTAGGTCATCTTCTGCTATTATGTGAGTAGAAGATCCAGGTTGTAGTGTTGACAAGGCACACACTAATATGCTTGTGAGACTCTCCATGTCCTCTAACATAAAACACATGCAAGCGTGCGCTCATCGCGAAACTACACAAGTGTACGTACGCACGTGCATGTGAACCCCGCACTGGACGTCAGGCCTGACATATGGTTGTGAATGTGACAGCAAGCAGACTTCAAGAAGCAGCCCCGTGGGGGCACGGAGATGTGAGGCCGTCTATATGGAACGCATTAGTGAGGCTGCAGGAAAAGAACCAGGCGGTGAAGATCCAAAGAGGGTAAACGGGTACGGTTGGGTCAATGTGAAGACGTCACAGGGGTCTTATCTAAAAGCGGCTGTTAAATCTTTACTGTTGCCGTTTTATTCCTCAGAGTGCTGCATCAGTTGCCAGCATGGAGCTACGTAATTCAGAGGAGGGAAATCACCCACAGAAAGCGCTTTTTCAAGTACCTTAAAACTACATGCTGTCTACTTCAATGCTCGATAAATGCTTAGTATTGTGATTGTCATGCCAAAATCTTATCCACATCAAAGCTCTCATTATTATTCCCATTTTTTACTTAATTTTATTGTCAAAATTCTTTTTGAGTCAAAGTAAACTGGAAAACTGGATTCAAAATGAAAATAATATACTCAACTTCACCGCTAATTAGACAATAAACCTGTCACTTACGGTTACTGAAAACACTTAAAATAGATTAGGTAGACAACCACTATCAAATCATATCCAATATCCTGTCATACATCTTCTGGATCTTCCCACGTATTTAAATACTGTATGCAAGTAGAAGTAAAAGCACAGCTGTATAGTTGCTAGTGGAGAAGTTAGTTTTAGTTTCAGATGCTATGATGAATAAAATACAATGACAATAAATCAATTACAGTATATATGTTGACATATATATGCTTTTCAGGTTCCATCCATCCATTTTCTGAGCCGCTTCTCCTCACTAGGGTCGCGGGCGTGCTGGAGCCTATCCCAGCTGTCATCGGGCAGGAGGCGGGGTACACCCTGAACTGGTTGCCAGCCAATCGCAGGGCACATACAAACAAACAACCATCTGCACTCACATTCACACCTACGGGCAATTTGGAGTCTTCAATCAACCTACCATGCATGTTTTTGGGATGTGGGATGAAACCGGAGTGCCCGGAGAAAACCCATGCAGGCACGGGGAGAACATGCAAACTCCACGCAGGCGGGGCCGGGGATTGAACCCCGGACCTCAGAACGGTGAGGCAGACGCTCTAACCAGTCGGTCCACCGTGCCGCCCTTTTCAGGGTCCACACACTGATATTGTCGATGTCAGTTTTATGTATTATGCATGCTGTGCAACAAAAAGCATGTATAGTAACTCTAAAAGTATCTGAATCACAAAGAACAACTCATTTTTGTTTATTCTGATTTAAAAACAAACAGAGAAACATTCTTCTTGATGGACAGCAATGTTATGTGAGAGCGTGGCCCATACTATTATCGTGTTATCATATGGGTTACATGAAAAGTAGATTGAAAATGATGTTGACTTGTCACAAGCAGTCTGTCGACACTGTACACCTGCACAATCTTATGAGATCAAAGACGGGCTTTATGTTCGTAGGTTTGTTTGGTGTTAAATTATCGACACGTTTACTACTGTAGTAGTACTTGTAAAGGCAGATTTTTTTCATCCAACTCTTGTATTGGATAACATTACATTGTGCAGGTGTGCTTTCATTTTAATGAAAGGTCTACTTTTTAGTTATTACATTTGTGTTCCATCAAATTAATTCTGACTTCCTATTAGCCCTTCTGGTGGATGTGCTACATCTGTGACATAAAGCAGAAGGAATGCCTGAAATCCAGTGATGACAACTCTATCGGCCACATATACCCAACATGTGCATGGGGGTGCATGCAAGTATGTTGTGCACAAGCTTGTGGATTCCTGAGCTTCCAGAAGGGGCAAGGGGAGAGTTAATAACTCACATCTGGACGGATAAACACACCAACCCACCAACCCACCCACCCACCCACCCACCCACACCCACACACACCCACACACACACACACACACACACACACACACACACACACACACACACACACACATTTTGCATGCCTCGTTATGCGCTCTTTATTTGCAAAGCAGTGTACCATTACCACATAATTGATTTATCACAATGCCGAGTGTCATACCGCCATTGACACATTCACTAAGATCCTACACACCTGCTTAATGTGACATGAGCTCCATACGTCGGATATTCATTTCAGGAAATTATGACCCATTACTTTACAAAGCCTCGGCTCACTGCATGTGTCAGTCATCAAGGAGTTAAGTGGATCCTTATTGCGCATGCTGACATCCTCGGGTACTGTATGCAGTACCCTCACTTGGTGTGTGAGTGGAGTCAAGGTGAGGGCTATTGTGTGGAATGGAATAAGGGTCAAGGGGATGATCGGTAACCATTGGAAACAATCAATCAGTATGTGTTAAAGCTGAAGAGTTGCAGTGCCAGCTTTAAGGGAGGCAGAAAAGTGCTTGGTGGATTTGGAGTGTGCATCCACTCACCTCAGTTTCAGCCATCATGGGATTGCCCAGATCACACATCACCAGCCTGGAGTCATTGACCATCTTGTACTCGCAGTTCAACTGAGCCAGAGACTGAAGGGAAGGGTCAGGGGTCGGGTGCCGTCGACGTGTTGTAAAAGGAAATAAAACAGCACAAAAAGTGAGTGGCGGGATTTGATAGAGTGGTTAAAAGTCAGAAATGAAGTGTGATAAATGTCATGATTGAATAAAGTGAAGGGCGATGAGTATGAGGTGCAGCATAGGCCAGAAATCACGTGTACAGGTACCTCTCACATACACCAAAAAACCTCTCACATTCACCCCAAAATACCCTAACACACTAAAAATACCTCTCACACAAAAAGTCTCACACCCCCCCCCAAAATACTTTCACTCACACCCAAAAACTCACATTCACCCAAAAACTCACATACACCCAAAAACACTCACATTTATCCCAAAAACTCTCAATTAGACCAAAAAACTCAAACATTCACCCAGAAAAATCCACTAAAATACCACTCACTCACACCCACAAATTCACAAACAACCTCTCACTCACACACAAACACCTCACACATGCACCAAGAACCCCCACATAAACACAAAACCTCTCACACACTCCCAAAAACTCACATTTTTCAGAAAACTCTCACATACGGTACACCATAAAAACTAACATACACTATAAAAACTCGCGTCTTTTTAACCATAACGCACTCGCTAAAATAAACAAACCCCCCCCCCACACACAGAGAAAAAAGCCTCATCTGAGATCTATTTTTGTATAAGTAAGAGTCAAAATATTGTGAGTGAGAGTTGAAAATCGTGTGTGTGAAAGTAATTTCAAAACGGAGTGTGAGATTGCTTTGTTGTGTGTGAGTTTATTTTATGTATGAAAGTTTTTTTGTTGTTGAGTGTGATTGTTTTTTTATTTTTTATTTTTTTTGGGTGAATGTGAGAATTTTTTTGGCGTGAGTGAGAGGTCAATGCTAGTTTTGGGTAATACGGCACCTCACAGGCAGGAGGCAGGAGAACGAACAAGGGAGGGGAAACAGCATGAAAAAGGGGGTAGAAGGGAGCAAGGGGAGGTGGGAAGGAGGAGAAGTGATGAATGCTCTGACAGTTGCAACCTCATCCATCACGCAGCTCCATTACACTCTCAATAGTGCAGACACACACACACACACACACACACACACAGAGCCATGCAGTTGACCCTGTCAATTTCCGGGGGCCGCTAATGCAGCATGGGCATCCTAAAGGAAGCTTTCTGGGACTTTGCCAATGAAGCGAAGACTGCTGATAGGGCCACTTTGATAAGAAAAACAAACAAACACGGTCACGACACAACAGGAAGTGATGTCGCACTGTAACTGCATGCACGCTTCATGTTTTAATCATGATGGGACAAATTGCTTCATTATGAAGCTGCTATTTTCAGAAGTGAGCCGGCTGGGAAGCAGCAGGATCTTTGATTTAGTGTGTGCGTGTTTTGCATGTGTGTGATTTATTCACCTCAACTCTCCTCTCCACGCCAATGTAGTCTGCCTCTGATGGAATCAGCACATGGAGCTCCGTCTCGTAGGCTCCCTCCCCTCGGTTCGCCGCGGTGATGGTCAACATGACGAGGTTGTCGTCTCCGATCACCAGCTCAGAGTGGTCCCTATACGGGGAATTCAAATTTTTTTTAGTATACAGAAGTGAGGCTGAACTTAATAAATCGATAAGGCCGTATCAAAATGAATCACCGGAAATCCGGGTTGTGTAATTCAAAATGTAATCAATTTAAAATATAGTAATAAACGTCTCTACATACTTAATTTGAACATGTACGTCAGTTACACATGATTAAAAGGGGGTAAATTGACATGCAAAAATTATAGTTTTCACCCATGTCTTGCATTTCATCACTGGAATGGAATTAATTTGATGTAGGGAGGTTTTAAGTTGACAATAGTGATAAAAGAAGTAAAACTATTAACTATCCATGACTATAACAATAATTAAGAATATTAAACTGTTAGTCAAAGCATTTTCAGTGCAGGTAATAAATCATTAGCCTCATAGCATATTTTATCAATATTCTAACATTTAGTTCAAAAAATTACTTCATCAATTGGCTATGAGGCTAATGAAATGTTTCATGTTGGTGACAGTGGGATCCTGCAACAAATCATTTTTATGTTGATTATTTCCAATGAGAAAAAAAAAAAATTATATTTACAGAGCTTGATTTCAAATATAATCTTTCAGTATAGTGAAAAACAGAAACATCAGATTGCACAATCAAGATGGTTGATGATGTATTTTCAGGCTTCTTATTGGCAGACAACAGTTATATAATCCTGTTGCGAGCGGACTAATTTTTGTTTTAACTGCAGGATGTAGAAGATGTATATTAAAAAATTACTCATATACATGTGGCCTACTTTTAAGAATATGACTCATGTGTGATCCATGCATTTGTGGAATCGAATGCCCTTGACCTCAGCTTGTGCGTATGTATATGTCAGTTAGTAGTGGGTGACAGGATGTTTGTATAACGTTGCCATGGAGATGGTGTGCATCTGGAAGCACTACAGAGAGAAGGCTGGTTCACACACACACACACACACACACACACACACACACACGTGCTCCACATGGTACATTGAACTACAACTCTGATGTAAACCATCATTTTTGGGGAGTAACATTTTTTTTTTGGGCTTGGCTGCGTGTCTTTCTGATGTGTTCCACGTTTGTTGGTTGAGGTCTTACATGCTGGCAGTGAGTTTGAGGTCCGGGATGCAAATATTGTCATCACCGCAGTCCAGGAGAATGTAGGCCTGAGAGGAAGAAAAGGATTGTTATGAGGAAATCTTTAAGCAGCACTGGATATCATCACACCAAATACAGCAGGAATGCAGTGTGCGTGTGAACACGTGCACTGAATGGACACTTAATTAGGTAGGATCCAATACAAGAGCTGTACCAGATAGGTGTAAATACAAAATGTGAATAAAATTATTATGATTATTATTATTATGAATCATTTTGCATTCGCTAAAGCCCCAACATAATAGGATGGTAGTCAATCATCAGGCAGATTCAAGTTTTGTTGATTCAGTTTGACCTTCCATCCATCCATTTTCAATATCACTTGTCCACATATAGACAAACAACCACAAGTCACACTCACATTCACATATACGGGTAATTTCGAGTCTATTTTGGGGGGGGAATGTGGGAGGAAATTAGAAGCTGAATACCCAGAAAAAACCCACACAAGCATGGGGAGAAAATGCAAACTCCACACATTCCTGTTTAATAGCTTCAAATTATAATGTACAATAACATATTAAAGATCCCGCAACGTTAACACAGAGATTTGTTTTCTAAATATACTATACATATTTGAAGATAAATGTTGAAAACGTGCAACGACTGGGAACTATGTACTACTGAATTGTGGAGATATAGCATTAAACTGTTTTTCACCTTTTATGTTTTCCCGATTTTTCTGATTCTGATTTCTGATAATTTATGTTATGTTATCTTTAATTGATGAGAAAGCCTATTTATGTCCAAGAACGATGCATTTTTGCAAAGATAAAGGAGTGGTGCTAATGCTCACGTGCTCTTGCAGGACGGTGCTGCTGTAGTAGTTGAGCACCGGTGGGAGCATCTGGCCCTGAGTGGGCGGAGCCAAGCTGTAGTTCAGAGCCAATGAGATGGGAGTCAATTTGTCCCGGAACTCATCTTCCTCCTGTGGAGCAAGAAACACCACCATGTAGTGAAAAGTAGATTATACACAGAAGAGCTGGTCGAGTCGAGTGGACAATGCCCGTGTGCCTCTTGTAGCGTGGCCTGCTCACTTTCAGGTAAATGATATAGTTGAGGCAGGCCTGTGGATGGTTGTAGCCCAGCGTTAGGAGTCCGGTGAGCTGAGGCTGCTGGGTGTCCAAGAAGAGGACTCGCTTCACGCCTCCTCGGACACCTTTCAACCAATCCAAATGCAGCTCTGCTCTCAGGTCTGGGGAGGAAGTGAGGTCGATGGATGCAGGATAAGATGTTACACAGGTGCAGCTCAATAAATTAAGACTACCAAAATTATGTAGTTCAAGTCAAAAATCGTGATTTACACTACAGTTAGCTATAATCATCAAAATTATAAAATATTTTACCCAGTAGAGAAGCTATAAAATAGAGGTGGTGCACTTTTTTAATTTAACTATTGTAATAAATAAAGTTTTCCTTCCCACAACATTCTAAGTTATTGAGATGACCTGTGTACAATTTGAAGAGGATCTCTTTCGGTAATAATTTTTTTTTTCTCCCACAGCTGTCTATTTGTTGGTTCCATCCATTCATCTTCTTTACCGGTTATCCTCACTAGGGTCGCGAGCTGTTGGAGCCTATCCCAGCTATCTTCGGGCGGGAGACGGGGTACACCCTGAACCGGTCGCCAGCCAATCGCAGAGCACATAGAAACAAACAACCATTCGCACTCACATTCACACCAACGGGCAATTTAGAGTCCTCAATCAACCTACCACGTATATTTTTGGGATGTGGGAGGAAACCGGAGTGCCCGGAGAAAACCCACCCAGGCACAGGGAGAACATGCAAATCCACACAGGCGGGGCCAGGATTTGAACCCGTCCCCAGAACTGTGAGGCAGATGTGCTAACCAGTCGTTCAACATGAAAAAAAACAGAGTCAACAGTGGTTGATGCTTGTATGTACAGTATACTATTATGTAAAATACAGTATGTATGGCACATAAATGAAGGATTAGTTCATGTCACACAATATAGAGAGCTGAATGGTACGAACGAGCCGAAACTTGCTTACCCACAGAGCTGGGGATGCCCACTCCACTCACTTGTGCACACACATCCACCTTCAGGCTGCAAGATAAGTGATGCAGAGTTAATGTTGCGTATAGTGCTCAGTGTGGACAAGCTAATGGACTTATTCCAGGTAATTTATTTCTTGGGGTGGTGAATTCCTCAGGGAGCTTTCTTTTAGACAAACAGATATAGGAGCCTGGGCAAATGTTCTCCATTTCCTCTCAGTATTTCTGTTTATCAATATATATGTGTGTTTTCGTGTGTGTTATCGCCTCTTTAGTCAAGAAAAGAGTAAAGTGAGCCCCACATTAGGGCTGTTAATATCTCGTAATCTAAGGAAGCGTGTGGACACTCCTTTTTAAAACTACACAACATGAGGCACAGTTTGTTTGGTTCCACTTCAACAACGCTAATGAGTTCAATGTACATATTGAGCTCATCTGAGTGGGCGCCACACTCAATAATTAGTAGCTGGGTTAGTCATTTAGGTGGTTTTGTGAGTGTTGCATGTTTTGTATGTATCAGGGTGGGTGTGGATTCTAACCATGTGCAATGTGTGTGCATGCTTGTGAGTGTGGCATACTGTACGCACCATACCTTAGCGCTTTCTTAGTCACAGAGTACATGGAATTGTTCCCGAATAAGCATCTGTGCTTTACCACTGAACACGTTGTTATTGTTGGACATGCTTACTGTAGCCCCCCCAGAGCCCCCCCCCCACCCATTCCACCCCCAAGTTGCATTTATTGAGTGAGAGCTTTTAAAACATCTTAGACCAGTCTTATCCTCAATCCATCATTCATGGCCCATCATCTCCTCTACCACATTAGGTAAGGCATTTTTTAAAAAAAACCTGTGACCAAGATTCATTGCCTAGCCGCAATCTGTTTTGCCTTTACAAGAACAGTGAGTAACGGCCAGTCATAATCAGCAGGGGATGCATGCCTGGAAGTTTAAAAAAAATAAAACAAAAATCAAAACAACATTTGATTGGATCCAGTTTTTTCAAAATTCATAAAAATGTAAACTGGAATGCATTGTTTGCATATTGAAAAATAAAAAAAGGGGATCAGTGTCTGCACTTTTATTTGTGAGACCACAGACTACTTAAAACAATAGCAGACTGTATATCTGAGATAATCCGCAGCTGAATCATATTACAATGCGTTTTGAATAAATATAAATAATAAATGTTGAATGTATCAGTGATTTAAATGCCCCTTTTAATGCTAGCTCCAGCAACAATGATTAATGCAAAGCATGGTCTGTTAATTTATATGTACTGTACATAATCACATAATATAATCCTATAATGCAATAAGCAAGGCAGGCTCCAACAACTGTCACTTGAAATGATTGTCTTTTGAATTGTATGATTGGTTAAACCTTGTAAAGTGAAATCTAGGACGGGAGAAAAATTAGATAAAAAGTCGTACTTGACATCCACCGTGTGGACCGGGGTCTTTGGGGTTGCATGGCCACTTTAGAGCGCCTTGTTGTTTACCATGAGTGCACGCATGTCATTGAGCGGAGGCAGGAGAGCGAGGTAATTCTTTTTTTTTAAGAAGTCTGACATGACAGTCGGCATGTGAAATCATTTGCGCAGGCATGGAAAAGCCCCGCGATGACATGGTGGGATATATTGCAACCACCGGAGGTTTTAATCAGATTTATTTCGCTCAAACATGTAGTTATGTGTAGGCATTAGAAAGATGTTAGACGTGGTATTCATTTTTATGTGTAGTAAGAGGGGTATTTGATTGACAGTTGACAGGGGCGTAGTCTCGAGAACGACTCGATTTTTCATGATTTTGAAGACGTATTTCATATATTACGATTATTTTAACAATTCAAATTTGGCAGGGTTATGAACAATACTCTCTTCTGTGGAGATAAAAGTTACAGAATTTATTTTCCTAGCAACGTTCTTAATGTTTGTGGGTTTTTTTTTTGCCTATAGTTGCGACAACACATGACACAAACTAGGCCTGCTATCACTACAAACGTTCACCCCTTGACCCATGATAATCTCTCCTATGGTGCCATTTAAATCTGTGTGCTGCTGTTTGATCCTGTGTGTGTGCGTGTGTGTGCGTGCGTGCGCGTGTGTGTCATGGCATATCTGGTTCCATACCTCCGAACCAACTTTTTGCATGTTTATTTGAATTAGCTGAGTATTATTATGACACAGCTCCATAGTTTAGTGCTTTTTGTCAATCAGGCTCAAATCTCTGTTCCCGTCTCGGCTGCCGCCAACACTCACACGCCGCTGCACCATGATGGCAGCGAGCCCAGCACACTTCTCTTGTCTAAACAGTCCCACTTCCAACCTTAATATGTTCGGACCACGTAGGTGAAGCAGCGGGAGATTTTAGACTCGGGCCTCACTCAACTGTCCAAACTGACCCAGGGGAAAAATAATATATTCAAAATAGGATTATAAGGTTTCAAACTTAATAGAGTCCCAAAGGTTATATGAAATATGGTTTGGTATTGCACTGGGTCCTTGCTGAGGGCAGATGTGTAAAAACAGAGGTGAAATATTTGTCCATGTGAGCGTGTGCTGTGATTGTGAATGCGTTACACTGTGTGCTATGGTTCCGGATAAGCAGCAGGAGTCCAGCCACAGATTTCGGATTCATTACAGCAGCAGCAGATCTCATTCGTCCCATGTTTGACTTTCATCCTTTAATATTAGGTACAGCTACAGAAAAATATTATAAACAATATTTTGGGGTTACTTTTTCATATTGGTTGCATTCTAGTACAATGGGGTCTGCAGTTTACGACTGAGTTCCAGTGTTATGATCCAAGCAGAATTTGTATGTCATTCAGAGCGTGCCGTAGTCTATCACTAACCTATGTTAATGCAGTGGTAAAGTCATAATTACAGTAAATATTTGTATGAAAAACATTTCTAGGTCATGAATATAAAACAATCAAATGAAAAACAAGTCCGATGGTAACTAAGTGTGCTTTCTTGAGCCGTGTGACTACATATCTTTACGCTGCTGTGCTAACTACTTCATTGCACATCGTTCTTAACCCCGAAACGTTGTGTGTCGATACCATTGTAAACTGAGAAATATTCATTTTAGGACTGATAAAACATCTAATCTGATGGTGACTTTACAATACTAGTGTATATATTTATGTACAAAAACAGCTCCAGTCACGTTAGCTTCAGTGTGGGAGGACTGTCCAGTACTTTATTTCTATAGCTTAGTATGGGATTTTAGCATGTAAGACCGCTGGAACATTTGAACCATCCCACTTAGAGCTCACAAGGTCCAACCTCTAAGCGTTCCAATCAAAAAAAAAAAAAAAAAAAACAGCTGGCGACCACAATACTGTATTGTGTTTTGTTTTTGCATACATAATGTGTGTGTCAGCAGTCCTGACAACAAACTGAATCATTTTTTTCAGCAGCCTTGATCATTTAAAACACATTTGATGGTATAACTTGATACAGAAACTACATAGTGGTTTAGCCAGACACCATTTTCCATGCAAAGCTGATGGCGATATACAATATAAGGTTATGTTAGGTTAAGGCAGCACTGTGGAATAGTGGTTTGCCTCAAAGTTGACAAATCCTGGGTTTAAATCTGGGTTTATAGGCCTAGTATGCATGATGGCCCCGTGTTTGTGTGGGTTTTCTCAGGAGACTCCAGCTTCCTCCCAAATTTAAAAAACACACATGTTCCATAAATTGAAGATTCTAAATTATGTAAATGTGAGTGTGGCACAGAGATCTTACCAGGTCACCATTGTATCAGTGAGGGGCAGATGACACTGTCTGTCATCAGGATTCAGGATCCTGGGAGTCAGGATCATTGCCGCCTCCACAGACACAACAGCTTGAGCCCTATGAGCAAACACACACACGTCCACATGCCACAACACAATTAAATGGAGGCCATTTTTTGTGAGGTAAGCCTTGAATTTTAAAGTACCAAGGGCAAGGTCTTGCATTACCTGTACACAGACACCTCTCCAGCACCAAATGATCCCACGATCAAGTCTGCATGTGGGAGAGAGCGAGAGAGAGAGAGAGAGGATAAGGGAAGTAAGAGGTTTTCAAAGAGGGCCACAGATGGGATTGATTTTAAGCCTTCAAACAATCTTCATCAACACACGCTCATTTTGTTTAATACACACGCACAAGGACACGGGGTGAGGTGCGGCTATCGCTCCACTTTCGCTTTTTACCCATGACCCACCCCAGACTAAATTCAGACACCCCCAAAAAATCTTCATGTCTGTATTTATATTTAGGCTACATCGTTCCACATGGCTGAGCAGCAACTTAGCTTGCATGACAGCCACACAACCTCATTATATGCAGCTATTTGTTGTTTTCATCAATTTTGGGATGAACTTTTAATTGGCTTGTGTAGTTTCCAAGAATGCTGGTATTTAGTGCTTGTGGTTATGGACACACACATACACACACACACACACACACACACAAACACACACACACACACACAAACACAGTGATTAAAACAATCTGTCAATTGTAAAGAGAGGCACTTAATTGATACAAGCCACTAAAACCAGACGTAGTCAAATTAAGTTAACATGATCCCAAGAAAGAAAACCTCTTAATGCACATGCAGAGCGGCAACTAACTAGAGTACTAGTTTATAAAAGTCAATTAATCACTTGTGTGTTTACAACTGACTGAAGGATTTTTTGGCAAAAGGGTAAAACCACAATACATGGTCTGATTGTGAAATGATATGGATACATGCGATCAAATTTTGGTTGATAAATGATGTTAATATGTATGGATTTACTTCGTAACCAAGCCCAAAGGACTTTTCGATAACTTGCCCGTATAGTTTAAGTGTACTCATGTTGTCGTCCTTTGTCGTGCTTGTCCCCTTCCTGCATATTTAAGAAGGGGACTAACTGAATTGGAAAGAGTCACATCTGTTTCTGTCTTTGGCTGAAACCACAACATTAAACATTTAGGCCCCACTCCCTTGTCGCCCAGGGTGCAGGGGGCTGCTATGTGTGGTTGTGACAAGGATGGACCATGAGATGTGGCTTTTGTTGGGCACTTGGAGGTGTACAGAAGGGGGCAGGGAGAGAGGAAGCACAGTTTAAGGCGGGGGAGGGGGTAGAGGCTCATGTACTTGGCCTTTAATAAATTACAATCTGTGAAAGGCATCAGGAGCAAGGTGTGCTTTCACCAGATGGTGAGAGATGCATAGAAGCACCTTGCTCCAAGTTTCTGGGTCCCTCCGGCTGTATTGGGCTCGGGAAGCAGGAAACTCCATCCTTGCAATTGGTAGGTATCTTTCCTTAAAACCACTCTCTGATTTGAGGGTTAAGTGGAAGACTAATAATAAAATATTGGCTTACTTTCCTTTACATGTCAATCCTTTTCTACCAGTACAAGTTTAAAGTGTATGTCTTTTAACATAGTTTTCTCCTGGTAATGCAGCCTCTCGAGTTGATGGTGTCCGTCTATTGCTAAGAAAACACGACCTTCGCGCAGAGTTTAGACAGACTGTCAAGCTGTCACTGGCGGGACGCGCTGACTGCGGGGGACCAGCAGTGATGAGGAGAGGTCAAAAGTCAATGGCACTCGGTGGAAAAGAACTTGGTTTCTGAGGAGATGCTCAGGATTTCTTCTTTCTTGGGTGTCTGTGTGGGATTTTAAATTATTCTGTGACTTATTTTCGCAAGTGCACTGGGAGAGGGGTTTTCCATATGATGTGCAACATTATACCACAATGAATAGCTGACAAATATTATTTCTGGAGTATTACTCGGATCTGCACTATTTTTGCAAGTTGAGAAGAATTCGCAATAAATTTGTACTTGATGACAAACGTAATGACGCCTCAGCACCACACACATAGAAAAACATTGCCTTAGCTCTTTGTAAATCAGCATGCCTGTGTGACTGGCAGGTAAATGTTGTCCATTTTTCACCTTTCACCCCCGAGCTGCTCCTAAAAGCCATCCACTGGGAATCTGACCGTGACCCAGTGGCCGACCCTCACCCTAACCCTAGTGTTCCTGCAGGGCTTCCAACATCTTTAATGAAATATCATCTCTGTGTCTTCAATTAAAGGGCTTTACTCACTGGGGGGTACAGCTTTCATTACCATGATGACTAGGGGCAGAGCTAGGGGTGGCTGCATGTAGAACCCTGAATGTAAAAAAAAAAAAAATACTGCGAGTCAAATCGAAAAACATTTCTATAAGTGCAATTTTTTTTTTTTTTTTTTTTAATGCGTTAACATTTTTTGGTGCAGCTGTAGTCACAGTAATGTAACTTCTGCTCGGTTGCAAATTTGGTATCACAATTACACACTTTTTGCTCATTTTGAGTTTCCCGTCACCCTCAGCTCAAAAAACAGAAATATATACGACACAACCCTCAATCGTAGCTAAAAGTAGCTCAAAGTTTATGATGCTGTACTGTGTCTGTGAGTAATAACATTGAACGTTAATGGCAACTTGCAGGCCTCACAGTCCTCTCATAAGGCTGATCAAACATCTTTGCTACCTTTGAACAGTGTGACTTAACTGACCTGCAAACGACTCACCATGTGTGTGTGCCTCACTTCCGTATACCGGCTCCTTAATGACAGGCGACACGGGCCGCACTACACATTTGTGAGCTTAAACGCCGCATGTATTTGCGTTGGACCACTATTTTGCCACCCAGAGACTCAACCCAACTTCCTCCTGCACCAAAGTTTCAACCTGTTACCCTTGTATTTGCATTTACACCACGCTGTTTCTAATTGCAGCATTTCTAATAAGCAGTTACACAAAGTCTCACTTTAACCAGGAGCCTGGAACTCACTCCCTACACCGCTAATGAAACAAATCACAAGCCACGCAATGTGTGCATTTAGGCGTGTGCCTACATCGGAAAATTAAGAATCATCACTCTGGCCACATGCACACAAAAAGAGGGAAGGGTGGTATAAGCAAAGAAAAGAAAAGGTAAAGTTAATAGTGGTGTTATCCTGAGCGCAGAGTGGTTCCAAATTGCAGAGAAATGAGCTAATAAAACGATTTGTAATTTTACAGCCCTGCTTCATGTCTAATGGGTTTCATCCCGCCCAGATGTAAACAAGTGTGTATACAAACTGCCTTACACTCAAACAAATCTACTTCTCAATTCGATTACATTGTAGAGGTTTGTTCTTACATGGAGGGAGGGATGGGGAGTGTGTGCAGGGGAGGGATGAATGGATGGATAGAACAAAAGAGGAATAGATAGACGATGAATGGAGAGTTAGTTACATCGAAAGGAATGGAAGGAGATTTTGAAGAAGGGATGGATAGCTGGAGTGAGGAAGGTGGGGTGAGGGAGGGATGGATGGATGGATTGAGTGAGGAAGGAGGGAGGAAGTGATAGATGGAGGAGGAAGGAGGGGTCGGTGGAAGATTGAAAATTGTGGGGTGGAGGGAGGAATGGATGGATTGATGGATAGAGTAAGGAAGGTGTGTGGGAGGGGGTAGGGAGGGAAGGAAGGAGGGATTGATACATGAATGTTGGATGGAGTGAGGATGGTGGGGTGAGGGAGGGAGGGATGGATTCAGTGAGGAAGGAGGGAGTGAAGTGATAGATGGAGGAGGAAGGAGGGGTCGGTGGAAGCTCGAAAATGGTGGGGTGGAGGGAGGAATGGATGGATAGAGTAAGGAAGGAGTGTGGGAGGGAAGGAAGGAGGGATTGATACATGAATGTTGGATGGTGTGAGGATGGTGTGGAGGGAGAGATGGTTGGACTGAGTGAGGATGGTGAGGTGGATGATTGTATGGACAGATGTAGCGATGATGGTTGTAGGGAGGGATGATATGGGTGGATGGATGCATTGACAGGGTGAAGGAGGGAGGGATAGTCTGGTTGGTAGGTAGGTAGGTAGGTAGGTATCTATCTATCAATCTATCTATCTATCTATCTATCTATCTATCTATCTATCTATCTATCTATCTGTCTATCTATCGATCTATCTATCTATCTATCTATCTATCTATCTATCTATCTATCTATCTATCTATCTATCTATCTATCTATCTATCTATCTATCTATCGATCTATCTATCTATCGATCTATCTATCTATCGATCTATCTATCTATCAGCGAGGTACATAGCTTGTTAGATAGACAGACAGACCTAGATAGATTGTTGCGTAGAGTCTCAGTATAGAATGTACTGTATGCAGTTCATTGGCAAAGCTCCTTGGCGGCCCTCCTTCCAAATGATTACTTTCGCAGAGTGAGCCGAGGGAGGCAGCAGAGGAGAACATGGTAAAAGGAGGACTGAAGAAATGTGGAGGTCAGGAATGAAGAGGAGGGAGGATGTAATAAGAGCAGCAGGACAGTGAGGGGAAAGGTGAAGGATTTGCAACTCTAAAAGGAATTTTGATGATACAAACACGGGCAGTACGCAGAGCAGGACTGGCTTGTTGCGTCTTTACCAGGGTATTGGTTGTGGTCCAGATCCTGGCCTCCTCTCAGGGTGAAGCCGTAACCAGGCAGGCCTCCGGCTGTGTCGGAGGCCGCTCTCAGCTCCTGGCTCAGGGTCAGACCCCGTGTCGTTGTATCTCTGTGGCCGTTAAAGATCAATACTCGCCCTCCGCGATCCTCTCCGCCGAACGGACAACCCACTGCCACGTCTGAGGGATGACACACATGCACATGGTTTACACATCACCACGGTTCTGGTCCCCTTGAAAGCAAATCAGGGAAAACATTCCAAGCGACCTTTGTCTACCTGCCCCCATGACAATATCAGTAAGCTCTTCAGCATCCTTTCAAATCATTGCCATTGGTTTAGCTATGAGTTATTTCTTTCTCTGACATATTTAGGTCATTGCAGGTATCTCGGTATTCTAGCCATCTTGGATGTTGAAATCGTATCCCAACTGTCTCATAAGAATTTCATAGGGATAAAAAATTGAAGTACTTTACCACAACACGAATGTCAGTATATCCCTAAATATGACATACCTGCCTCAACCAATTCCACAAACGTGGCACACATGCTGCTGAAAACAAGGCAGAACATTATATTTTGCTTTTGAAACACAGGAGTTTAGAGTGATAACATACAATTTGGAAAAAATACAGAATAACTACAAACGTAAAATGACACGTAATATATTCCCTGAGGTTGAATAAAAATGCAACATAGTGGTAAGTTTCCACCCTCCTATCTTAGCAACGAGCAGTTAGCATTAAACACTGTACATTTAAAAAATGAGGCTTGTAAAACAGATGCGTGCACACAACAACACTTAGCTATATTTAAACATCTTACTTGTTGTAAATCTGTACAGTATTTGTAAAGTTGTTGTTATTGTTACTCTTCTGTCACTCCTCTGGCAAGTCTCACCACAACTTCATACACATGGCCAACATAAGCACCGTGAAAGTTTGGTCTAAAGACACAGCGTAAGCACTGCACGAGTGTTTCGATGTCACTGACGTGACAAAGTGCCGTAAAAATAAAGTCTCGTTTCATCACAGTAAGTAGTTCTGCTCGCTCTGTCTTTACCATATAGGTCTCTCAATTAACCTAACAGATATTTTTTGGGAATGCGGGAAGAAGCCAGAGTAACCAGAGAAAGCATGCAAAATCCACACAGGTAGGCTGGAGCTGAGATTTGAACACCAATTCTCAGAACTGTGAGGCAGACATGCTAACCACTCGACACTATGCTCCCCCGCCCCCCCAAAAAAATACATTAAGCAATCTTATCAAGTTTCTGAAAGCAGAGTATGAAATTGTATCACTTTCTTGAGACTCTATTGACACACAAGGTGCCAAAAATGAATAGCTAGCTGATGTTGTTCTCATGGTAACACGAAACACAGAATGCTTATTTAGCTCAGCATGAAGACTAAAAGAAGTGATTTCCTTTCTTTCCATGTCCAGGAAGTTATTGTTGTCCCCGCATCAGTTTATATTTTTCTTTTTACCGCGCTAACTTATTTCCCGTGATCTCTAACCATTTTTTACTGCAATGCTCAATAATAATAACAATCTAAGCCCTGAGTGGAATGAGAAAAATGTATTCTTTCAATTTTGCCGAAAGTGGGGTTAACTATTTGTATCTTCAAGATTAGCCAAACAGCTCTTGCGCTGTATCTTGGGTATAAACGTAAAAGCCCCCACTGATCTTCTCATCTAATTCTTGGCGGGACAGCAGGTAGGCAAGTACATTTCCATAAAAGGTTGAACTATTACCTCAAACTCCTGCAGACGGCTTTCACACGTGTAGTGGAAAAACACACACACATACAGTATGCAACCAGCATACACAAGCACTTGCCCTCAAAGAAAAAGTCTGATCATTATATGCAATGACGTTTGGTGCTTATTTGCATGAACCTACACTAGAGAACGACTGGCTCCTGTCGTGCATAAACCTTTCAAGACATCATGTTTGTCTCTGGACCCCGTCAGCCCAAGTACATAGTTCCACATGAACCAGACTAGAGTGGATAAGTGTATCCATGTCTGTATACTGTATACAGCGTATACTGTATTTACAGTATACGCTGTATAGAGCATATACTGTATGTACAGTATACACTGTATGAGTCGCTGTGTGCCTGCAAGTGTCTTAATGTATTGTTACACAACAGCATGTGCCAGAGCAGCATACAAATGATGTGAAACTCTCCTACAGACTGTAAACAATGACAGTGGTGACTTTAGGGGCAGTGCCAACTTGATTCAGATATATTAATCATGTTTAATATAGAATAGTGAATTGTTCAGCATTCTGCAACATGAACAGGAAAATAGGAATAAAAACGGCACAATAAAGAATAGTTTTCTGTGTCCAAGAGCTCTTCGTAAGGTATCCTTCCATCCATCCATTTTCTGAGACGCTTCTCCTCACTAGGGTCGCAGGCGTGCTGGAGCCTATCCCAGCTATCATTGGGCAGGAGGCGGGGTACACCCTGAACTGGTTGCCAGCCAATCGCAGGGCACATAGAAACAAACAACCATTTGCACTCACAGTCACACCGACGGGCGATTTAGAGTCTCCATTTAATGCATGTGTTTGGGATGTGGGAGGAAACCGGAGTGCCCGGAGAAAACCTCCGCAGGCACGGGGAGAACATGCAAACTCCACACAGGCGGGGCCGGGGATCGAACCCCGGTCCTCAGAACTGTGAGGCTGACGCTCTAACCAGTCGGCCACCGTGCCGCCTCGTAAGGTATCATCTACCTTTATTGAATGCAGTACTTAGGAGTAATTAATTAGTAATTACTTACAAAAGTGAGCATATACCAACTACCACAATATTGATATTGATGCGCTACAGATCCTCCCAAAAACCGAAACGTCAGCTGCCAATGCGGCTTTTGCATTGTCCAGTTCCTGTCCGCATTGTCTCAGTTTAGGTGGATTTGATGGTTTTCTACTTCAAAACAGAAGAGAAAAACACCACTCCAATGATGTCACAGTCATCACGTAGATCAGTATGAGCGATGGTGACAGGAAGTTAATTGAGATGATTAAAAATAAAAACATATGGGTCTATAAACGGTGAACTCAGCTGCGCTCAACTAGTTTAAACAGCTGATTCTAAACAAACCGTGAGGATGAGTGCAAACGTGGATGGTTGAGGAATGTACAAACACTATGATGACATATGCTAGTGATTACACACTGATGAAAAAAAATGGGAGGTACAGGTATGCTTTCGCACACTTAAACAGTTTGACATGCTCAAAAAAGAAAAGTCACTGACAACCCTGAGCGCGACGTTGCCATGACGATTGTGATGTCATGCACAATAACGAAATCAGGCAGACACCGGCGAACGCTCATTAGATTAAAAAAAGTCCACGCTTGTCGCTAAGAGCATCCTCTGCAGCCCCTGGGAGCCTGTCACATCCTGACAGACAGCTTGATGCGATTTGTGTTGCCTGCCAGTGAAGGCCTCGCTATTGATTCACTGGCTATTGATCTGATAGTTTAACGGGGGTGAAACGCAAATTAACGGACAGCGTCTGTGAATAACTAAAACATAAATCACTTGGATGGATGTCGTACGTAAAGGGCCAGATGTGCATCCGTTCGTCATGAAGGTCTCACCTGCGTCGATATTGGAGCTCCGGGCTGGTGTGCATGTGTGTGAGTCCAATCAATGTGAGGATAAAACAAACAGACAGAAGAGAAATGAACTCTAGGCTCCAGGACAGAAACTCACTCCCAGATGATTTCTATCTCCAGGCACATGCGGAGTTAAAAATAACTTGCTCAGACAACAAGACTTTGACCTCGGACATCACGGGCGGAAACGTGTTCACGCGGACGACCTTTCATTGCGGCACTTCCTGACTGGACGACGAGCTCTCTCGTTTGAGCTTTTGATGACAGACAGACATTCTGAATATGAACTTGTGCAGACTTTCAGTTTAATCTAGACAAACCTAAGTAGTAATAGACTTCAACCGTGAGGGGAATAATATGTGAATTAGTGCACTCACTCCAGGTGAGTGAGCATCACTGGGGAAGGCCAACTTATTTCAAAACTGATGAGCATGTGGCTTTATTTCTTGTCCTCTCCCGGCAACTACGGCAATGCAGACCGTTATTCCACTACATTTGACTAGATTGTTGTGACTCTAAATCAAGGTTTATTAAAAAAATATCATAAAACACATTTTTCTTTTTTATGCAACTGTTTTCAACAAACATCTCTACACAAGTACAGTGTATTTCCATCACCATGCAATGTTTTGAGTATCATTCTAACATTGTTAACTGTCAAACAGGTCTTTAGAGGTAAGATTTTATTGAAAAGCAATGGCTGTTGATATTAGATTTTCCAATGTATTACTCTCATGAAACCAACTGAATCAAAGCACAATTTCTTTTCATTATCCCCAAATTCCTAAGTTTCCCTCTAATCCCAACACATTCGTTGTACAAACTCCTCCTAAATTCTGGTGAGAACAGTCTCCATTGGATATATTGGACAAAACACATCATCGTTATTTTCTCTTTAATTCAAACTCTTAAACAAGCCTGCACAAATGCTTACCCTAAAAAGGAAATTGGCTATTAAAGGTTCTTTCTATTATTTATGTAATAACGCTACAATAATAAGGTCAAGTTTTTGTTATTATCTGCCACTTCTCTAACAGCCTCAAGCCAAAAATGGTAAAGATCGTGAAGTATGCACAGAGGAGTTGTTATTTTTCCTCTCGCATTTGTTTGTGTTACTCAGATAAATTTAATCCATCTTAATTTCCTTTGTATCTTTTCTTTCCCACAAACTTTTTTTTTCACTACTCCATCTTACCGTTGTAACCATCGTTGTTGACGTCTCCCAGAGGCGCTATAGCTGTGCCGAAGCGCCCGAAGGTGTGCGTGCCGGTGAGGGCGATGGGTTGGGAGAAGGTGAGCGGGGCTTTCTGCAGGTACAAGTAGACCCTCCCCACTTCTTTGGGTTTGCTCTCCATCTCCCTCTCCATGTAGAGGGGGGCTCCGACTAGCACATCATCCATCCTGGACGCACAAGGTGGCGATTAGATCTAATACATACATGCAATTCATGCAAATATGATATGGTCCACTTACCCATCTCCATTCAGGTCGGTTACAGCCACTGAGTAGCCAAAATAAGAGGCCATCTGAGGGACAGAGCATTGAATATTATACAAAAGGAGGACACTGGTGGCACCAACCATTTAAGCAGCTCGGCCACATTTCAGTAAAAGCAATCTTTCTCAAATTCTTTGTTAAAACACATTCACTGCCATTGACGGCTTTGGAAGTAAAATACTGATGTTAGGTGGGAGGGGTGACAGTGAATGAGTTAATTACTAATCTTGTTTAAATTCCAATTTCTCTTCCAAATGTTATAACTCGCCAACAACTGAGATACACGTCTTATCATCTAGAATATGCAAACACAACAGAACCGTTCTGGGTCATGTGTACATGTTTACATTGCCAGGCCACTTGTTCCTTGGCAGTATTTGTAGAGCACAATAATTTGTGACCCACTGACCCATGGAAAAACATTGCATATGCCAGGAGGGTAAAAAAATTCGAGAAATTTTCAAAATTGGAAACTTTCCATGGGAACATTTTTTTATTATTAGGGTTGTTGTCTTCTGGGGCTCCAGAAGACAGCAACCCTTCCCCAACAGTGTCCTCAGCAACCTAAACCTTCTCATTTCTGCATTATTATTATTATTATCATGTCACTCTAGTTTAATTCCTGACAATCAGGAAAGAAAAGTCACAATAATATAATGCTCGTAATGAAAAAAAATTTAAAAATAGGATGTGCGGGGTTTGCATTTTACTCCGTGCTTGCGTAGGTTTTCTACGTGTACTATGGCTTGCTCCTACTTTCCAAAACCATGCATTTAAGACTGTAAATTGTCCATTAGTATGAATATGAGCACTAATTGTTGTTTGTCTATCTGTGCACAAAGAGTCCAGGGAGTACGTACCAAAGTCAGCTGAGATTGGCTCCAATTAGCCATGACACAAATGAGCACAACAGAAATCAGATGGCCGGATAATTTTTTCACTTATGTAAATCTTACTACAGTAAAAACACAAAACACATACAATAATTTCCTACGGTAACATTTGGAACTTATCGTGATTTTTATCATTCAAGAACTTATAATGTCATTAATTTATATGGAAACTGTTCAACTTCAAATATTTCCCAAATCCCCCAACATCCAACAGAAAGTTCCTTGGAAATTTAACAGACATTTTCAGTGTATGCCAGTTACACTCGCATCACAGGGCAATTCAAAAACACATTCTTGTCCAATACACACTGCAGAAAATACTCCCAAAACAGCACTAAAAAGATGATGACACAAATATATTCATACAAATAAATTTTCAAAAATGAATTTGTGCTCTGTATTAAAATGGCAGAGACACTACAAATACCCGTTGCACTTTGCATTAGGAAATGCATGGGTGAGGAATGAGTGGGATGTGCTGATGCTTCTACCTGTTCCCCTATGAAATTCTGGATGAAGATCAGGTTGGAGGAGTTGATCATCACCACCTAAAGAAGCAGAAGGACCACTTGTGATGCCTCAGCACATTTTGTCCTTACCACACAGCAAACTAAACATACAAAACAATGCGAAAAAAAAAAGCTAACACTAAAACCCACACCAAAAAGCTTAAATGCCTCTTTTTTCTCCTGCCCTCCACCATTACCATCCCCTGTGCTCCCCTTTAATCCCCCTTCTCACTCCCTCGTTCCCCCAAAAGTAACGCTGCTTGTGGGGAGATGGGGATAGAGGGGGAGGCTGAGAATTCCTTCATAAGACCTAAAATAACAACCACATGGAGACAGCCGGGGGGCTTAACACACACACGCGCGCACACACACACACACACACACACACACACAGGAGTAGACTGCTTGACCCAATCACAGATGTTTTAAAGACACACTAAACCGGCATTGTTTTACAAACAGAAAGAGAGATGAAGATAAACACAAATATCAGATTCATAACGTGAAACGGTAACTGGTCTCAGTGAGATGGTTGTCAGGGACATGAACACAACCAAACTGCATCCCCTATTCCACTTATTATACACAGTGTTGCAGAGTGCGTGTGTACTCTGCGTGCACTGTGGTTGCAGGTTAAGCCGGGGGGGTCGTGTGTGTGAAGGCGGGTTACCGGGGTGACGTGGGGTCAGCACCCTCCACATGCGGCGGAAGCAGTGTGTCATTAGGGAGGACCGGCACAGTCAGCCCCAGGACAAGTTCCCATAAGAGCACACACCAGTTGAACGCACCGCATCACATAGGGCGTCTGAGCGAGCCACGTGCAAACACACACGGGGGGGGAGGGCGGGCGCTGTCCTAGCTTTACGATAGAGTTCAGTTCCTACGACGGTGACATAACCCAAATTTGTATAAATCGTCCTGTGGTGTATCACAAACCTATGTGGTCGTAATTACAGTAAACGTTTGAATAAAAAACATTCTGGGTCATGAATGTAAAACAAGCAAATGAAAAACAGTAATGGCAGTAACTGAAAGCCTGCCTTCTTATGCCACGTAATAAGAACGAAGAATCACAATGCGGTGGGACATCGTGTTATTATCTCTCACGGCCACAGCATTCATATAGAGAACCAACATTAGATATTGTAAATTAACACTGTCGCCATCAGATGATCAAGTATGTGCTGTTGCAACTGCTGCTTATGTTATGTTCTTATAGAATACGTAGGGGTGAATATACTGTTCTTTCCTTGCTCCCCAATAAAAATCTTAATTCGACAAACAACCCTTTTATTGGAAAAGAAAACAGATTTTTTTCCACTTGTTTCAGTTTTTAAATTGTGACATATGCTTAATCTGCAAGAAGAGTATGTTTTCCTTTCATCCGTTACATAGATATTGTTGTGTTGCGATGTCCATCCATCCATCCATTTTCTGAACCGCTTCTCCTCACTGGGGTCGCGGGCGTGCTGGAACCTATCCCAGCGATCATCGGGCAGGAGGCGGGGTACACCCTGAACTGGTTGCCAGCTAATCGCAGGGCACATACAAACCAACAACCATTCGCACTCACAGTCACACCTACGGGCAATTTAGAGTCTCCAATGAATGCATGTTTTTGGGATGTGGGAGGAAACCGGAGTGCCCGGAGAAAACCCACGCAGGCATGGGGAGAACATGCAAACTCCACACAGGCGGGGCCGGGGATTGAACCCCGGTCCTCAGAACTGTGAGGCTGACGCTCTAACCAGTCGGCCACCGTGCCGCTGTGTTGTGATGTCAATACATATATTATGATCATTATACTGTAAAACTATCAATTATGTTGCCAAAATATACAAACATTTTGTAGCATACCTTGACATATCCACAAATCTTCCTCTATTCCTTTCTCATCCTTTTTCTCCTTTAATTTGCAATGCTGAGAATTTGGTAGTGGTCCATAGAATAAATAATACTGTATTTAATAGAAAAAAACAACAATATTTTGTTAGAATGTTACAAAATCAAATGTTGTTTGCACTGCATGCCTGTGAAGGACATTGCAGCAGGACCTTTTTCCTCTATCACTTGTGGGATTGGGGGTGGGGGCCTGGGGGGGTGTTTGCACTTGAGTTCAGGGGTCATTCAAATGCAGTGACGCCACTTTGATCGTCAAGGTTCTCAACTTATTGTACGATTTCCTCCCAAATCCTTGCAAAAACACACCAATCTCAAGTACGTTTTGCATTCCTGTGTCCATACTCACATAGCCAAAGTTCTGCGCTCCTCTTGGCACTCCGGCTATAAGCTCTGAAAAATTCCAAAACAGACTTGAATTAGCGCATGTGTGGGAAAGCCATACAATCAAAGACGGGGTTCGACAGAGGTTTGTCAATGGCTTTAAAACGCTAAACAGTGGACTGACAGTGAGAAGAGAAGCGTTGCAAACACACTGAATGATCGGCTGTAGCAGTGACTGATGCCTGCGGTGCAATTAACGTCTCGGGGCGAACAGATAGACCCTCTGCTTTCCTGCCCTCCAGCTCTTCCCTATAACCACAAGGCCATAAAGCACAACTTCCCAGCACCGTCAGAACTTTAAGTTACGACCAGTTTGCCATTGTGAAGAAGACTCGGTGACCAAGACCAAGCTTCACACTTCAACAATTGCATCCAAAGGCTTGCGTAACTTTTAAGAGTCTCTGACGTGTGTTGTGCCAGAGGGCCTTTGAATTGTAGTATGGGGGTGTTTAAATGCGAGCTCATTCTGTAAAAGTCCCACTAAATGGTGAGTGGCAAAGTGGCGCTAGGACATGACAAATGGAGGCAATGACATTGGCAGCAATGTTGGCCGAAAAGGAAGCAATATAAATCTAAAGTTTCCTTCAACAATACATGTTTGTGTTGAATTTTATTGACAGTCCTTGAGTGTAATACTAACCAAGTGATACAACTCTGAATGTGTCTAATTGAAAATGAGCTTCTGAGTGAAGTACATGTAAAAATATATCATATTTTTGGGGTGTGTGCTGAAATAAAGAGGAAATATACTGTATTTCCACAACTAGTTGTTGGGGTATTGAGTTACGTCTATTTGTCTAATTGGAGGCCTTTATTGTGTAAACACTATTAAACAACGTTATCTGTATAGTGTATTACAATTGACGTGAAATGACACTGGAGTTTGAAACTAAATAAAAAGGACTATTATGGAGAAATAGAACTGAGGTAGATTGGGCAGAACAAATTAAGTCATGTCGGTCCCAAAACATGGAACCTCATCACATTGTGGGGTGAGCTCAGGTCTACAGGGACCCTAATTGCTGTGAAAGAAGTTGTCTCCACATAATGTAAGAGCATATTTAATACTGCGCACGGAACTCACTTGCATCAAGCGGTAAGACTCCACATGTTAAATCATTGGAGAGTTTTTAGTGCCGCTGGTTTGGTTAGCAATAGAGTTAGAAACGGCGTTAAAATGGTTCAAATGCTATAAACTGAAATCACTGCATTTACTTTCGAAAACTATTTATTTAAGTGGACACTGCACCTGAAGCCACTCTTTGAGGGGTTGCATTTTTATCCCCCCCCCCCCGCCCAAGAAATGCATTTTCAAGAAACTCAAAAGATTTGCCCACTTTCTTTTTGTATGAAATCCTACTAAATCCATCCAGCACAGCATGATTACCCATTTTGTTTAAGTCCAGAAGAAACTCTAAACCTGGAGAGGTCTGCAGAGTCGGTCACTAATCATTCTAATCAGTCAAAGTGGAGCGCAGGAAATCCCTTTATCAGTAATTCCCAAAGACATGTCCCCTCGGGGTCGTGACCCAGACATTTAGAGAAAGTTCGCATTATTGCCTATGAGTTCAGAGCCGCATATTGTCACCCAGCTGTGCACTCGCCTCCTTTGGGTCACCCGATTACACTCCACAGTGTGCATCCGATGTAGGAAGGAGACAACTTGTGGTTGTTGGTGCTATATGTGTTCACTGTTGGTTTTCTCACCTTGTTCCGAATCTCCGGTAAACTCCCCCACCGCCACAGAGTAACCTAGAGGGAGACATCATTTACACATTACGACATGTTGGTAACATTTGGGAAACATTTACAAATGACATTATGAAATTGGACAATCCAAAACCACCCCTGACAATAAAACCTACAATTAGATAAGCTGGTGTAACTTTACTCGGGCCAGTGGTTTTGACAAAGTTAGTTTTGAACACCATATGGCAGATGAGGTTAGACTGAAATCCCCGTGGACCATGATGTTTGCAGATGACATTGTGTCCTGCAGTGAAAGCAGGGAACAGGTGAAGGAACAATTGGAAAGATGGAGGCATGCACTGGAAAGCAGAGGAATGAAGATTAGCCGAAGTAAGACAGAATATATGTGCATGAATGAGAGGGGTGGTGGGGGAAGAGTGAGGCTACAGGGAGAAGAGATAGCAAGGGTGAAAGACTTTAAATACTTGGGGTCAACCGTCCAGAGCAATGGTGAGTGTGGTCAGGAAGTGAAGAAACGGGTCCAAGCAGGTTGGAACGGGTGGAGGAAGGTGTCAGGTGTGTTATGTGACAGAAGAGTCTCTGCTAGGAAGAAGAGCAAAGTTTATAAAACAGTGGTGAGGCCAGCCATGATGTACGGATTAGAGACAGGAAGTAGAGCTGGAGGTGGCAGAAATGAAAATGTTAAGGTTCGCTCTCGGAGTGACCAGGTTGGATAAAATTAGAAATGAGCTCATCAGAGGGACAGCTAAGGTTCGATATTTTGGAGACAAAGTTAGAGAGAGCAGACTTTGATGGTTTGGACACGTCCAGAGGAGAAATAGTGAGTATATTGGTAGAAGGATGATGAGGATGGAGCTGCCAGGCAAGAGAGCTAGAGGAAGACCAAAGGGAAGGTTGATGGATGTCGTGAGGGAAGACATGAGGGCAGTTGTTGTTCGAGAGGAGGATGCAGGAGATAGGCTTACATGGAAAAGGATGACGTGCTGTGGCGACCCCTAAAGGGACAACCCCAAAGGAAAAGAAGTTTTGAACACCATTAAAAAGAGTTTGCAGGTAAAAATCGGCAAATGCATAGAAAAGTTTACTTCATGTAATAATAATTCTAAGATTGCAGAAAAGAAATCGCTCAAAATAAATTAAACTAATGAAACTTTTAGAATTCTAGCACTTCACTATTTTTTTAAGCCACCAGGATGGCAATTAATGAGGCTGAATGTTCTCTCAGGACCAAAGACCTCATCAGAAACCCTTGCACTGGAAGACAGGGTCTGTGTAGGGCACATTTCCAGCAGTGGTCAAAGTCCACCCCGAGGGGCAAGAATGAAGTCCGGAATCCCGAGGGAAAAGGGAGAAGAGCAAATTCCATTGAGCTTGCAACTCAAGGCGCCTGGATGACGTGGAACCTCCCAAAGAAAACAATTGCATGGAGTGAACTGTGGCGGTAGCAGCTCCTCCATATATCCTTTCTACTCTTAGAGCACTATGACACTTAAGCAACCTCAGTCGGTTTGCACAGGTGGGGATGAGGGAGGACACGCTGTGCAGATTGTGTGACTGGAAAGGTACAATGGCGCACATTCTGTCAGGTTGTAAGATCACACTGACACAGGTGAAATATTGATGGCAGCACGACAAGTTGTTAGCAGTGCTTGCAGACATCCTGGAGCAATAAATAACCATTCAAAGAAAGAACACCGCTGAGCTCCGTCCACATCTAATTCAGGCAGAACCCACGACAGTGAGCCCAGGGATGGGAAATGGAGGTAGACCCTGGAAGGAAACGCCACTTCCCAGAGGTGGTCCTGTCCACAACTCTACAGCCCGACATAATCATGTAGTCTCTAGAGGGGGGGAAAAAAAATCCTGCTGGAGTTGACAATGTCGTGGGCGAAGGGCCGTAAAGAAGCTGTAGAGTGAAAAAAGCCTAAATACCAGCAACTTGCTCAAGATCACTGGGATAAGGGGTGGACAACTTTGCTGATGATGGTGGTGTTGACGATTCCCAGCTCCATCAGTGTGGAATCTAGTGACAAAGGTTGGACTGAATGGCTACTTGAGGAAATCATCCGTTCGTAGGCTGGGAGAAGCGTCAGAGAGAGCCTCATTTTGGCTCCGACACAAGCTGGAAGCCTGGAAGAGATGGGCGGTCTCTGCTGACCTGCCAACTGGACGGTGTTGTGGTTGAGGGTCGAAAGACACAAGTGAAGGTTGGGGACCACTTGTCGACCTCTCTTCCAGGTCAGGACTTAAAGTTAGCATTGTACACGTGGGCATCGTAGATGTATTATACAACAGATAATATTCTTCTAATTCTCTGGAATTATTGTTCAACGTTATAGAGCAAGAACCCCAGCTAAGATGATAGCCAAGTTTATCATCTTTAAAGAAATATCAGAAATTGATCCTGGAAAAGACAGACTGCCTGTTTTTTTTTGGGCGATAACGACTATTGACTCTAGTATAGTAAAAGGACAATTGTGAATTTTTACCGAGGTAACTGTCATCGTATGTCTCTTCGGCAGCGGCGGTGTGTTTCTCTCCTGGAACGCGTCTCAGCACGGCTTTCAAGGAGTAGCCGTTCAGTATCTCGGCTACGCCTGCTGTCATCACCTGACCTGCCCACACACAAAGATGCACATACAGAGATACTTAGAACAAACAAAAATGTCTTATCTGTTGTGTTCGCGCCGCGTGTCAGCACGGACGCCCTGAGCGTATAGAGCTAACGACACATCGGAGTCATCCCCGAAGGAAGGTAAAACCCATCATTAGTAGAGGAAAAAAACAGGAAACATATTTCTAAAGTTCCTTAAAACGAAAGAAAACATGTCTTTTTCCACAGTGAGGGTTTTTGATTTATCCGCACTCACAGAGACACAAACAACACCTTTGCTCTGCTGTTGAACAGCAGGTCAAACAAACAAACCATATTATCTACAGCCATACTCAACCTTCCATAAATCCTCTTTTATGTGCATGTGTGTGTGTGTTTGTACTTTGCCAGAGGAAACGGTGCCCTCTTAACCCTCCTAGCAGCTCAACATTGCCGACTTGGACTGACTTTATCTACCCAAATAACACATCAACACATTAAACTCATGATTAAACTTGACTAATGACATGTCGTTTTATAATGGAGCAGCCCTAACACCAAGGAATGAGCTGACTATACACTCATTGGCCACAACATTAGGCCCAACTTCAGAATGTGCATATTGCGGTGGTTGGCGTGGACCTGCACTGTATCATACTGACAGATGTTTATAATATGCTAGTCTCAGTATGACACACTAAATTTCTTCACCACTGCAAACTATAGCCACAATAATAAACATATTGTTAAATGAATGCCTCCCTGGCGATGTCAATCAAAACTGAGCGTTATCATCTTTTTAAAGAGAATGTTTGATATAGGTCTTGTATTGGATATCGTAATGAAGTTTCCAGGGAGTATACACGAAATGGCTCCAATACTGATGATGATTTTTTCATATAAGAGTCCATAAAATCCAGGCGAAGTGCTTTTATAAACATTAAGAGGAAGTATTTTAACTGGAGGCAGCCGGCCTTGTTGAGTCGAGTCAAGAGGGAGCAGTCCATTAGTGTGGTCTAGTGTGGCTTTTACATGCTGCAAAGTTCATCATTAAAGTAACAACGGCACCACTGACAAACAATAAACCTGAATCATACAAATATTGTTTGGTGGTTTCTACACAGTTGTTTCTGTCTTTTTAAAATTAATTTGAGCTCTGCTAAAGGACTACTAGTGTGTTGTTTTGATTGCCCATTGTTGGTTGGGTTAGTTAGTTAGCAGGATTATGCAAAAGTTACGCAATCAGCAACAGTTGATTTAAAGCAACTGGACTCTTTTTGGTCATTAAAAACAAATGCCATGATTGAACTTTTCCAGATTTCCATGACCTGGATCACTGAAAACCTACAGAGAAAAATCACACAACTGAAGAAGCCTGCGAACTAATAAATGGATAGACAAACTAACACAAAATGTAAGTGTTCCCACCATCTGCATGAAATACGAAGTAGCCAAATAAACAAACAGACAAGCAAACACAAACAACAGCAGCATTCCATGATGGGTTTGGCAGACCAAAACATTTTTTTTTAATTTTTCAAATTGTGTCACAATGAAAATGAAAAGTTCCCCTCACTCCCCATAAACATCTGCACCAGAATCAAAAGCATCTTGCATCATCATACACAAACCGGGTAGTAGTCAGCTAACTAACTAATGGATGGAAAAAGTGTAAAAATTATAGCTTTTGTTTGATTTTCTCTTTGTCATTTGAGTCCCATTGCAACTCTTTCCCCCTTCTCCAAAATAAATTGGCCCCGGAACCAACAAGTAGTCAGCTATTGCATGGATGAGACGACAAGACAAATTTGGTCTCTCACGATGGCACTATGTCAGACTACTGCCATAAAATAATGCTGTGTCTCCGTCACACGACACATAATACACGACGTATTCATATCATATCAATATCCCATCTTTTACGATCGTTGGGCTAATCTTGTAAACTCAAACTGTTGGGTGAGGTGGGATGAGAGAACGTGTCAACGCTACCTGATATAATTATTTCCATGGTGATAGTTTTATGTTGAAATAAAAGAACAAAAAGAAGGAAAAAAAACGGGTGTGGTGTCATCCTTGGGTGCTCCGGAGAGGACGGTTTGGGCTGTCCTTTCTTACAAGAAGAGGTTGAGGCAATGTCCACGCACTTTTAATACCGCTAGCAAGCAGGCAACATAATGTTATGTAGCTAGCTAGGTAGCTAGCTAGTGCAAGTACTAACAATTGTAGTTTCGGTAAACATTGGTTGTGCGCGCAAATGACAATGATGACCAAGTCACGAAGAAACCCACAATGAACAAATATAGGCCATTCCATTTATGTGTTTTTTTTTTCCCCCAGTATTTTTGGAGGAATTTATTATTATTATTATTTTTTTTTTTTCATGAGCCAGAATGAGAAAAGTTATCCCTGTAACCGTAACAGAAACAAAAATGTATGATCCCATCATCATCCCAAGTATCTAGCAACCTAACAAACCCATGGAGAAACAAACACGGCTCTCTATGATTTTAGTTTTTTTGCAAGACTAATTTATTTTTCTCTTTTCGAAATTTGAGTCATGAGACGACCATTGTTCCCGCCGCAGAATGCAATGCTTTCCCATTGTAAAGTCCCATGAGCTTGTCTGTATTCTACGTAAACCAGAAAGTAGCCTGCTAACTAAAATGATGCATGGAGAAACAGAAAAGAAGCACAGCAATAAGATTTGTTTTGCTTTGCTTTTTCATCACAATGGAACCATTCTCCTATAGTCTTGCGTCATCCTCAGCACACCAGGAAGTAGTCAGCTGACTAACAAACCAACCAACCGTACAATGTTTGAATTTTGTGACTCTCTATAGCGTTTGAGTTACAATGGCCCTGGAACCAGGAAGTAGTCACCTACTTTACATAACAAACTGACGCACAAACAAACACAGAAATAGTCAACCTTGGCGGAGGTCTGCGCTGTATTCTAGCTTCTCTTTGCGCCATCTTGAATAAATGAGACACTGCCCAATGACACCAACAGGAAATGAGAGATGAATGAGCATCTGCAGAACAGTGCTTTCCCTAATTTAGAATAAGTGATGAGGAAAGGAGGGACCCCTGGAGAGCACACCTGGAGTAGTGGCATACTAGCATACTTGTACGGGTAAAGCCCACTTATATGACATTTCAGCATTATGCTTGAAGTCGAAATCCTGCAAGCAATCCATCGTGTGGGAAATGCATCAGCGATGTCTAAATCCTTAACCCCCGCCCCTCACCTCGCATCCCTCTCGCGGCCTTCTGCAACACGTTACTGTCATCTTCTTAATGACCCGCTATCACAACTGCCACCTTCCCTTCTCAGACCCTCCTCCTCCTGCGAGCATAATCATGGAGCAAAGGGGCCGTCCCTTCCCGCTCCATTTACCCCCCCCAGATCAGCTCATTATGGAGCCCAAACACCCACTTCCTGTCACTGTTATAGATGTGAAATATATGGGGTGAAGGGAAAGGGGAAAAGTAAGGAAAGAAAAGTCTTCTGTGTCATATCTTTGCGATAACACTGCTTTTATCTGCCAAGTGCGCCACTGTGTTTGACGTGTGTGTGTGTGTGTGTGTGCGTCTGCGTGCGTCCGTGTGTGTGCCTGTGTGGGAGTTTATGACTGCTACACTCATCACCTTCACTCATATTAATACCATTCTGTCAACATGCCGTGGAACCTCTAATGTCGAACACAATTTCAATTTCAATCCAGGATTGCTGGTCGACCTCAGATTTTTTTCCCCATTGAAATTAATCTGCTCTTGGGTCAAACCTTCGTGATTTTAAAACCGATATTTACCATGCTGTTTATTTAAAGACCCTGTGAAATGAATTGAGAGATTTGTTTCAAAATAGATTACACACGGTTTGATGTTTGAACATAAATGGTGAAAATGTGCAGAGACTAAGAACTATGTAGAACTGAATTCTGGAGATACAGGGCTCTATTTTCGTAGAAAGCGCAGCTGCGCTTCGGTGTAAAAAGTGGCGCATTTTGATTTTCGTACAAGCGCAAGAGTACTCACTGTGCGTGTTTGTCAATTTGGCAGATGCATCTGCATCAAGTTTGGCGGGGTGAGATTTTGGTGTCAGAAAGTTCATCTAAACTTCCGTCTACTGGGACCACGTCTGAATTTGATCAGGGCACATGCAGGCAGACAGACAGAGATCAATGAGGTCCGTGGATATATTTAAGTCGCCAGAGGTTTTCACCTGGTAATTCTGTATTTAATAATGGTACCCGCTAACATTCAATGCTCCATCCATCCATTTTCTGAGCCGCTTCTCCTCTCTAGGGTCGCGGGCGTGCTGGAGCCGATCCCAGCTGTCATCGGGCAGGAGGCGGGGTACACCCTGAACTGGTTGCCAGCCAATGCTCCAGTCATGAAAATAGAGCCCGCTGCGTTAAACTGGCTCTGTTCAGTTCAGTTTTCCTGATTTTTTTTGAGGGTATGGCTAAAGTGATTTTTTTTTTTCCTCATCAGTGATTATCCGCTGCATTTGTGAGTTAATTAGTACTTGGCCCATTTATACCATTACAGCATGCAGTTAGCTAACTAGTATGCCCAGACTCCAAAACTGTCTCATCCCTGGAAGTCACAATTTACAGAACAGCTCGGTGTCGTTACTTAAATGCCCAAAACAACGCGGTGACGCTGCAGACGAGCCCGTCTCACGGGAATTTGGATGTGTATTTTACCTGAAACATTTGGATGAATTTGCAGCACGGTGTACTAATTGCTAGCTCTCTGCCTCACAGTTTTGAGGTCTGGGGTTCGAATCCCAATTCCGGCTTTCCTGTGCACGTTCCCCTCGTGCTTGTGTGGGTTGACTAATACGCTATTTCTACTTACTATTTCCTCCTACATTGCAAAGTCAGCTTTGATCGGCTCTAGCACACACATGACCCTAATGAGGATAAGGAGTACAGAAAATGGACGCATGGATAATTCATGGGTTAGAGTTACATGTTAGGGACTCATTAAATGTCATTGTTTATATTCCAGTCACCTTTTGGGGACTTTATGGATGGATGTTTGGTTGAATACAAAATGATTTGACTTCAGAGGTTCCACTCCATCACTTTAGTGTATGCAAAGTGTGTTCCTGCATTTACCTTGCCAGTAAAAGCTTCCAGGGCCTCCTACCACCAGCCTTCCTTCCTGGAATAAATACAATTACTTGCGGTCAATCATGTGACAGGAAGTTGGGAGGGCATGTGACTATTTGCGTGGCAACAAAATGGTCCCGTGTGGGTATGTTTGTGCATATGTGTGCATGCTTGAATCCTGCTGTCATACATGTTGACAACTTTCGCGGAGTGAGAGCTTCCTGTACAGGAGGGTTACGTTGGACCGTGGGATGGAGGTTAAAGGTCCCGGTGACTTTACAGTGAAATAATGCATATAAATGTGTGCATTTAGTCTATTGTGTTAGGAGGCGCATTGGGACGAGAGGCTCCCCATGGGACAAACAGGCTGACCATCTTTCACAATAACTCTCAGAAGGGAGGTCTTGGCTTGTAACTTTACGAAGGGACGTGTTGTGATGTGCTCAAGGAGGCATTGCCAGTAATGTGCTAGCGTTGCATTCATTTATACCTTGGTGAAATCCACACTGAAGCCCGCCTGGCAAAAGCCCTGCCCCTCTGGGTCCGGGTCATCTGCAAACAACACGCACACACGCACACGCGCGCACACACACACACACACACACACACACACACACACACACAATTGAGCATGAAAAGGCAGCACATCATTTGTTTTAATCAGTGGAAATGTTTGTTTTCTGGAGCTAGACGCTCATCTGACTTGGGTGAGTATTCTATCAGATGAAACAATTCCATAAAAAAAAGTAAAAAAGAAAAACAATATGGTCGAAGGCGTGTTTTTATTTGCTCGCCTAACTGCGCATGAAAGTAAAAAAAGATAGATTGTTCCCCATGTTCGAGGCACCCCGAAGTGAAGCTTTATGATGTGTAACAAAGTACATGCGTGTATAAACACAGCGTGATTTATGGGATGCAGGGAGGGTGCACATTCAAGTGTAGAAACGCAGAAATTAGACATATGATAGGATATAAAGCGCAGCTTTACGTCCCCCCAGAGAACAGCATGGTTCACTGTGTTAAGTGGGGCTTTCTTTGCACTGGCACACAGACACATAGACACACACACACAAAATTAATATCTGTGCGATGCCTAGAGCGTACACGTGTATGTTTGAGTCTGAAAAGTGAAGGACTTGCTCGTGGAGAAGCCGACGATAAAGGCCGTATCCGATCTGCTGTTTATAATTTGCCACCTGATAGCCTTCTTTCGTGCTTCTCATGCTCATATCACCCCGCAGGGCGGGAGGGTTAGGGTGCAAGGCCATTAAGATGACAGAAAAGAGACACTGACATACTATCAGTGGGGGAGGACTTTAAAGTAAGATGTAAGGTAGCAACTCTATTTATCTGTAGAGTATTTGGTGTTGGGAGCAACTTGGAGGGTCAGCATGAGATAGTAGGATAATCTCTTTTGATGGACATCTAATCAGATGCACAAGAGCTGCATCAGATAACAACTGTTTTGATTGCACACAATGTCTACGTGGTATTTTATTCATTTTTAGATAGGTGTTAATTTATGTGCTTATTGTGGTTGTAGTTTGCAGCCATTGCATCATCTGTTTCTAATAGTTTGACCCACTCGTAGCTACAAAAGGTATAAAAATCATTACAAACAAATCTTGGGATGATGCATGATGTACACGATGCAAACTAAAACCACAATAATACTTAATGTTAAACCAAACATTGAGATTGTAGCTTGTTTAAGTGTACCTAATGTTACGGGTAGTGTGCGAAGATGCGAGGTGGGTTAGGGTGGTGCAAGGTTCAAGGCTTAAATGCAGATACTTTTGCATGAAAAACATTTCTGAACAGATGATACTGGACTTGGAACAATTATTCCCAAAGTGTGGTACTGATTCCACTTGCTCTCACTCTCTCTCTCTCTCTCTCACACACACACACACACACACACACACACACCTACATTTGTATTCATATGATATATATATTCATATGTATTCATACAAAAAAAAAACCACACAAAAAAAGGTGAGGTGAAAAGGAAGTGGAGGCGGAATCGTAGAGTGACTCACTGGTCCGACATGGCGAGTATTCCGCGTAGGCACTGAAGTTCTGGACGGCCACGTAGCAGGTACCCACGGGATCCATCTCCCCGCTCAGCTTCACCGTGCGCCAGTGGTAGAGAGGAGCGCACGCCTGCACAATACATCACACGTTTACTTTTTGAAAAACAACCTCAAAAGCAGGAGAGTTAGCAGAGCCATTAATTTGATATGCCTAAAATATTTTTTATGAAAGTATTTATAAAAACAAAGAAAACTAAAAGATAATGTCTATGTTGTGGTCATACAATGTGAAATAGGTACATTTCCATTATGGCCAAATTCATATTATATCCATAACTGCATTTCATTAGTGTACGTGTACATAGATATTTTAACATAACATTCTGAAATATTTACAGTATATTTTTAACCACAGTAGATTAGGTTCATCACTGAATTCAAATCCACTGCACGTTATAATGCAATACTTGCTCCCATAACGTTTACACGCCACCAGTAAATAGTCTTATATTTCATTATTATTGTTACATCATAAACCACTTTTATACTGCTACTCATATTACAGCACACAGGCTCTTGATTTCTTTTTACTGCCGTAGATCTATAACAACTATTATGCACCTCATTGTACATCGTTTGCTTTGATATATAGTTTGGCGTGCCACTACACCTGTCAAACTGCTTTTCATTTTTTCTGCAAAAATGACAATAAATATTTTATTACAATTTTCCAGTGACTACTTACCACCACTTTGCCTTTATGTGTCCTAACTGATGCTCCGAACCACTGGTGGGACTTAAACTCCAAAGGTTCTCTGCTGCCACTTACCTTTATCATGCGGTTATCTATAGAGAAGAATAAAAGTTTGATATTAAAAAAATAAAATTAAAAAAAAAAACACACATTTATTGATACCAGCAAAAGATGACACGAACTTTGGCACTGTGAATCCATTCTTGGAGTTTGAGAGGATGGAAAGCATTTGTCCTTGATAAAACAAGCAATTTAACAGACCAATAAATAAACACCCAAACAACACTTGCTCCACAGAAACAGGCATTCGTCAGGATGTTAGTGGTCCTTTTTTTTTTTTTTTTTAAATAGCTAAATCTGGTAAAAGAAAACACCTGGGAGACAAACAAGCACATTACAAGCATCTTCCCACTGACTGAACTAAATGGTGTTAAGATTGGTGTGATGGTGTGTGTGTGTGTGTGTGTAAATGTTTCTTTGTGGATATTTTCCAATATTAATGCAGCTGGATCCCTGTTAAACACCTTCCTTCAACATATGTTCACTCAAACTAACACTATGCATGGGCACATGTTGGGCTTGACCACTTCAAAACAATGACTGGCCATGGTGAACATGGTGCAGTCATTATTCATTGACTGATTTAAAGGTTTTGCCTGGAAAATCAGCATAATATTCTCATTAGTCACAATACCTTTTTTAAAATTATGCTTTCAGGTAGGGCTATCACGATCTAATCTTTTTACAATCGATTTTCCTATTGATTTTTGGTCGAATAATCGAATAATAATCGCCCCGCCTTGCCCACTATTATTATTATATATATATTTTTTTAACTACTAACATGCATTTTATTCTCATTTATGAGGACGGACATCGATACTTATGCTGCATATGTTGGTACTGAGTGTATGGTATAAATTTGGTGTACAGAATTTGAGACAGCTAAATGCTCAACGGTAAGCAATTGCTATTAGCATTAGCACGCTAGCGATGACCATTTTAGGTCAAAACCAAACGCTAACTATCATTCACCTCGCTCATAAATCATGTTTTATGTACATCACACATCTAAAAGTGTTTTCAAAAATCACTTACAGACGTCCCTCTGTTGTTTGTGGCAAAGTGTATTAGTAGCCCAACACCACGTTGTTTGTTTCCGGCGGTGCTAACATGGTTCAGAATTTTTTTTGGGGGGGGGGGATTTTCTCTATTCGTGAATAGAGGAGTCCATTGTAGTTCAACTTCCCATAGCAGACCTCATTTTGTTCTTATTTACACCAGAAACCAATTGGGACTGAATCAACGGCACCTCTCGTTGCTTCAGTTGTTTCAACAGAATTGATGATTAATGCTTTAGAAAATGGATGGATGGATAATTCATCGATTAAAGTCACATATTAGGCCCTCGTGAAACTCCCCCATTTACATTCCACTTGCCTTTTTGGAGACAACTCAGCAAATTTGGCAGGTGAGTGTATCCTGGTGAACATTCTCCAACACAAACCATTCAAATTGACAAAAGCCCTCGACATCAGTTCCACAAAGCATCCATCCGTCCATTTTCTATCCTAATTACTTGTCCTTTTCAACCCTGGACTCCATGGCAGTCAATCGCAGAGCACATAGAGCGAGACACATACATACACACAGACATGCACACAGATGTTTGCCACTCTCGCCCTCGTTATTGTGTACGTGTGTCCTGTAATAATGGGCCTGCTGTAACTCTAGAAATATCCAACACAGCCTTGATCATCAATCACCTCGTAGTGCATGAAGAGATACACACAATGGTATTTAGATTACTGCACGCATGCAAGCACACACTTGCTGCTCCTGGCTTATTACTCTTCCAGCAGACCCCGCAACTAACCCAGAAACACTCAGAAAACTAAGCCTTTTTTTGAAGAATTAACCAGAATTAGATGAATAAAATATTTTGTTGCAGTCATTGTCAACTGACAATATGCAACTCACTTGTACTGTAATGTTATTGCCTGTATAAGTAAAAAGAAAAAGATATTCATCTATCAGGTAATTATTAAGAATCACGTTGATTGTCGGAATTTGGGTAGTGATTAATTGCGTCTTGAAGCATCCAGGCATCCATTTTGTAACGCGCTTTTCCTCATTAGAGTTGTGGGTGAGCTGACATTGAGCAAGAGGCAACCCCCCAAAAAAAATAAAAAAAACACCTATGGACAATCTAAGTCTTCAATACACCTAACATACATGTTTTTGGAATCTAGGAAGAAGCCGAAATAACAGGAACATTTCTAACCAGGGATGTCGCAATGCCATTTTTTTTTTTGCACCCGAGTCTGAGTCATTTGATTTTGAATATCTGCCGATACCAAGTCGCAATCCGACACCTCAGCAATGCATTAAGAAGAAGCGAGTGCATCCAAATTGTCACAAGTGTCTTTATTTTTATTTATTCAAATATAGCTATCCCAACATGATACCTTTGTATATGGCTATAATCTAATCCCAGCTGTTGTTTTCCTTTTCACGGCACCACACGAATCAGAAACGTTACATTGTGTAATGTAAAATGCAATATCTGCCGTCCATTGGGCAATATCTTTGTATCAAAGGATTATTTCTTCATTTGATGACCTTTTTATGACCATCGCTTTTTTCATCTAATACCGATCAGCTGTGAAGCACATGATGGGCCCCGATTCCTGATCATGGGATCAGGCCGGGCCAACTCTAATTAAAATAGGATGGCTGGAGCCAACAGTCGAACCCTGAAACTCAGAACTGTTAGGCAGACGTGCTAACCAGTAGCACACAGTGGTGTCCTGTCTCGAAGCAACTGACGCAATATTGAATGAACCACAACCAGCAGAGGCGTCGATTCAGTGTCAACTATTCTTCTGTCTAAATACACATTTACTTTATAGATAATCACTGAAAATCTGTGGCTTCTTCCTTGGCTTCTACACCACCCCTTTCCAAATACAGTATGTCCTACTGCTTTATTATGTCCAAATGACAGCTGTGAAAAAAGCTCATTAAAACAACAAAGGTAGTGGTGGCCCAAGACTTGGGCACCGTATATACAGTATACAATAATATATATTCCAGGCTTTTATTTCCATATGCATGCTCAGAGTTCTTCTTTTCAAAGCCTTTGAATTTGATGCTGCTCAGATGCTGTTTTCAAGCCACTTCCTCCAGCTGAGTAGGCATGAAAAAGTCATTTTTGCCCTCTCATTTTGAAGACGTTAAGTCATCTCAGAGAGGAGGAGAGAGGGGGTGGATTGATGGAGGAGAAGGAGAGACAAGAGGAGGGAAAAGGAGACAGGGATGCATTTTCAAGATGTAATGAGAAGCAGACCTCACCCAATCCCCCTTTTTTTCTTCCAAAGGGAACTAAATTCCCATGTATAAAGATCCCCCCCCCCCGCCAAGCACGCACACACACACACCACCTTTTTTGTGTTCCCACTTGTTCTGGGTTTTAACCTCCACCCGCCACACACAACATAAGAGATGGAGCTGAGGCTGCATATTAAACTATTCAGGCTTGCCCCGGCAAAACTGATCACCATCTTTTTCAAAAAAGCCATATGACTTATCGCTCTTGTTTTTCCCACACAAACAACGTGGCAGCTCGCGTGCAATTAACTCATTGCTTCCAAATGTAACAACTGAGGTCACCTTTAGCTTTAAAGGGGACGTACTCGGAGCTCTGCAAATGCCCGCAAGCTCTCGTTCTCACATACAAACCATCACATCAAATATATTTGGAAAAGTCTCCGCTCAGAACAAAATAAGGGAGGGAACTCACTGGCGTTGTCAAAGGGTATTTGTCTGCAGCTGTCAGGCAGGCCCGGCCAAGGGCAGTAGTAGACGGACCCAGCCTCCACAATGCCAGGCTGAGAGGTGTTGGCCTTGGGAGCCCCTACCAACACACTGAACCTGGGACACAAATGCATCTTACAAGAAATGCAAGAAAAGAAAAAGACCAATGGATGGTGCAAAATATAATATATATCATATTCGGTGATAACACAACGCTAGTCATAGGACTGCAACGGACGATTATTTGAATAATCGATTTATCTGTCGATTATTTTTTTTCAATGAATCGGATCAAAATAACATTTTAAAATTCCCATTCTTTAATTCGAAACAGGACATTATTTTGAATCAGAGCAGAAAATGCACAAACATAAACTGATATGATTCATTTATTGGTTTGGTCCGTAACGTCACAAAATAGGCAAAATTTTGATCGGTTTCCCACAGAAATTGGCGAATATTTACTGTTGCGAGGCTGAATTTCCGAGGATTTGGACAATTTTCAGTTAAACGATGTCTCCAAACGATTAATCGTTTATCAAAATATTTGATTAATTTGATCATCAATTCGTTGTCGATTAATCTATTATTTGTTGCACCGCTAGCTAGTTTTATACAGCATATTTGGAGATAATAGCTTGTTCTTAAACTTGAAATACAGTCATTGACAGTGGTCCTGACATTCTGGTGTGGTTAATATTGAGGATTTACATAGTATTATGTTGATGGTCATTGTTGACAGTAAATGGAAATGAATAGGAAGATTCACGTATTAAAAGCTCGTAATTGTATATCGATGTTTGCGTATCAAATTCTACAATTCAAAAAGCGATGTCACATATTGATATTTCCCCCACATGGAGATGAGATCCTATATAAAGGCTGCATTTGGTTACCTCAATTAGCTACGTGCATGAGAATGCAGTTCTGCAGCCACAAAGGTTGTGATAGAATTTGATGAGCATTTATTTAAATGAATCCCAAGTATTAATGTTATTGCAAAAATGTTGATGCAGTTTTAATATTGCGCCAATGGACCTGATGGGACTGTGCAAGCGTACCTAATGTTGTGTTTGACAAAGTTTCCACTCACGTGTTGCCATCGGTGCTGGCCTGATAGAAGTCCACGGAATAACCAAAATAACTCCCAGTGGGTCCGCGGTACACCGTGGGATGCTGTGCGTAAAAGTTGAAGCTCCACAGTCCATTTGGCGCGCACCACAGGAAGGAGAGTAGCCGGACTACGAACACCGCCGTGGACCGTGAACGTTCCATCACTGCTGCTTAAAATCCCCGGGGAAAAAACAACTAGTGAGAAGCAAGCAGATAGACGTCGCCCGTGTGCAGGTGAGGTAGCTTCAAGTGCCACGGCTGGAGTCCGTCTGGATCTCCCGGATCTTCTCCTTCTTCTGACCCCCTTCAAGCCAGCAGCAGGTCTGGTGCTCGGGAACCTCCACAATGCTACAGTCCCACCCCCGCCCCCCTTTTGCACATAAATTTTACCCCCCGACTAACGCGCGCGGTCAACATTTGCAGGCGCAAACTACCACTGAGCGCGCAAATCGTGCGTCATCGCTCCTTTTACGGCGCCTTTTCAGCATGGGGACTTGATCGATTGTTTTTAAAGTGCTTGGACAACAAACAAAATCAAAGTGAGACTAAAATGCACACATGAGCAGCACATTAGGAATCTTTGACGTGCACGAAAAATCTAACCTCCCCATTACTTTAATTCACTTAAGATACGTTGAACAGCGTTTCATTGCTTTTTGAATCATCACTTCATAAATTGGAAGTCGTTAGTACACTTGCACAATCTAATGCAGTGATTCCCAAGCACTGGTGCCATGAAAAATCATCAAGTGTGCATTGGGAAATACAAATGAAAAATAGTATTTTACTACAAAGAATACAGGTATTTTGATTGTGCAAGTGTCCTAATGCTGTAACCATTTGCCAAGCGACGATGACAATTGACTGAAGAAAAAAAAAACCAAACAAACACTTTGGAAAGTCTGTTTTACTTAACTGACCTTTACAAGCGCATTACAAACAACAAAATGAAGTTTAATGGCAGTCTGACAGTGCATCGTTAAGAAGAAAGCAGCAGTATGAGTGTCTGTCAAGTTAAAAAAAATAAAACTTCAGCTGTCAAATGGAGACACTTCCTGACCAGCTGCCCTCATCACTTAATTGCGCAGTTCACCTTGTCTTTGAGAAGCGTTCATGCAAGAAGTATGTACGCAAAGGTTCTGCTCTTTGTCAGCATGCTAATCTAACATGAACAAGAGGCAGGAGAAAGTTCAACAAAAGGTCAGAAGAGACATAATTCTGTGGTTGAGCTGAGGTGGAAACAATGAGGCAGTTTGCAGGTAATGTTATCGAATGAGTCTACATGTAATACGTTCAGTGGTTGGAAGTAACGGAGTACAAATACTTGGTTGCTGTGCTTATGAAGATTTTTCGGGTATCTGGACTTGAGTATTGTATTTATTTTTCTGGTAACTTTTTACTTTTACTCCCCACATTTGCAACATGCAAAGTCCACACAGGTAAGCCAGACCTGGGATTCAAACCCAGGACCTCAGAACAGGCTAATCACAAGTCCACCATGTTGCAATGTAATGTTTATGACATAGCAGTGGTTCTAAAACCTTGCACACCAAGTACCACCTCAAGAAATACTTGGCTCTTCAAGTACCACCATAATGACCCACATTGAAATATATTAGTGCAGGTTTGTGCTATATAATAATAATAATTATTATTAATTTATCACACACATAGGTTCAAATAAAAATGCACTCAAATAAACATTTGAAAACAAGCACTTTAAAAAAAGAATGCAGATGTATTGTAAAAAAATGTTAAATATAACCGAAAAATGTACTGCAGTGTGAACATTTAATTCAGTGATTCTGTCACGTAGAGGCAGCACACGTACTACTAGTGGTACTGGTACCACTTTGGAAATCACCGTGACATAGCACATTTTTACTACATGCACATTTGACTTCCAACTAAAAGCTCATCAGGTTAGATAGATCCTGTCACTTTGAATGAGACTTCTTATCAGATTTGTTACACAGTACCTAGCATGAACTCATGAGACTACTTCAACTTATCACCAAGACCTGTACATAACTAAGTGGGTTTGGACAAGTCCGTTTTGACCCTGTGAGGTACAAGACAAATATTCCTTTAAGTGTACTAGGTGAGAACACATCATCTTCCACCACTTTCATCAGACATTTCAACTCACCATCCTGGAGATGTATTGCTATATTCATCGTGAGCCTCCGCAGAGCGCTAACATGTGCCGTGAGTTAGTCATGAAGGGATACAGATGGACCTGGAAACCTGATGTTTCCTGACGTTGGGCCAAGGAGAACTTCACATTTAAACAACAGAGGAGGATGTCCAAAAAAAAAAGAAAAGAAAAGAAAAGTGTTTATTCCACAATCTGAACTGTGAGCGTGTTAATAAATACATGAGCGCATGACCGCTTTCTCAATGCGGTGCATGAGGTACATCGTCAGCGTGCATTCTTACATGCTGCGGAAAACATTGAAGAAAACTCCACAGTTCCCCTTGTGCCTATGTTGGTCCGAACAGTGTAAACATTGAGCAGTGGGAGTGAAAGTCTCTGTGTTCTCATGTGGAAAGCTTTGGTCATTCCTTTTGTTTTACCCGTCCTTCGAATAATCGTAGAGTTGTCGTGACAATGTATATGCGCACCAGCATGTGACTTTGTGTGACACGCTACAGTTCGACATGATAAACAGCCTACATGACAAATGACAAGCCGTGCTGAACAGAAAATAAGTATCATTTCAAGGTGAGTTGAATCGAGACTGAAAGAATGAATCTCAGGCATATACAGTGTGTTTGTTCGAGTCTTTTTGTGTGCATTTGTGACGTTCTCATTCATTAATGTTGCGTGTGTGTATGTGTGTGGTTGTGGTCCCGTTATCTATAAGCTCCCTGGAGCAGAACCGCGCGTGTGTGTGTGTGTGTGTGTGTGTGTGTGTGTGAGTGAGATGGAGGCAGTAGTGGTCAATTGCATGTACAAACAAGACTAGTTGAGTGACGGAGAGCGCTCGGTGGTCCACAGCAGCTCGATGTAGGGCCACTTGGTCTGTAGGCAGCGTTTGACTGGAGTGTCGTCGGTCCGTACCATGGGGTCTTCGAACCCTAGCACCAAAGCGGTCCCTTCCACATATTCCACCTGAAATAAACACACGTCAGTACAAACCTTAGGGATTCTGTCATGCAAGCTAACACATGGATTGGTACGGTGAACCCTCGCTATATCACGGTTAATCTTTCACACCGCTATATCACAGATTTGTAAGCAATCACTTTTTTACAGTTTTTTTGTTTTCAGTACACGGGCAAGTCTTAATCAAATTCAATGGAATTGTATTTATACAGCGTCAAATCACAACAAAAGTTGTCTCAAGGCATTAAAAGACCAAGTGAGTTCAGAGATGCGCACTTTCAGTGTAGTATCATGTTGTGCTGCAACATGTGTAACACTGAGCTCCACTGGATGTAGATGAAAAGCAAGAAAAAGAAGCAAAACAAGGTGTAGTAAATAGACACTGTTCCCAAAGAACTGAGAGCAAATATGCCTTTAAGTCATGTTGTGTGCTCTGTTTGTGTGTGTTGCTGCTCCGTGTCTGTTAAAGTTGCAGTTGCTAATTTCCCTTAGGCAGTCCGTGTTTTTTTTTTCCCCACATTAATATTTTCACTTTTGGGAGGTGAAATTACACGGTTAAATTGAATATTTTGGTTTAGAAATGCAATGTTTAATCCTCTTTTGTTTTACGTATCAGTTTGAAAGAAAACTTCAACTGGGAGTGTCAAATAAACAGCTTGTAAGCAAGCATGCTTTGCTGCTTGTTTGGAGAACTTTGAGTGCAAGAGTGAGGGAAGGATTTGTGTTTTACCAATAACATTGGTTAACTTATCTTTACACCGGTATAAGCTGTAAGAGTATTAAAACATTACTTAAAACATAAGGAGAATTAATCAAGGTATAATGATATATGTGCTGAATAATCCTGGAATTTCTATTTCCTATGTCAAATCGGAGCGCCATGATTGACGAGGTCCATTTCCTCTTTAATTCAAAAGAAAACAAACAAATCATCAGTTTATTAAAATGGAACAGGTACAGTAGATACCATTTTTGGCCCAGGATGAGATCACAAGTAATGTGAAGCACAGTCAGCACACACATGCAGCGTTTTTCCTCATCGCATGTAGTCTCTCATATTTAAAAAAAAAATCGCAATGAGTGTACCCCGCTTGAATAACACAAAGCTGTGACCTTAGTGCAGCACACACAAAAATGTCTGCGGTATAGTGGATTAACAACTATAGATCCAATGTATCCCAGTGGGGAAACAATATCGCATGATTGAATTTGTTCCCTGAACCCAGCGACAGACAGTGGCGGCGCTATCAATCTCTTTCCAGGCACTTCACTTAAAGTGGAGTGGGATGAAACGCGAAGTGTCGATGTTATTTTAGAGCAGACACACCCACATGTGCAGACACAGGCATATAGAAAGGCTGCAAGCACGGAAATAATACTTTAAAATACTTTCTGTGTCTATGGAAAAGGAATCGCCACAGCAACCTGAGAAGCGACTTGGAGCGTTGTGCCTATATGCATAGGTTTCTGTATAATTGTGCGACACCTCCTACGATGTCAGGTACACGTATGGGAGAGCAACAAAAAAAAAGTTGTCTCGCAGGCCCATCCCCGCTGACAGCTGCAGAAAGCGATATTCCTGAGTACCAGGCTTGTCTGCAGCCACAGATGCGCGTGACACACACTGACAGCCATCCGTCACACTAGGCCTGTCTCATAGGCCTGCCGGTGACCGTTTATCACAGCCGTGCTGTTGACACTCGCCTCTCTGCCATAGTGACTTTGAGGAACAGGAGGCAAAGCCATGAGCTTTTTAGATGACTGGGCAGGCGATTAGGCAATAGCTACTGTTTGTTCTGAAAGGGCAGGGTACTGCCGACAGTGTGTGTGTATGCATGAATGATGACAGCGAATGAAGAGATGCAACATGGATACAGACGGCTTAAGAGAAAAAAGCGCCACTGTCTTACCCTCTCGTTGTGGTTGGACTGTTTAAGTCCATTGTAGTGGTAGACGGGGAACGAGTCCGGGATTCCTGAATCCTGGGACACAGGTCGGGAAACAAAAGTGAAAAAAAACATGCTGGAGAGACTCTCCAGCCAGAACATAATCGTACAGCGGGGGGTGAAGACCCAGAAGTGGAATGTTTTTGACTGCAAAGTCCTGGCGGCGATCTTACAATTCTGCGTGTGACATTCAAGCGCTTTTGATGCATTGAATTACTCCAATTACCGCATAACGGCCAAAAGTCGGAAAACAATGAAACTTGTGCTGACTTTGGCTTGAAGGTGCAGGATGCTAATAGGGTGTGTTGTCTAAGAGCACGGCCAGTTTCTCATGTTTATAAGCCTTCATATGAAACCCAAACCCTTGACCTGATCCCACGTGTGTCTGCGTGTGCGTCCACTTGGCTAATGGCAGTATAATTTCTTTGCAGCTCTAAGCTGTTTCTCTGGTGGGTCCCTAAAGCCCTGATCACTTTAACACAGTTCCCTCTATCTCTGCCTTATAAAAAAGAAGGCTTACCCGCTCTCTCGAAAGTCTTTAAGAAGCACAGTCATATGATTGTGAACACACACATAGATTTCACATGAGACACCACAGGAATGTTTTTGGCGCAAAAGCCTTTGATTAGCTAGAACAGCACTTGGATGTCGGATGTCGATGCTTATGTGAAAGAGAACTCAATCTGATTGCCTTTTAACTGCAATAAGCACAAACAAATGGGGATAGAAGGAATTTGTGCGTCCACCTTTGGACACATACCTGATCGGGAAAGAATTCCAACAGGAAAGGGCCCAGAAGAATTATGCCCAAGTTCTCTGGATCCAGTTTGTTCTTGACCAGACGAACACTGGTGGGGAAGAAGGAGGGGGGAATTAAAAAATAAATAAATCATAATAATAAAAAAAATTGTTTGTTACGAATACAGGGAAACATCATGTCAGGGCTCAGTAAAGCCATGTTTTGGTGAGCGCCTGCGTGTTTTCACAAAGACTGTGGTACAACTAAATATACTCCTTTCCAGACATTCCTGTGTGTTAGATCAGCGTTATTATTATTAACAGGCAAATGAAAGAAAGAAAAAAAAAGCCTCTTGTTCAATTGTCCTTTTAAGGCAGCAGGGAGAGAGTAGACACCCACTACATGCAAGTGTGATGCGTGTGTATACATGACGTGACCGTATAAAAGCCGACTGGATGCAATATGATGATGCGTACAGTTCTCTCCATGGACTGCACATGAGTGCGTTAAACAGTAATTTTCATTTGAAGGAACATGCTGCAAAAATGTGCATATTTGAACCCCATCCCCAAAACATGAACACGCTCTGGAGGTCTGGCCAAAAAAGTGATCAACTTCAAACAGCAGGACAGAAATGTGTATGAATCTTTAATTGCTGAGAACATCTACAATTTGAACAGTGGCGAGGCGCTGATACTAAAATAGTACAGCCATTGTGAGGCACATGGAAAGAACTGCATGGCCTGGTTCTCTTGGTAATAAAAGTAAATGTAAAAAAAAAAGTTGATTTACAGTGGGTACGTAAAGTATTCAGACCCCCTTAAAATGTTCACTCTTTGTTATATCACAGCCATTTGCTAAAATCATTTAAGTTCATTTTTTTCCTCATTAATGTACACACAGCACTCCATACTGACAGAAAAAAAGGAATTGTTGAAATTTTTGCAGATGTATTCAAAAATAAAAACTGAAATATCACACAGCCATATGTATTCAGACCCTTTGCTGTGACACTCATATATTTAACTCGGGTGCTGTCCATATCTTCTGATCATCCTTAAAATGGTTCTACACCTTCATTGGAGTCCAGCTGTGCTTGATTATACTGATTGGACTCGATTAGGAAAGTCACACACCTGTCTATATAAGACCTTACAGCTCACAGTGCACGTCAGAGCAAATGAGAATCATGAGGTCAAAGGAACTGCCTGAAGAGCTCAGAGACAGAATTGTGGCAAGGCACAGATCTGGCCATGGTTATAAAAAACATTCTGCTGAACTTAAGGTTCCTAAGAGGACAGGGGCCTCCATAATCCTGAAATGGAAGACGTCTGGGACGACCAGAACCCTTCCTAGAGCTGACCCTCCGGCCAAACTGAGAAATCGGGGGAAAAGAGCCTTGGTGAGGAGATGATGAGACCATGATAGAAACTGTTGGCCTTAATTCTAAGAGGCATGTGTGGTGAAAACCAGGCACTGCTCATCACCTGTCCAATACAGTCCCAACAGTGAACCATGGTGGTGGCAGCATCATGCTGTGGGGGTGTTTTTCAGCTGCAGGGACAGGAAGACTGGTTGCAATGGAAGGAAAGATGAACGTGGCCAAGTACAGGAATATCCTGGACGATAACCTTCTCCAGAGTGCTCAGGACCTCAAACTGGGTCAAAGGTTCACCTTCCAACAAGACAATGACCCGAAGCACACAGCTAAAATAATAAAGGAGTGGCTTCAGAACAAATCTGTAACTGTTCTAGAATGGCCCAGCCAGAGTCTTGCCTTAAACCCAATTGAGCATCTCTGGAGAGACCTAAAAAATGGCTGTCCACCAACGTTCACCATCCACCCTGACAGAACTGGAGAGAATCTGCGAAGAGGAATGGCAGAGAATCCCCAAATCCTGGTGTGAAAAACTTGTTGCATCATTCCCAAAAAGACTCATGGCTGTATTAGCTCAAAAGGGTGCTTCTACTAAATACTGAGCTAAGGGTATGAATACTTATGTGATATTTCAGTTTTTCTTTTTTAATAAATCTGTGGAAAAAATGAACTTAAATGATTATAGCAAATGGCTGGAATATAATAAAGAGTGAAATATTTAAGGGGGTCTGAATACTTTCCGTACCCACTGTAGATCAGCACCAAACAACATACTGAATATTATTCAACATGGTGGATTTGGGGCTGTTACACTCCTCTTGTGTGGCAAGGAAAGAGAAAGGAGTACCCCCCATAGTGTGTTCTGTGATGATGTGATGCGTTGGCCATCTGGGGCTCTGCAGAGCACGAGTGGTCCAAACACTCGACTATGCCCGTAGTCCCAGTGCAGGGCTTACCACTCCTAGGTGGATAACGTGCTCCTGTTTGAAGCAATGCTTTTAAGTGTTTCCTCCCTCTCGCAGGCTTTCTTCCTGTCGTTAATGTTCTCCCTCTGAGCCACGGATTCTGGCGTTTTTTTTTTTTTTTTCCCTTGCACTTTCACAATGAGTCGGCTCTTGCTATACTTTATAGGAGGCTGGTAGTGTAACATGAGCTGGGCTGGTGACCTGGCCTGGCCGTGACTTTGGAGTGGGAACTTTAGAAGAGCTACAGGTGCCACACACACACACACACACACTCACAATCACACACACTCACACACAGCAGCCTCAAGACATGCAAGCACTTACTACTCTGGCTCTGAGACAAGGTCAAGGGCTTTCATCGCATCCTGCAGCAGAGAGTCTGGGATGAAGCCGTTATCTGGAGGGAGACGCACAGAGATGAACAACCACGACACAGCTGTAGCTTAAAAAAAAAAAAAAAAAAAAGAGCCCTTCACCCATACCGCACACATACATGCCATATGGCAATTAACTATGTGATGCAAGTCAAAATAACACATATACACTTTGCCCTTTCTCGCTGACCTACATTCCATGGACATGATGATCACTTTACCTGTGAGGAGACACTTTAAACGCTAACATGTGCTTTTGAAGGCGCGTCTGTCTGAATTTGGAATGTGACTCACTCAAACATGAAGATGTAAGCCTATGTGGGCTCATGTGTAGATGCATGCCCAGTCTGTTTGGACTGCTTCTCTTAAACAACTTAACCTCACCCAGAAGAGTAGGTGCAAACAGTATCTATTAAGCGAACTTCACAGACAGTGGGTGGCTGTGTCCTCATATTTTCCTGGAGTTTATGAATGTGTTTTTCTCCCCTCACAACACGTGGCGCCGTGATGACTCGCTGTGTGACATGGTCAGATTTGCGGCACTCAAGTGTGCTGAAGCATGGCTAAAGCCCGCGCGCAGAGTGAACATAATGTATGTAATTACGCAGACTACATCCTCTCGCATGTGTGCATATGGCGAGCATCTAAATCGTATACACGGGCTGAGACTGTAGGTCAAATGTTTGAGAAAGTGTGAAAAAGACAATATGGTGATCACAATGTCCTGGCAGGATGCAGTCAGTAGCTGGGGGGAGGGGGGAGACATAATTTATTGAATGTATTGTTAATATGTGCATCACAAATGCATGTCGCAAACAAGAGAACAAGCTAGTCACCTTTCAGATGCGGTGTCAAAGCTATGCTTATGCTATGCTTACACGTTGTTCCAAGCGGCCATGGCAGTTACGTTTCAGGCCTGAATGTTGTCAATGCCTGACCACATTTTGAAACTTTAAAAAAATGAGCCACGGCTGTCACGGTGTGTCAGCTTTTGTCTGCCACACAAGCTGACAGTACCTAATAGAGCGTAAAGAATCTTGGGGGAGGTTGTTTATAATGGGACGGGAAGCAAATGTATTTCCCTGGCATGTCACGGTCCTTTCAGGTTTTGTGACAATCTTCAATGTTTGGTGTGCTTTTTGTCCCGTTTTGTCAAGGCTCTCACTACAGTCTGACATGGCACACGTGATCCAGGTGGGTGAGAGTCTAAACCCAGGCCGGGCAAGGGAGCTTCATTTGAGTCTGCTGTGCCCACAAACTTATCCCATAACTGCCCGGCATCTAAGTTTCAGAAAGCCTTGACAGAATATGTGAAAAGCGAGAGACCCCATCAAAACGAGACGGGTCAGAAGGGAACGTACTGGCATCCGTGGTAGATCGCAGGACGGATTATAGTGCACCTTTGAGCATCCGGTACTCACCAGCCCTTTTCATAAGGCCCGTCATGGATGCCGAGACAGACCATGAGAAACATTTTGCAAGACTTGGATATGTGGCCCAAATCCCACAGCGCACTAGGTTTTAGGCAAATGGGGCTGTTGGGAACATATCTTTGAAACATTAAAGGTAGAATTAACTGCTGAAAATGTGAGTAGATAACACCATTCTATAAAGTTCCATGGGACGAAATCCATCCAGTTGAAATTTTTTTTGTATAATGCTGCCAACTATATCAGTCCTATGATTCATATTAAAAGCTAGAATGAGAATGTGGTTGCCTAAGAGTTTTGCACCAAGTTCAAACCTCTTGGTCTGCTACTGGACACATATTATGTTACAAGCGTACAGTTATGTCTTACATAACAATCTTATCTTTCTAAACCTAATTTTTTTCTATCATTACTATTCCATCACTCAACTTGTCCTTTCCCCTAGTAACCTGGAAGCGACAAGGAGGAAGAGAGTGGGATGGTTGACTCAGCTGTAAGAGGAGCTGAGCTCACCAACCTAAACAACAACAGTGGAGATGAGAGAGAAAAGTCGTTCTGGTTGTTGAAAAGGAAAAATATTAGAGAGAGAGGAGAGAGGGGGGAAAAAAAAGCAAATGAAGGAAGAAACAAAGAGGGTGGTTAAACATCTTAAACCGGATAGGAGAGGAATGCTGTGTTGATGATACAATGTCTCCTCATTAGTACAGTGTGATGCATACCATGAAATGAATACGTTGCAACAATTGATTACCTTCAGGATCAAATGACTGGAAGACCCTCCTGGCCTGCTCTGATGGACATTCTGGACCAACGAGGGACATCTCCTATAGCCGAGAAGATACACACAGTATGACATTATAAGAATCAAGGGGGGGGAAAAAAAAGAAATGTTGTGGATGTTGAGTGTCTGGCGCGATAACCAAAAACCTGTAGAAACAGTGCTTTGCGTGTACGTTTGTGTGTGTGTGTGTGTGTGTGTGCGCAGTGCTACTGGTACTATAGGCCGAACATGTGTGAGTGTACGGCTGAGTAACGGGCCAACGTAATCACGAGTCTGCCAGGCTATTAACCGATTTGCTGATAAAGTCTGCTGACTTGTTTTTACTGCAAACACACAATTAGGTAATCAAGTCGTACAGATAAACATGATTCATGAGAAACGCTGCACTTTGTTTTTGTTGATGAATTTCACCTGAATAAGATTAGCAGTAAGCAAATACCGGACTGTAATTTTTGTATATTCATTCATTTTTATATGTTCTTTAGGATAATAACAATGTAGAGGACTAAGTCCTGTCTTCTACGTTGTGTTTCCAAATTTACAGTGGATATAGAGAATGAACACACATCTCTTAATACTTTTTCTTCTGTAAAAAATTAGAACAATAAATCATTTGAGGAGGGACTGAACAGTTCCAAAATACCAGTCAATATTAGGCCAAACCCTGCTTGAGGAATTTAAGCTTCCAAAATATATTCCAATAAACAAAAATAGAGGAAAAGGAAGGCTTTGAAAGAGTGTTCCATGATAATGGACTCTTACCCAAAACAATTCATGTCATTGACGCGACACTGTTATTAGTTTCATAAGTGCACACTTATGCAACCAGCTTAGTGTACATTTTTTTGCCCCCTCATATTGTCAACTGAATTGAATTTAAATTGTATGTTATAAGTAACATTATTTTGGAAAAAAAAAAGTTTTGAATTGATTTATATCCACTGCATTGTCTAATGCGGACATAAATGTTAACAATTCAACATGGCAAGGGAGCAGAAATATCAAGTAGCTTGAATACTAATTAAGCCAAATGTAGTTTATAAAAGAAAAAAAGAAAAAAACTGCTGTGAAAGTGAAATGAGACCTTTTTGTTAATAAAATAACTGTCATGAGGTGTGCATGTGAGAAACACAGACATTTCTTTTGGTTCCTCCATATAAGCCAGCACCATCTCAGTTATACTTGGCCTTTATTAAAGCTTGATCTGGGGAGGCTGCTAAGGTTTCACTGTCCACTTATTACTGTGCTCAGCGTTCACTCGGGAGGTGGAGAGGGAGGGAGATTGAGCAGAGATGACTCCCAGCTGCTTTTGCTTCAGAGACAAAGAAAACAGACCAGTCGACACGGTGATCTGTCGCACATACTATAGCCGGTCCTGATTTGTTAACATTATAGGCTTCATAGATTTGTCATTACATAAACGGTTCCACAAGGAATATAAAAGGTGACCGATCATCATGAGTAAAGTCATTCTTATTTTTCTAACAGTCACTGGTGGAACAGTGGAGTGGAGGTCTTGACACATCGACGATGCTGATCAATCATAAAACTAATATTTAGGGCTGTCACGATCAAATCTTTTTGGAATCGATTATCCTATAGATTATCCTTAAACTGCATCTTGGTACTGAACTCTATACAGAATAAGACAACAAAATCAGCCTTTGCTAAATGGTTAGCTTTCATGATTAGCATTAACAGGCTAGCCATGACCATCTTAGGTAAAAAGAAATGCTAACTACGATTTTGCTCACTCATACATAATGTTATATGAACATTATACACATCTAATAGTGTCTTAAAAAAACAATACACAGACGCTACTCTGTTGTTTTTGGCAAAGTTTATCAGTGACCCAACACTGCTTCCGTCTGCAACAAATGTCCGTGTGGAACATTGTCTCCGGTGGCGCAAACATAGTTCTGGCCAGCAGCTTTTTTTTTTTTCTTTTTTTTTTTTGTCTTGATGGAGTTTCAAGGCAGAACTTTTGCATCAACCTATTTTTTAAGTCGACTTAGCCGTGTTATTCGATTGTTTTCCTAGCCCTCCTCATGTTAAAGTTTCGACAATGTGTCTTTGCAACGTGATGAGACCAACAATGGATTTCATGTGGCCTTACAAAACCCAGAGGTCCAATGAACATTGTACAGGTAAGTTTAGCTACAGTTTGTGTTTTCCAGGACACGGTCTACCGCTAAAAAACAAACACCTAACACATAGTCATCAACAACAACAACAAAAGAAGTACCATTATGGATGTTAAGTACCGGTAGGTGATATTACAATGTTTACGAGCTCTCAGAACATGCTCATGAGGTAAAATAATGGCGGCCAAAATGATGTGACTCTGTGTGTGATGACAGGTCTACTTGGTTGTCTTTGATCTGTGTTTTATTAGAGGCCTGAGGAAGATGCTGCTGAGTTGGGAAACATGGCGCAAACATACTCCACAGGGAGTGTACATGTGTGTGTCTCTCCTTGGTGCCATTACATTACCAGGAGTGTGTTTGTGTCTGAGACGCAGTTTAATTACCCGTTTCCAAATGTTTATTTGCTTGAAAAGAGAACAACTGTATTCTAGTCGCATATGCAGGGATTCTACAATTGACACTTAAAACAAGACATATCAACACGAAAAAGTGCGTATGTGTGAGGCCTTGAGGAACGCATTCCATTCCCCGCAGTCCAGCGTTTTGGCTCGAACCCTTGACCCTCTTCAGAGAGCAACAAAAAGCTTCTCAACACAGGAACTAAGTTAAAAAAAAAAAAAAAAACTTAAAAAAAAAAACCTCAAGAGCTAAAAATCAAGCATTAATCTGACACTGACGTCAGACTGTCGGAAAAAGCTTGTTGATCCCGCATTTGGTCAAATCTGAATGTAAATGTGCACGAAGGTCAAATCTACAGAGTGACAATTGTACTCTCTCCCCCATTCTACCTGGGGTTTGTCTTTTGAAGGAGAAGTACCTACACTTGAGTCCAGTTTACCAGCACTAAAAAGGTACTTTAAAATTTGGAGTACTTCCTCTTTTTCTGTATTTGACCCTTATCTTCACGTGCAGGAAGCTACGGGGGTAATTTCCCTACGGTCAGCCCAAAAGAGCTATTGTATGTGCTGAGAGGCTCCAAGTGCCCATGGAACAAGTCTGAAGGGATCCGTTTCAAGACAACAAAGCCGAGATCTTGTCGACCGCCATGTTCCAAACAGGATCGCTACAAGACAGACTGAAAAGGTTGGTTCCATTGATATGTTCTGAATGCATCTGTTTCTCACTAGAATTGGGTTTTACATCGTTTCTCACTAGAATTGGGTTTTACATGTTAAAGACTGCCTCATCAGAAAAAAAAAGGTGATCCCACAGAATGGTTCTATAGCATTTTGATGATCCTGTAACAGAGGATAATACACAATTGCCCTCACCTCAGATCTCCTTGAAAACATATTTAGAAGAAACTATTGTTACTTTACTTTTAACGCCATTATATTATTGTAGGAGGCATTACATGGTGATCTCACGATCTAACAGAATGCCAGTCAACCTACTATTTAATGGAAGTGTTGGGGGACAAAAATGCTAAGCAAGCAATGTAATTTGTTAAAGTTTACCACTAATATTGTGCAGAAGTCTTTCCCAGGAAATATTTTTTGGGGTATAAGTGTCATTAAAAAAAGCCATAAAAGAAAAAAAAGAAAACAAATGCAGATCTTCTTTTGATGCTCACTGAACTGCGCTCTCGTGAGGTAGGTTGGGGTCTGGTGCAATGTCATGCATGATGGCAGTTCTGTGCATTTTTAGAGGCATATTTTCCCTGCCAAAAAAAAATAAAAAAATTAATCCAATTTCTATAACCGCAGGGTTGGCCCACTCGAGGTTCCCCTGTGCATATGAGTTCTCCAAAGTGAGATCCCCACTGAATATCAAATCATCTGTAAATCCAGCTGATTTTCCCTTCTATGGCCGATGAATGTCTAATTAGATTTACTGTATTGCTCTAAACTTAAACCGTTATAGTTTTTAATGTTTGTTATTTTTGTAATCTATCAAATTGTGCAATGGGGAAAAACTATTAAGACCTATCAAGACGTATTATATTATTTAATGCTGTGAAACTCAAAGCTCTCAACGCACACGCATGCGCACACACACAGTCCGTTTCTGGCATGGATTTAATAACCTTTTGTGGTTCTGCCAACGCAGGGGAGAGAACTTCACATCAACTCTGTTTGCACTCTGCACATATGTTTTCTCTGTCTTGTACCAATCCTTGAAGAAAATTTGCAGTGTGTGTGTGTGTATTCGCAGAGTATTCTCAGGACAGAGAGCGCCAGTGAGGCTCTTCTCTCTGCGAGTAAATCACTGACAGCAGTACATAACTACTGTACAGACACACATACACACACGTACCTCCCTCAAAAAGATATACAGCAACCCTCATCACTCATCGAGGAGGGTAAAGGTCAATGAAAAATGTCACCTACCCACACACACACACACACACGTGCTTTTCCTGAGTGACGACTGCACTGTTCCCTGAAGGACATCCTTCCAAATCCACTCTCTTCCTTCCTCTTCGCTTCCCATTTGGGACCAATATGTCCAAGAGGTTTGTGGAAGAATTTTCCTTGGACAAATGACATCTACAGTGACTTGTAATTTTAGAAAGAAGGTGATCTAATTAAGGGCAAAATTAGCCATTTGGAAGAGCAACACAAGATATATACAATTATTAAAGATGTATCATCTATCAGCTTCACCATCCTTAATTTTTCCTGGCATCTCAAAAACAGATCCAGTTACATTCTATCAAACATTTCTCGCAAGCACACACACGCGCACGAGAACAATGTTTATGGGTAGGGAGATGGCGGAATGTCTTTTTTGTAAATAGATTAGATTAAACAAGAAAAAAACAAACAACTAATGCTATTAAGCCGATGGTCTAAAAAGCCACAGTCACACACTGGTGACAACTCCAGGGAATACACACCCGTCCCCCATGGCAGACAGAAGGAGCGGCTGACACATCAAAAGCAGGGATCGGATGTTCAGCTTTTGTGAGGATGTCTCTATATTGGGACTAAAAGCTACATTAGCAGGTAGTACAGATTCCGTATCACAATGCCTGGGAAATCGTAGTGCACTTCAAATAAGGCCTGAAAGCAGATTTTCTGTCAAGGAGAGCGGGTTCAGGCTCACTGAGGTAGAGTATGCTAATGGTGGCACAGCATATAGAGAAAGACATCTACAGTATGTCAGTAAACATGCACGTGCATATATTCAGGTTCATTCTCTTAAGAGTACAAATGGATCCAGATGGGAATTTTGGAATCCCTTTGACTCACAGGAAGTCATCCACTTGAACCACACACACACACATATATATATATACACACAAACGCTAATCAGGATTAGGTTCCCTGCACTCACCGAAGAGTATGCGACTGTGACTTGTAAAAGTTTGTAAATATGTCACTAACACTAGGGGAGCTATGGCAATAGGTAAGCATGCATAACGACATCTGGTCATTAGTGAAACAACACATGATTCACTCAACTTGAACACATGTAATTGAGCTTTTAATCAATGGCGTATTACGGGTGTGCTGTTGTGATGAAGATGATTCCCTGGGATCTTTTTTTCCCCCCCCAGTCTCTCTAGTGCCCCCTTCCCCCACAAGAGCAAGGAGAATTGATTTGGCCCACATCAACTTACCACGTAAATACACAAGACACAACAATATCTAATGTTACATGTTCAGAGACAGAGATTGCTGTCCGAATGCAGAAATTCCCTCATGTACACACACACACACACACACACACACACACACACACACACACACACACACACACACACACACACCTGAACTTGTACTTACTGAAATCTGAGGATTCTGACTCCAGAGGGCCTTTCAATGAAGTTGAAACAACACAGTTGACCTCAGTATGGACGAGGGCATTCCACACCAAGCGAGGTAGCACTCTGTCTGTTTACATGTGCTTAAGCGCATATCTCTGTTATTGTAAAATGATCTGAGAATTATTTAACAAGTAACCCATTAAGGAATTCAAGGAACACGGATACAATGTCGCTGCTAACCAAAAACCACCTGCTATGACATAACACTTTCTGATGGTCAAGTGGTTGTCTAGTTTTTCTAATTTCAGATGTTATACGTGATTCAACATGGAAACATCATGAACTGGATAGATCAAATTGCTATATGCCAGTCTTCACAATAAAATGAAATAGATTGTTAAGATGAAAACAAAGGTTTCCTACTGCAGAGGCAGTTGTGTGGCCTTTTCAGCTCCTGTTATTAATAATTGTTTCCTATCCACTGGCCATGATTTCTTCCCACAAACGGACTCTAAATCTCACTCCAAACAAATATGAGCATTCGTCCATCTCATTAAAACAAACTCAAGTGAGTATCTTCCCAAGTTTTACATCACTAAAATGAAATTCCTTCCTTTTTGTTGCTACAATCCCTCTGCTGACAGTTAAGCAAAGAAACACTGCCTGACTGTAATTTTGTAAGACGAGAGTTTATTTGACTGACATTGACAAACCAGTGCCTCATGAAGCCTCGTTTGAGCTTCAGTAAGGACTGGGGATTTAGCCCTGCATTACTTACATCAGAACCGCTTTAGGGACGAATGGCTTTGTGGTCAGTACGGCCACAAGTAATTACTACTGCAATCAATAACTCTTTTACTTACCGTACATATGCACTGCATCCTATGACGATGAGACAGTCACTTTTTTGTCATGGTTACAGACTTGCAAAGTATTGAGCTTCTGTTTCTCTACATGCATGACAAAGACAATGTCATTACGACTGTAGGGGTAGGCCCACACTCTTTTTAGGAAAAAAAAACATGGGATAGGTGGAAAGCCAAGTAACAGCACTGGCCATACATGACTATGTCTCTTACGCTCACTTTCCTCTCCTACCTCATTGTACTCCCCCCTTGCATTGATATCTGACCTCCCTTTATTAAATCTGTTAAGTGGGTTCCATATTTTGGTTTTCCTAACCTGTCGAGGAGTCTGGCTTTCATTAAACACTGTATGACGTGTTTAGATAATTATTGAACTTGCCTTTGTGAAAAACACAGAGAGGTGAGTTTCACTGCCAATGATCCAAATAGGGAACTTGGGCGACTTCAGGAATGCCCCCACCTAAAATAAACATGCAGACAGAATGTGTTTGGAATGAATATCGATTTGATTTTAAATTAAATCTGAGGTATGACATAAACTGGCGATGATTTCTTTGCACCATGGTTCAATATGTCAGTTGAATGAACTATCATGTTAAAATACTGCTGGGATTGGTGATTTTTTGTTGAGTCTTTTGTGTTAAATGTTGCAGCACTAAATATAAATTAACAACACATGATCTTTTTTAAACTCACTGTGGCATGCATCAATTTATCAACTTTTTGTAATTTCCTTTTTGGTGCTTATGCTGGCAATCACAAATACGTTGCCAAAATTCTTAATCTGTCACATCTAACAAAGTATTTTGAAACATGTTGAAAATCTCTAATAAATACAAGTTAAAGTGAGAGTAGCTAGCAGTTTGTGGCTTTTGTTTAAAAACATATTCTCACATGGCAGCCTTCCAACTAAGTGTTTTTTCTTTTTCTTTTTACAGCTACAGCAAACTAAATATGTACAAGCTCTACTGTACAAGTAACAGTGCGGTCATGTTTATTTGTATTTGTAGTCATGTAAACAGTGTGTTAAATTCCCATTTCTGTTGGAAAGTGTCTATTTTGTCTTGAGAGGGTGTTTGAAGTTAACTGTACCTTGCAGTAGCGTAATGACTCCATGAGCGTGAGGAAGCCAACTGACGCCTGCTTATGAATACCGTGTAGCTCTAAACATGAAGACACAGAAGGACAGAAAAAGATTCACAAAAAACTGAATTTTAGATGTGTACCATAAACCACAAACAAAACCATTGCCCCCTGGTGGACATGATTGACAATTAGCACAGAAAATTGGGCTACTTTTTTGTTGTTAAAGAATTGTTAACATTGTGCATGTTAAAACGGATTACTTTTTTATTTTTATTTTATTTGTGTATTTGGTATGGACATCACAAAAACATTGGACAAACCTGCTGCATTGCTTAAAGTGTTTTAGCTTGAGTACTAATTCTCAACACTTGTCCACAGGAGGCTTATTAGAAGGTAGATAAAATACAAGACGACAGATAAAATACAAAAAAAGTTAATAAAATACGAGAAGGTCATGGTTGATGAAATCGTCAACTCGTCCATTTTAAAATCACTTTCATGGCAGCTAGTTTCAGTTTTAGGCATCAACATTTTCATGCAAGCAGCTGTGTCCAGACTTGAGCCATTTTTTCTTTTTTTTAGGTTGCTGCCAAATGTTAGCCTCAACTCGCTGGGAAGCAAATTCTAGATTCTATAATTCCTTTATAGGAGACACTGGACTGTCCAAAAGAAGTCTTGAACATTGTAAATGTACAAATACATTACAAGTATGTTGTACGTTTGTTGTGGCCTTATCTATAACTCTGAGTGCATTAAATATTTATTGTCTTACTCATTCCAGAACACTCTCGATCTCCATCCCAGACATTAGAGACTGCACGGCCCATTACAAGGAGGTTCACCAGACTCTGACTGCAAAACCAAATAAAAAAATACTTGAATTAAGAACTTTTATAATGAAAATACAAATTAGCCCTTTGTGCCATTATGAGTTTCACCATGTACGCATAATGTTTGTGCCAAAGTGTGAAAATGTGTTCTGGTACCTTCCATGGCCGTGCACTGGGTCTATAAGGGGCTCCAGCGTGTCCTGGATTTCATTTTTTATGTTCTCAATGCCCTGTAAAGACAAGTGGGAAAACAAGTTTGATTTTCACTCTCCACTTAATCCAATGAGAACATAAATTCCCAGAATACCTTGGTGAGGATGACAGAGTAGAGGAACAGCAAAACTCCACAACACCCCCTCCAGGTGTGGTAGAGAGACAGCACCTCCGCTTGGAGATCTGACACAGACATCACAACCCGCTTCCTGCAGGAGGGGAAACAAACAAACAAAAACATTATTGAAACACACGAAATACAGAGAACATGTTACGCTTCATGGAATGTAACATTCTTGGAATTTACTATATAACAGATTATACATATTTTTACTCCACCTTGGAGATTTACTACTTAATTTGTGGATCTTTTGCTAATTGTGGACTGTGCAAGCATGCTGCCCAGTAATTTGGGGTGAATACAGCTTCACAATCATTGATGTTTGTTTGTATTTCTGTGTGTGCTGTGCAAGTACTGGACAGAGAAAGACAGTACTCTACCCAATCAGGTAATCAATGAAAACGGTTCCTCTGCAAAATGGGAGGAAAAACAAACAAACAAAAAAATGGATGGATGCACCATTCCTCCAACTAAACGAATAAGTCCAAGTGTATCAAGCGAGCATGTATTAAGGAGGGCGTATTGTGGAAAAATGACTTTTTAATTGCTTGCATACAAACAATTGGGGTTGCATTGTCGTGTGTGTGTGAAAATGCGCAAAATATTTTTGTTTTTTGGGGGGGTGGAGGGGGTCCATGACAGATTTTTTTTTTCTGTTAGCAAGTCCTTCTGATTTTGTTTAATTTAAATAATATTGACCTCACACCGACGGTTTAGCAGCTAAGGTGTACACGACACTTTCTTTTCTCGCAGGAAAAGGAAAGACTATAATGTCAAACCCAAGAGCTAAATTGAGCTCAGTTGCACGGATTAGCATTAGTTTACAGAATTATAAGCACTACAATTATACCTTGAGGGAGCGCACAAACTTACAAATTTTCAGTATTAGGAGCCATCACTTGGTTGATTTTTTACTTTGTGCTGTCAACCAAAATTTGAGGTCAAGGGAGCCCCCACACCCCAAAAATCAGATGATTTCAACAGGTGTGTAAAAGATGATGTTACACACAAAAATGGTATTAAGATTCATCAGAACTATTTTAATTTGTGAAGAAAGTGTAATATGTCTACTTTAAGATGTAAGTATTATCCTGGACAGGAGATAAAGTGTCACTTACTGAAGAACACTGTGAAATCGCTCAAAGCCAAGGTCTTCAACAGCCAAAGCAGCTAAGTACAAGAAAACAAACATCATCTGTAAACATCTATCAGTTCACATAAAGTGGACGTAAAAAGTCTACACACCCCTGGTCAAATGCCAGGTTTTTCTGACATTGTACCGGCATTACCAGATAACTAGCAATCCTTTATTCCTCAGTGACTGTTTTTGTCAATGTCTTTTTGTCTCAAAGTGTTCTTTGTCAATTGACTGTCTGTTGACGTACTAGAGCGGCTCCAATTACCGGAGACAAATTCCTTGTGTGTTTTTTGAACATACTTGGCAAATAAAGATTATTCTGATTCTGATAAAAAAAATAATTGACCAAGATAAATCATTTCAAAACTTTTCCCACCATTATTATGACCTAAAACCTACACAGCTCAATTTAAAAAATTTAATCTTTTGAGAGCTGAAGTAAAAATAACTGAGATAATGTGGTGGTTGTACAAGTGCACTCATGTTAAAATGGGAGTCGGCAGCTGACTTGTATTTAACATGAGTTTTAAAGTGCCTCTGATTAACCCCAAAATGAATTTCTCCTGTTCTAGTAGACTTTTTCTAACATTTTTTTTTTTTTTTTTTTTTGCTTTCTAGCCAAAGCCTGAAGTTTTTTTTGCAAACACTGCCTGCTGTTTCAAACTGTTGATAATTCCTTCCACCTTGTCTATAGCCCCAATTCCAACTGAACCCAACCCAAATGCTTCCACCACCATGCTTGACTATACATATTTTGCTCTTTTGGTGTTGGGGAGCGTTGTGTTTGCGCCAAATATATACCTTTTGTACTTATGGCCAAAAAGTTTAACTTTGGTTTCGTTGGAGAATAACAAAATCTCCCAAACACGTGGTAAAATATTATGTTATCGGTAGGATGAAACCAAGGTTGAACTTTTTGGCCATAAATCCAAAAAGTGGAAGGAATTATGAGCAGTTTGAAATAGCAGTCAGTGTTAGCACAAAATTTTCAGGCTCCTGCTAGAAAGCAAAACAATGTCAGGAAAAACCTACTAGAACAGCAGAAATATATATATATTTGTTTTGGTGGGGCGTAATCTTTGCCACTTTAAATAGTGGCAGGTATGTGCCAACTCCCAATTAACCTGAGTTTTGATGTGATTGGTTAATTATGAGCAGTACCACATCCCAGTTATAAGAGTGTGCGCACACTTATGCGACCACATTATTATAGATGTTTATTTTTACTTCCCCTCTCAAAAAGATTTCAAAAAATGTGTTATACGGGTTATTGGTCATATTGCTGGTAGAAAAAGCTTTGAAAGGAGTTACCTAGGTCTAATTGATTTATATTCCAAAAGCTGGCATTTAAACAGCGGCATGTAGACTTTTTTATGCACTACACAATTTGGCAACCCCTAATGGAACAAGCCGAAAGGAAAAGAAGAAGATGATTCAAGAGCATGACACAATAACAGTTATCATTTAGATTCTTGTGAAATGAGCACTCATGCTTGAGTGTCATTATTTGAAATCAGAGCCTTTGTAAGACAAATGACGTTAAGACTCACTGGGTTGTTGCCCCTCTAGTGGCTGGCTGCTCTCTGGCACTGGCATGTCCTGTGTTTGTGACTGGGTCTGTGCTTTCGTATGCGCGTGGGTATACGGGTTCTGTCCCTTGGCCCACGACACGAGGCAGAACCCTGTGGAGGTGCTGGAACAGGCCGATTCCAGGATTTCACTCAGCCCAGAACAGAGGACAGTTTTCTGCTCCTCCTCTTTAAAGCACACACACATAATCATGCATAATTTAATAAGCATACAGACAGAATGGTAATGGATCATGGTTTGATGTACCTGTCATGTCTCTCCAGTTTGAAGTCTCTCGGTTAAAGAGAAGAGTCTTCAAGAGGAAAGCCTGCAAGGAGACAACAAATGTTTACTGCAATATGCAGCACTTGATGATGAGTTCTGTTTCCAGCGTCCTCTTAGTTATTTGACTTCCTATTTTAGGCAGCCCACATGTTATAGCAAGAGACTTTCAAAAGGTTCATACCTGTACAGGCACAATTACAGCACATGGGCCCCCTTCAAACTGCTCGAGAGCTGTGCGCTCATTCTCACTGAACACAAACCCTGTGATTGAGACAAGACATATTTGGCAAACATGCCATGCGCATGCATTACTATTGGTAGAGAGCTCAAGCACTGCTATAGTCACACATAATGCGAACAAATTTCACATGAAAACCGTGTTACGCGCACACACAAATCTCTGAGGTGGATAATTGACATTAAATCCAAAATGTAAAATATCCTCCACCGTGGTGAGGTACAAGACAACGCAACATGCACTCAATCTCCGTTGAAATGTAGCACATACAGTTCATAAGATCCTACCTTGTGTCCATCTTCGAAAGATGGAGGCTGAAACTGCCCCGGTTGTTGGTCTCCCCCAAACTAAATCCACCAGCTCTTTGCTTAAGTCTGACATTACCACTTTCCCTGCAGGCAGATGCACTGCCACTCACTATGCAGGCCAACGGATATTTGTTGGGACCAACTTGCAAGGTCTTTAGTCCTGCTGATAGTCCACTTCCCTGGGCAGGTAGCGTTTGTGGCATTGGCCACAAGCTACCTGTGGAACAAGGTAGTCTTCCTCTCTCGGCTGGCAGAACGCTGGTTGGTACAGGGAATGACATCAACGGGGTCTCACCAGCCTGCAGGTAGCACAAAAAACAAGCATATTAAGCTTAAACCCAAGTACAGTATCTTCATAATATAAAAACCTAGAAGCACACGGGGTGCATAAAACTAGAACTGCACTTACAGCAAATACAAGCAATTAAACAGCTGGAAAGCTAACAGCTAATCGTTACAAGGGATGTAAAACGTAATAAAATGACGACAATTGACAGGGGCCACACGATTGCGTTTCATGCTTGTGCATTTAATACGTGCGCGATACATTTTTAAATCCAAATGTGTTTGGTGGGTAATAATAACGTAAATTAGCATTAGCATTACTACGAGTGTCAGCTAACCTTACTATCGCTGAGCAACTCAATTTCCTGACAGCACAACGAGGATAATATCGTTGTACATTGTTCGTCAATAGTAATTTCAAGTGAAAGCTCAATTACCTGCGATAATAAGTCGAGTCGGGTTTCCGTATTGATTGTGCGATGTCATTAATATCAACGCCTCTGTCTGTCATTCGTATTTACAACGGGGTCAGAAACGCCTGTGCGTAAATGTAACGTGCTCGTTCATTGGTTGAAATCCAGAAGCTTCCCAATGCGTCAGGGGTGCGTTCTCAACACGTCGTGCTATTGGTCCACACGCTTGTCGTTTATGTGGGTCCCGCCCTGGTTGAAGAGTCATTCTTAACAATACATCCCGCCTAATGTAATCGGCCATTGGAATTCACATAATTATGTATATTATATTAAGTATTAATCTGTGTTTAAACAGGTATGTTTATATTCACAACCAGGTACATATTGTAAGCCATACACGGGTTCTTTCGTACCGCATCGCAAGGCTATATTTCTGTGTAGTATGTCCACTGTGACTCCCCGTCGCTGCCAGGAAGCAATCGCTCGGCGCATGCGCACCATGTACTCTTTCTCGCCTCTGCTCTCCATGTGTTTTGGGGGCTAACTTTGAGAGAATCTCCTCTTCAAGTCTAAATTGTTGAAACATAAGGCACCGTATTCCTAATTATGGGAGGGCAGGCTAAAGGTAAAAAGAAAACCAAGCCAAAGAGGAAAGACAATCGTCCAAACAAAGGTAGAGTAGTGATGAACAATATCTATGTATTGATGATAGACTAGTATTAGTTAAAAAAAAACCACATAATGTCTTTTCCAACTCTAGATGCCGGCATAGTGGGCTTGACACCTCAGGAGAGGATGAAAGTGAGAATGCATGAAAAGGCAAAGAAGAAAACAGCTGCCAAGTACTCTGTTGAGCAACTACTGGAGAAGGTGGTTCTACACAACAACTGACAACACAACCTGTAAAATGTGACATCCATGCCCTGGTTTTCTTCATGTTAACTTTATCATGCATTCTTGTGTTGCACAGACTGAAGAATGCATGGACAGTTTTGACTTTGAGATGGCTGGACTCTACTGTCAGCGTGCCCTGGACCTGGAGTCCACCAACCTGCAAGCTCTTGACATGCTGGGACACATCTCCTCTGAGCTTGGAGACATACAGAAAGCTAAAGGAATATCCTTTACTCTGGGTTTCAGTTTTTCATCATACCTTCTCCTGGTGCCTGTAGCCTCCTTGACTTATCATGCATGTTTTTCTGCGTGCTGTGGAGCTAAGCCCGGATGTAGGCCACAGTAAGTACATGTACCTGGGGCAGATCCACACTGGCCAGGAAGCTGTTGACTACTACACCAAAGGAATACAAGTCCTGCTCTCTGCATTGGACAAACAAGCACAGACCACTGTGAGTGCACACTGATTGAAATAGAAGTATCTATCTATCTATCTATCTATCTATCTATCTATCTATCCATCTATCCATCTATCCATCCATCCATCCATCCATCCATCCATCCATCCATAGTAAATTAATCACCTTTTCAAACAGCATTTTAAGTTCACTTGGGTTATATTTGTGTGAGGTTTACATTTGTTTGATGATCTTAAACATGAAAGTGGGGAAACTATGCAGAAATATAAGAATTTGAGAAGGGGGCCAATACATTTTCACGGCACTGTGTGTGTGTGTGCATATATAATATAAAAAGATGTCAATCCATTCATCAAGTCACCCACTTCCCTGATGCATTTTACTTTTCTGTCGCAAGGTGGTGGTGTTGTCTGAAAACATTGCTTTACTTTATCTGACATGGACTTTTAAAGAAATATGTGATACTTTTGATACTCAGCGTTAAAGGTGTTACTGTGTCTTAAATGTACAGTGTATTTTTTGCCCAGCATAATTTGTAAAAGGTAAACATACCGATAGATATACATCTTTTGGCAAGATACATTTTTCTATTGTTCCTGCAAAGCCTGAAAGTGGCCTGTGTAGCTTAATTGACTGATTAAGAGTTATTTGTTTATCATGTTCAAATCAAGTTAAAAGAACATTTGATTCATATTAAATCTATAATAAACTATTATAAATGACTAATATGACAAATGGCACATTTAAAAATGTATATTATAAAATCCACATAAAAGCTACAGAAATGTGTACATTGATAAGTTGGTCTGTATGAGCATTTACTCTTTGTTTACTTGTCAAGCAAACAAAAATCTTGCAAATATATAAATACACAGAACCAATTTTGGCAGAGGAACTTACAACAACAGTCACAAAACTTTGTAACACAGGCCAAAAAAGATTGCATTCAATTTTGGTGAGGCTCTGACTAAAGGATAAATACAAGTGTATATATAGCCACCATTTGAGTGACATTCTACTTATACATGGTCATCATAGAATTGCAAAAACAACCAGTCTGATTGTTACCTCGTGTTTTAATCAGGACCAGGCCAGAGCTACAGCTCCTGTAGGTGAAGACCTTGAACACTCGACGATGAAGGATGTTAGCGTTGCTTACTGCTCCATTGCTGAGCTTTACCTAACAGATCTCTGGTAATTGAGAGCGTAACATGACTGTGGACATCTCTAATCTCTCTTCATGTCTCGACTTTGTTTAATGAGTTGAGATTTGTCAATCTGTGTGCAGCATGGAGGAGGGTGCATCAGACAGGTGCAGAGAGTTCATTGATAGAGCATTGCAGTATGACCCCGCCAACCCCGAAGGCCTTCAGCTCATGGCCAGCTACTTGTTCAGTACAGAGAAAAATCAGGTGAGGCCATACACGCACACACTCGTAGGATGACATTAAAGCAGGAATATGCTGAGTTAATTATTCATAGAAAATTGAATTGTATGCCATTAATCAGCAGATGGACACTTAAATTATCACTTGCGCATACACACACACACACACACACACACGTTGATAGGAATGTGTGAGAGAGATAATCAGGGAAAACCGATTGGACTTGATGAAGACAAAATGTCCCAAGAACATTCCTTCAACTTGAACTGATGTTTAAATGATGACTTGATGAGTTTTTCTGTTCAGTACAAGGACATGCACTACTCGTCCGAGCGTTCAGTCAGCCATGCATTTCATACAGTCAGCATATGCATAGCATTAGAGTTGGTTTGAGCAAGTTACTCTCAAGTTCACTTCCCCTTTCGAATGCTATATTGCTGCGAAGTGAGTTGAAGACAGACCACATATCAAGTGAAAGGTCACAGGCTGACCTTTCCAGGAAATGTCTTTTCTATGTAAAAAGTGAGAAAATTATTTTTGATTTGCATTTAATTTAATTCGACTGAAGAGCTTTGCAACCTTTCACAACCCTCTGTCCATTTCTACACACCTTTCTCTTTTTGACATTTTAATTTCACATATTATAAAGTAATAAGAAAGAAAGTGGAAGCCGAGTATTGGAATGGTGCTTGTGACCTGTTTGCATTTACAATTAATCACCCAAGGACGTCGCACTGCTGCAAAATAATATTTGTGCATATGTGTTTTGGCTATACAGTGCAGCAAAGTAATTTAATGTTCTAAGGACTAATAGGCTTACAGAAAGACGAACGACTGCATTTGTTTGGTGACTGTATTACATTTACATTATTATTTTTTAAATGATGGGCTTCCTGACATTCATGTTATTATATCAATCAGATGAGATATGGTGTTAGATTTATATTTGTTGAATGAATGAGGAATGGAAGTTACACACTATGAACAAAAGTATTGACCTACAGAGAATATTGAAAACTTACAGGAACTGAAATTGCAAGTCAATGAGTTTGGGTCCCTTTTCTGGGAAGACTTTCTAGAAAACGTTTGGCGTGTGTCCGTGGGAATTTTTGTCCGTTCGTCCCGGATAACAGTTGTGAGGGCAGAAATCCTTGATGTTTGATAAATTGGTAGGTTTAATGTCAGGTCAAGTTTGTCCACACCAAACTAATCCAAACATGTCTTGATAGACCTTGCCTCACTGGGGGGCAGTCATGTTGGATCAGAGAAGCGCCTTCCCCAAACAGGCAATACATTTTTAAAAATTTGAGAGAAATTGCACCCGAAGTATCAGTTTCTAAACTGTAGGGGGCAGGCTAGCTCTATTGACATAATCCTATGTGCAGGTTTTTGATTGCTGGACCCTATACAAGAAACCGCCCCATAGATTTTAGTCTATTTGCTAAACACCTATTCAACATTCATTCATTCATCTTCCATTCCGCTTATCCTCACTAGTGTTGCGGGCGTGCCGGAGCCTATCCGAGTTATCTTCGGGCGAGAGGCGGGGGGTACACCCTGAACTGGTCGCCAGCCAATCGCAGGACCTATTCAACAATTAGAACAAAATATTTGCTCATCTAATAAGTCATTAGTGTGCCTTGTATATTATACTTCAATGTCACTGATGTTTTTGTACTTCTTTGCAAAACATTGTGGCCTGCTTAGGAAGGCAAAGAATACTTGTTGAAGAGTGTCAGACAGTGGCTGTCTGCCCAGAAACGGACTGAAGCTTCCTCCAGCCTAGAAGACGATGTGCAGGTTAGTTGGAGCATCTCTGTCATCAGCCGGCGCTTATGATTCACTTTTATTTCGAGAACACTTTGTTCTAAAAGGATTTTCACAGAGCACTTTGCCGCTAGCACAAACACCAGTGAGATAAAAAGTAGAAGATAATGAAAAAAGGATAATAAAAGTTAAATGTGGAACCGACATTATGCTAAATCGTGTCATTTTGTTTGTGAGTATGTAAGGAGGGTTCAAGTAAAAGCAAAAATTAGAATAATGATTCCAAACAATGTGATGAAGAAGAGAGATTTAAAAATAGAACTAATTCTGAATGTGACCTGAGTTTGCCTACATAAATGTAGCAAATGCTTATGACATGATACAACAATCCCACGGCGGCGCCGGCATTGTGTCTCTTATCTTCCACTGCAGCTTGATCCAAACTCTGACTGCTGTCGTGTTCGCCTTGATTAACAACCACGTGGCTGCAGAACGTCCCGTACCTTGAAATTGGATCTTGCCATTATCGGACATTGTGCGGGAACCGTGGTTGTGTAAATGCGCAGCGCAGACATTGCAGTATTCTTCTTTTTCCCCCTCTCCCGTAGAACCAGCTCCCGCCGTACGAGTCCCGCATCACCACAGCCAAGCTTCTCGTCGAGTGCGAGGAGTACGAGGTAAAAAGATGTGTGCTGAGCTCAAACATTTCTGCTGTGTTGTCGCCCTGTTTGGTTTTCGTGGCGGGAGGGCGGACAATCACCTTTTCTTTCCAGTGGATAGCTTGGAAGGTGGTAGGGTCATGGCTGGTCTTTATCCCCTCCAGAGTTCTCTGTCAATAATACAAGACTGGTATTTTCAGAGTGGGACAACGCTACTGGGCTGCATGAGGAGAGAAAGAACTTATAAAAACTGGAATGGCAGTCGGTAGAGCGAAGACTTCCACCAAGGTCAAACAATCAATTTCAATATGTCAGTCTGACTGAAACATCACGACAAGCTGGCCGATAGTCCAGTTCTGTAGTTTGGGGTGATGCCAATTATAAGTGGGAGCCAACTGTCACACACAGTATGCTTTTTCTCAGCTCAGCACCATCTATTTGAGGTGAATCAGCTGAACACTGGCCCAATCTATGTACTTCTTAACACCTGAATTTAAAAAAAAAAAAAGTCCTCTTTACCTTTATTCGGGTCTGTATCAAATTTGAATGTGTTCTTCCTTTCACATGGCACTCTTTTACAGAGGTTATTGGAAATCAGTACAATGGAACCTCTAGAGATAAATGCTGCTGAGGTTGTACAATGTGCAATTCATCCATCCATTCATTTTCTGTACAGCTTATCCTCACTAGGGTCGCGGGCGTGCTGCAGCCTATCCCAGCTGACTCTGGGACGAGAGGCGGGGTACACCCTGAACTGGTCGCCAGCCAGTCGCAGGGCACATATAGGCAAACAACCATTCACACAAACATTCACAGCTAGGGACAATTTAGAGTCTTCAATGAACCTACCATGCATGTTATTAGAATGTGGGAGGAAACCGGAATACCCGGAGAATACCCACGCCGGCACAGGGAGAACATGCAAACTCTACACAGGCGAGGCCGGATTTGAACCCAGGTCCTCAGAACTGTGAGGCAGACGTGCTAACCAGTCGACCACAGTGCCTATGGGCAATTCAACCAAATAAAAAAAAAATCCAATCAAATCTTCCTCCCATTTGGACAACCATCACATATCGTGTGAAACCTTAGTGTATGTTGCATAAATCTCAGTTCAGCAAGCAGTAATTCTCTAGTGTCACTGTACGTGTTGTTAAGCTGTTATGTAACTGTTTGTCTGTTTTACTATTAACATTGGTTAACTTTTTACCATTGCATCATAATTAGTTCTCTAAAAAGGTGCATCTCCAACTCGACTTTAAACTTGAACAGATGCTACGAATGTTAATATATTAGTTCAAAATTGCCTTCAGATTTATTAACGATTTTTTTGAAGGGAAGAGTAAACAGAATGAAATGAATTATTTGTGTTTCCAACATTGCCCAATAGTTACGAAATTCAGAAAAACCAGAAGTCCACAAGCTTCTATTCTATCAACAACTCACAACAGCTTACCCCAATTGCAGGGGTCACCAACTTTTTGGAAACTGAGAGCTTCTTCTTCAGTACTGATTAATGCAAAGAGCTACCAATCTGATACTCACTTCTAAAATAGCAAAATATTGATGTTATTCAATAAGATTAATAGGTCACCATTGATGTCACCATTAATTCATAAAATGAATGAATGATATTCATCTATGTGAAGACACTGATCATGTTAATATCTCACAGTAATTATCAACAGTGATTTAACAAGGGGTCGGCACGGTGGACGACTGGTTAGAGCGTCTGCCTCGCCGTTCTGAGGACCGGGGTTCAATCCCCGGCCCCGCCTGTGTGGAGTTTGCATGTTCTCCCCGTGCCTGCGGAGGTTTTCTCCGGGCACTCCGGTTTCCTCCGTAGGTGTGAATGTGAGTGCGAATGGTTGTTTGTTTCTATGTGCCCTGCGATTGGCTGGCAACCAGTTCAGGGTGTACCCCGCCTCCTGCCCGATGATAGCTTGGATAGGCTCCAACACTCCCGTGACCCCGGCTCAGAAGATGGATGGATTTAAAAAGGTTGGAACTAGATAAACATCAACATCCAAACCTTTATTTCTGTAAATCTCTGCAAGTGGTCACAGTTTGAAATGATCACTTCTATAACATTCCAAACAAATCAGTCTCCCATCACGGGTGAGCTATTTTTAGAAAAGGCCCACAGGCTACTAACGGGCTACCTGGCGCCCGCGGGCCCCATGTTGGTGACCCCGGTTCTAGTGATTCACGCTTAGTGGAGGTATAAATTAAGCTGGAGTATGAGTTGCTGCCACAATATCTTTATTACGCCACAGTTTCTCGCTTAATCACCCATCAATTCCCCATATTAATTACCATGATTTTTTTTTTTTTTTTTGGTGTACGGCTACACGCTTGTCGGTCCAGTGCAGAACATCACACTCATTAGTGTTTGAAGTCATTTTCTGTGATTTCCACCACGCTAACAGCGCTTCGGATATTTTCTGTTCTGATCCACCGATTAATTTGCGCTCACTCTTGTCGAGAGGTTTACGGTTATTACGGGCGGCGGCGGTGGGAGGGGAGGATGGGCTGTCAGGTGTATCAGCGAAATGACAGCGTTTCAGTTCACAGTTTCTGACATGTCATTTGTCTTCATCCGGCTGTCGATGTCACCAGCTGCAGACACTTGTCACTGCTTCATAAATAATATCATCAGTGTTTTCCTGTGTGAGCATGTATGCATTTATATTCATTTACACCTCCTCCACACAATTTTTGTTCTTCATCTGTTCCGCAATTTGGATGTTTGTGATAGAAAAATGAGTTTACAGACGGTGGCAATCTTTTATTATTGTCCGTCGTCTCAGTCTGGGACTAATCCTGATTGAATATGAACACACACACACACACACACACACACACACACACACACACACAGTCTCCCAGCAGACTATAAAACAATTCACAAAGTTTTCTGCTTGCACTTTGTGCTCTGTAAAGTTTTTAGTTTGAAGGCAACCTCCCAAGCAGGTTGCCAGAAACTGACAATTTGTCCATATTTTTCTCCATCGTGTGCTTTGTTTGGTCTTGCGGAACAGCGCCAAGGCTTTGAAATATAGTATCCATTTGCCAAAGAAGCATACTGCACGTCTAACGGTGCATTTTGGAAGAGCAACAGTGTTAGAAGAAAAACACCTGTTTGTTTTGAGCTCTTTGTCTAGTGGGTCCAGTTTGGCCCTGCACATTCCATCCACTAATGTGTTAGTTGGAATTGGGGGAAATGAAGGGTTTGGCAAAACAAGTACGAGAATCACAGCCAAATAAACTTTGGTGTATGACATTTATCTCAATAGTGATTATGGCAAAAGATTAAATTTCAATAAGTAATTTGCTGTTTTGCCACCTATTTAAAATGAGCAGTGAAATAGCAGATAGAATGGCATGTCTCTTTTTAAATAAAGTGTGTTAGTGAGGACAGCAATTCAACACCTTGAAACATCTACACCACTGAATGTTAAGTGTGTTACTTGCCATCTAATATCTGCCAAGGCTTAAACTTCATAGTTGTGAAAGCGTTCCATTTCGAAGATGAGTGCATTTAAACAGCTCAGAAACAACTGAGTGCAACGATTTGGCTAAGAAAGTATTTCATATTCCCTCACACCATGCAAGCTGTGACCGCAACTATTTTTGAATGATTCAATTTCAAGTCTACAAAAAACACATTTCACTAGTTTGATAGCGGGAATCTTACTATAGTAATAGCTCAAATATTGTAAAAAGAGTTGCATGATTGCTGCTTTTGAGGTTATGTAAGATATTGATCTTTGATGCCTAATTTCCGTCAACAAATCATTCAATTTGACTGCTTGTGGCTTTTTATTGCTTTTCTTTTTTTTTTTTTGCGAATGTTTTTTTTTTTATGGTCGCAGAATGAAGAATTAATGACTGACAGACAACAATGTGATAATTGTTTGGGTGGAGCACACTTTTGAGCTGCTTGTCTGGGTTTTAGGAGCATCCCGCTGGCCAGAATTGTCTTTTTAGTAGGCTACTTTGCAATATGGAATATTTTTTAAAAATGGATTTTAAAAATGTGAAGCCATTCTCATCTAAATTTAATATGAATATTAGGACTGGCTTCATTGGTGAATAGAGCTAGACATACATTAGAATGTTATGGTTGCTGCTCGACCCCCACATTGTTCTAATTCCAAAGTTTCAATTTTAACATTGCTACTGCCCATATACAAGTGTATTACCGGTACTACAAAAAAGGTTCATTGAGGAATGATGAGAGCGTGATGATAATTGAAGTTGCGGGTAACACAAGTATAAAAGGGAGTTAACTAATGTAATGTAAAAAGTAAAATCAATAAACAACACTACCTTTGCTAAATGATGAGTATGTTATAGTGGGAACATTGTCCATTATTTGGAAATATTTGATGGCCAGATGGAATAAATTGCAGTACACTGAATATGGTCAGTGTTAATCATGGCAAAATGATCTAATTATTTCTACTTTATGTTATCATGTTCAAGTTTTCATTGTGGGGAAAAAATGCTGGTGTGGTCCTTTGTATGTCTTCACCCCCCCTTTTTTTTTTCTTTTTTTTTGGTATTACAGTCACGGGCACCACTAATTCACCTCAGGCAGACAGTCAGACAGTCAGACAGACAGACGGTCCCCTGACAGCTATTAAGGTGTCTTTCAGCATATTTATTAGCTGATGGCTGGTTTCCCTCCTCTGCTCTTGTTTACTTTTTTTGTCATTGAACGTTTGTGTTCTGAAATGTAGCTCACGAAGGCATGCAGCTTGTACTTTCCAGTGAGTTAGACCTGCCATCGTTGGATTTATTTACTTAAGCGTTACTGTTTGTGTGTACGTGTGTGTGTCACGGATACTGTTTGCCCTCGCTTGTGGAGTCATTTGTCTTTCTCGACTCTCTGCTGCTGCACGCCGGTAAAATGGTTCTGTTAAACCAAATTGCCGCCAGATTGCTCAAACTGCACACAACAGCTATTAAAAATGAGTTCCTGCCAACTAGCGTTTCTCTTTTTTCTTAGAAATAAAGGTGCTTAAATAAAGAGGACAATGCGAACGTCGTGACTTTGAGGCGTGTGCATTTATCTTTGTGGTGCTGCTGATCGCTGACCATTTTTTCTGTTCTTTATGATGCAGGCTCATCTGCTCAGCAAGCGGCCACTCTCTCCCCCATAGCGGCGCATATATATTAGTCTTTTTGCTTGTTGTTGTTGTTTAGTGTGTATCTGAATCTTTAATCACGGGCCCCCAGGGTTGACCAATGTAGTTAGGAAGCTCGGCACTTGACGATGATGGAACTGTTATCGCTGCTCACTTATCGTAGCTCCCAGATATTGCTTGTTCTATTTTTGTTGCTCTAAAAAAACGCCTGTTCCACGGCCGCTTCACACCTAGACAGATCTTTGCTGTCATCTCTTACACCTCCCTACCTCAAATTACTGTGTCACAGCGTAGTGATATGACGACAGTCAAGCAGATATTTCTAAAACTGGGCATGCATCCATCTGTTGTCGTCTGGGATCAAGTGTTTTTGTTTTGTCTATTTTTAATTCGACATCAATTCATTAAAGACGGTACGTTTTCATCCGATAATTAGTCCAGCGATCACTCAACTGAAATGGGCATTTGTACACTCCTAACAAGGTATTCTCAATTAACCCCTCTCTCCCTCTGTGCATCCTGGCCGCACACCTCTTTATTGCCTCCGGAGCCGCACACGCTTAATGAAAATAAAAGTCCAAATAGCAAGAGAGAGGGCGGCGGAATTTATACGCTCTCCAATGAATAAGGATGCCATAACAAGACCTTGCTTATTGTACTTACTCTTTTGTGTAACTACAGTGTTGTGCGTGTGCGCTCTACATTGTACGTGCCTTTTATTCTTGCCCTTCTCCATGGGTGATTGGCTAACAGTCACCTCCAACCTGAAGTTGACAAAAATCAATAAATCATCACCTGGGGCCTCTCAAACGCATGCACACACAGCACAACCACAGGATCCACAGGAAGAGAGGGAGAGCAAAACAAACACAGCCTCCCTCCAGTCTTTTTTTTTCCCGTAATAGAACCTTCCCACTGCAACTGACCCAAACAATGACGTGCTATAGGAAAAGGTCACCCAACATTTGACTCCTTTCATAGCTCAAAGCGTCCCTCCAGGACGCCAAAGAGGACGATTTAGAAAAATACGAGCGAGTGGGGAGAAATGTGGACAACGGCTCACACTGCCATTTAGATTTATCAGAGAGCGGAGTGGCGAGCCGGGCGGAAACAAACAGTGGATTGACTCCAAATGTCATTAAAAAGATTAAAAAGGCTATCGGGCAGAGCAGCTAAAGTGGCTATTGACTGCACAATAAGCACTGCTGAGCGTGTCTGTCAATGGCTGTGCCGGTTGTCTTGTCTTTGTATCTACAGCCTTGTGTATACGGGATGCGGCTTGACCAGATGCTTATCGGATTCTTGGATCACTCGGATTGATCTGGCTGCCGAGGAGATTCAACAGACCGTGTTTGTGTCAGGGAGCGTTTCTGATTGTTTTTTTGTTTTCTTTTCTTTCTTCGAAAAGCTCTTTTCAGCTTTTCATTCTAATTGCGTCTCATCTCTGTCTTTGTTTGTGTTCATTAGATGGCAGTGGAAGTACTGGAGGGTCTTCTGGAAGAAGACGATGAGGTTGTTCAGGTAAGTACTTAAGCAAAGGCCCAGCAAATTTTCAGGATAAAAGAAAAACTACCTCACCTATACCTTCCCAGTTACCCACTATTACTACTACAGCATTAACTAGGATCTACAAACCTTTCTCTGAGGATTAATGATCCTAATATTTATTACTCCAAGTCTCGGCTGGTTATTCAAATAGGCTGGAACTATTTGTAAGCGTGGCGTCATTCTCATTTGTAAGTCTTATTTTTGGTCCACATATATCATTCCACTCTCACTGCAAAAGCAATTTGTGTTTGTTGAATGGCTATGACAAGAAAGTTGCAAAAGAAGTCGTGTTAGAGATATCAACAACTATTCTCAATTTTCATATTTCTCTGTACACTGCATTATTCATACGTCTTATCAGAACATCTTTTGCATCTAAAGATGCCAGGTAACTTGCAGGTGGTTTCTGGTATGTGCAATATGTGCGGCTGCACAGGGCGGCATTTCTAGGGTGGCCGCAACGTGTAGTGAAATGGCATCATGACATATGACTCATTGGTGTTTGTAAGTGAAATGTGCGCCCTCTTGTGGAGAAATCAGGCATCTTCGAGGATTTTGCTAATAAACTGAGAGGCTATCGATAAGGATGTACGACGTCTTTGTTGGTCGAAGATGTCTGTATTTTGGGGAGGAGCTAAAGTTAGCTCGTTGTTGTTAGAAAGTGACTGTTACGGCCGCTTGTGTATGATCTTGCTTTAGAGAGTGGTTAGTTAAAAACGCAAGCTAACCAGCTATGGAGGTCTCATTGCTTGACAATCGACGATTGCAAGTTGCAATGTTCTGTCCTTATTTTTTTGGTTCAAATTAATTAACATTACGTAATTATGAGAGGGGGTGGGGAGTGGTTGGTTTTGTTGGTGGTTTGGGTTTGCAGGTGCATGGGAGAGGCGTCAAAGTGGAATTTTTGCACAGTGCACCATTGAAGCCACTGAGAATAATCTAAAACTTTTTAATCAAATATACATTTAGAACATTGGATATGCCTGGATATGCCATAATGTACAACATTATGATTTTTCTCCACAATTGAACAGTTCCCAAGTGTCTTTATGTCTGTGACATTCTTTTGTCAAAATACTCCAAGCATTAAGAATTACAGCATATTTCCCCTCATTTTACAATCCTTGTGAAACTTAGCCGGTCTGAGGGAGTGGGTAGGATAACTCTCTCTGCCCTCTCTATGCTGGAACGAATGGTGAGTCTGGCTTTTGATACAATTACAACGGGGGCGGAGCTAGGGTGTTGAACGAGCCAAGCATTGACAAATGCTGGCAAGGTTTTCCCATTTGTTTGATCTGTTTCATTCCATCATGTCAAATTCAATCTATATTGGGCGACAAAAAGTAAAGCTGTATTTTGTCCAATGTCCAATAGATACAGTATAACGCAAAGCAAGGTAAATTTATGTATTTACCCCATTTCATACACAAGGTAACTCAATATTTTATATGATTAAAAGCATTTAAAAACAAAAAGTAAAAGAGATTTAAAAACAGAGTACAGAAAAATAATACTGCTTGCTAAAATGACTAAAAATGTACAGTGCAAGAAAGATCATTTAAAAAATGGAAATGCTCTAAAATGCTCAATCCATAGCATGAAAAAAAAAAAGAATAGTTTTTAACCAGGACTTAAAAAACATTGATTGACACTTGGGGCTGACTTCATATCTGTATTCCATTTGTGTGTAGTGACACTTGAGGCTAACTGCGATGGCTGACGACCAGTTCAAACTGTATCCCGCCTCTCGCCCGAAGATAGCTGGGATAGGCTCCAGCACGCCCGCGACCCCAGTGAAGGTCAGAAGACCACTACAATAGTCAAGTGGACTCAAGATAAAAGCATGGATTAGCTTGAAACATGCAACCCTTCTCTCTGGATATGTTCTTCAGCTTGTAGAATACTGTTTTATTGATGGATTTGACTGCTAAAAGTCAGATCGAAAAGTAAATGACTCCAGGTATTTACGAACAGCAATCCTATATCACCCAGATTGTTTTTGTGGCATGTTCCGTGCAGCATTCCTCCAATTTATTGTTTTTTGGTTAGTTTTGTAAGCAGTTGGCAGTCGAGCAGACAGATAAACCACCCACAGAGAAAACATTACCTCTTTGACAGAGGCAGCAATGGTTTTAGGAGATACTCCACTTGTGTTTTGCAGCCAAATCTAAATTGCAGTTCACTTCACAGGTCAGGTGCTGATATTGACTGCTGTTTCCCTCAGTTGTACAACCCAAATTCCAATGAAGTTGGGACGTTGTGTTAAACATAAATAAAACAGAATACAATGATTTGCAAATCATGTTCAACCTATAATTAATTGAATACGCTACAAAGACAAGATATTTAATGTTCAAACTGATAAACTTGATTGTTTTTAGCAAATAATCATTAACTTAGAATTTTATGGCTGCAACACGTTCCAAAAAAGCTGGGACAGGGTCATGTTTACCACTGTGTTACATCACCTTTTCTTTGAACAACATTCAATAAATGTTTGGGAACTGAGGACACTAATTGTTGAAGCTTTGTAGGTGGAATTCTTTCCCATTCTTGCTTGATGTACAGCTTCAGCTGTTAAACAGTCCGGGGTCTCCGTTGTGGTATTTTACGCTTCATAATACGCCACACATTTTCAATGGGAGACTGGTCTGAACTGCAGGCAGGCCAGTCTAGTACCTGCACTCTTGTACTACGAAGCCACGCTGTTGTAACACGTGCAGGATGTGGTTTGGCATTGTCTTGCTGAAATAAGGAGGGGCGTGCATGAAAAAGACGTTGCTTGGATGGCAGCATATGTTTCTCCAAAACCTGTATGTACCTTTCAGCATTAATGGTGCCTTCACATGTGTAAGTTACCCATGCCATTGGCACTAACACAGCCCCATACCATCACAGATGCTGGCTTTTGAACTTTGCGTCCATAACAGTCCGGATGGTTCCATTTCTCTTTGGCCCAGAGCACACGATGTCCACAATTTCCAAAAACAATTTGAAATGTGGACTCGTCGGACCACAAAACACTTTTCCACTTTGCATCAGTCCATCTTAGATGAGCTTGGGCCCAGAGAAGCCGGCTGCGTTTCTGGGTGTTGTTGATAAATGGCTTTTGCTTTGCATAGTAGAGTTTCAAGTTGCACTTACAGATGTAGCGCCAAACTGTATTTACTGACATTGGTTTTCTGAAATGTTCCTGAGCCCATGTGGTGATATCCCTTTCACATTGATATCAGTTTTTGATGCAGTGCCGCCTGAGGGATCGAAGGTCACGGGCATTCAATGTTGGTTTTCGGCCTTGCCGCTTACATGCAGTGATTTCTCCAGATTCTCTGAACCTTTTGATGATTTTATGGACCGTAGATGATAAAATCCCTAAATTCCTTGCAATTCTACGTTGAGGAACATTGTCCTTAAGCTGTTCGACTATTTTCTCACGCACTTGTTCACAAAGAGGTGAACCTCGCCCCAGCTTTGCTTGTGAATGACTGAGTAATTCAAGGAAGCTCCTTTTATACCCAATCATGGCACCCACCTGTTCCCAATTAGCCTGTTCACCTGTTGTCTGTTCTCCTAGTGGATATTTTGGCTTTCTCCCACATCTCAAAAACATGTATTTTAGTTGTTAATTGAAGTTTTTACATTGCCCATATTTGTGAAATGTTGAGTGTGACTATGTTGTAGTTTAATGCTAAAGGTTTTTATTGGATTATAGTGAAATCTCATCCACCAAGACATTTTGCATGCTCCCCACTTTGTAATTTTGAGGAATTCCCTTTTCTGTTCCAACATGATTATGCCGCAGTATGAACCATTTCCCCTGATTTAACACACACTGTTAAATCTCAAATCCATTTTAGTAGACACGGATAAAATTTGATGCAAAATAGCTTCTGTGTACATAAACTTTGTAGCACCTGTATAAAAAAAAAAAAGCGGCATTTTTAATACATTTTCAACTTTGTGTATTTGGTCACTTTAGGAAAAGTCTTCATATTTCTTAGTGAAAGAATTTTTGTTGCTGTCAAACGTCAAAAAGGGTAAAATTTAACCCGAACAGTACAAGGGTAATGCAAAAACTGAGAGGACACTTCAAACTAGTGATGAATTGCTTTAGCCCTGTTGGTGTGTGTGTGTGTGTGTGTCTGCACAAAGAGATGTCTCCTTTTCGCATATTTTTATTTCCTGCTTCCGCAGTGAGTAAGAAACCGCATGTTCATTACAGAGTGGCGTGAATGGCAGTATTTTTATGTGCGCTAGTAGGAACTCTGTCGTCCCTCTGTGCTTGGAATTCCCACAGTGCGCAATGCAGAAAGCGAAGGTGCGCCACAGAGTGTCAAAGAGCACCACAGTGTCTCTCCCACACTCCCCCTCAGGCTCAGCCTCCCACACAAATACATACACACTCATGCACAAAGCCTCAGCTGACAGATTGGGAGCAGTCATCAGGGGGCTGAACTTTAAAACTTACTATAGAGATTTAACTGTGACACTGCCTGCGAGCGGGCATTTGGCCAGTTGCAAATGCACACTCTCCAGTTTTAATGGGCAGAAAGTGTTTAGTCAGTTTGCACTGCACTTGTTATATTTTCCCTTTCTAATGCATACACCCTGTCCTCTGTGTCCTCTCTTATTTCTTGAAGTACAGTAGATAAATTCGCTCCTGCCGGCTCATCTCCGCTTCTGCTTGTCAGAAAGCTGGAGACTACTAAGGCAAAGCAGCACAAACGCCCGTTCCAGTTCCTCCTAGTTGATTCATGATTCTATTGTTCTTTCTTAAGCAGTGGCGTATGGGAGTTGAGATGGGCCTCCACTTTGAAATGACAAGCGTTTTGATTGACAGCAATGGCATTTATTTAATTAATTTATGTGTGCCTCTGTCTTGGATTGTTGAAGGGTAAAGGAGAGTCTCTGAAGTTCTTAATTAGACAGCTTGCTTGGCTGCATTCTTCATTTCTGGTTGAGGTTTTTAATCTTCATTTTATGGAAACTTTTCACAGAGGACCATCTGTTAAGTAGTTTATGCTTGTATGTGTTATATACTTTGGCTGGCTATTATTCCTTCAAATTATTTTCTTTCTTATCTGATGAGTATGCAAGAGATGTCCAAAATTGTAGCGTCCTGCAGTTCTGACAAAGATTTGCTGGAAAAGTGCACAAAAAAGTCTGAGATTGACCCACGAGTGGCAAATACGTGATGATGACCGGAGAACCAATAATTAGACTTTACACTGATTTTATCAGCCTTATCGGTATCGGCTGATAATTAGCATTTTATGCTGATCATCTGATCGGCTTTAATGTCATAATTCGCCGACCCTATCAATCCGCAGAAGACATTTACTCTGCGTCGCCATCGTGCACAGTATATTTGAATCCAAAAGCTAGTTTATTTTTAGTCTTTTTGTGTGTCTTTTGGCATAATCCTTTAAATATCTGACGGCCAATAAAGTTATTTAAAAAAATAAATAAATAAATAAACATGTCGGCGGTGTGGAACAGACAGCACGTCTGAGACAGACAACACGTAATGCCCGGCTCAGAATACAAGACAAATTTGCTCTTTCAAGATTGCACTATGTCAGACTACTCCAATAAAACCTTGTGTACCACCGCATCCCGTTTTTTACAATCCTCGGGCTTTATCTCGTCAACGCAAACCCGACCGGATACACTCGTTACTGTGGCGACGACAACGAGTGGATCGCGGCGACTATATTATGAGGACAAAATGGGGGGAAAACGTGTGCTCAGGACAGGAGAGGACGTTCGTTTAAGGCTTGCTTGAGGTATTTCCTTGATTGGAAATGAAATCCTGCTGGTGCTGCAATCATGAGAGCGTTGCAAACACTTTATCCGGCACTGCTGATGTTCTGGTGAGTTTGGCTGCAGGGGGCAGCTTCCCACTCAGCATATTTAGCAGCAATTCCGAATCCAGCATGGCACAGCTTGATGTGTTTGTTAGAGAAGTGGTCGAGGGGCACTGCACTTCTGCCTTTGCCCTCGATGAATAATGCCAATATTTGTGTTGTGATGCTCAAAGACAGGTGGGCGTTGATCTTTGGCCTCACATGAGTGAGTCTCACACACACCTCCAAGTATATAGAGAGTAGAACTTGATGTTCAAAAGGTGGAGGACCCAGAATGCAGTACATGTGATTATGTACACAAAGTTTCCTCTCCAAGAATATACCTGCTTTGCACTGTAACAAGTTTGTTCCATTATCAGCCCCATCAATCCCTTTGCTACAAGACTTGAGTGTGGCTTATGATTTTTTTTATGTTTTTTTTTTTTTTTTTAAATTTAAGATGCTGCTGCTTGTGCTACATTGTCACTGGAGGCCTTGCTGGGGCTGATACTGACTCTGGTAAGCACAGTAACTTCAGATGTAATCCTATTTCCCCAAAGTAAAGATAGTGTCACGACACGGTGCAGGGCTGTACGTATTATTATTCACTCCATTATGTCAGCTTCCCAGATTTTGCTGAAGTATAACAAAGCGTAATATATGTCTTCTTCCTCACAGAATTTTTTGACAGTTTCTGCTTGATCAATTCAAATGAAAATGGGAGAGTCTGATTATTGCAGAAGCTGTTTACTCGATATAACAGGCAGCAGTTTGATAATACATTGGATTTGGAGATGTCAGTTAAATTTTTTCTTCTTTTTTTTTCTTTGCGCATTCTTTGTGAGTGCAAGACAGGTCACACTCTTATTTGGAACTTTTTCAAATTTTGTGTGTTTGTAATAGCACATTCACTCTCAACATGGGACACATTTTTCTTTTTTAATTATTTCTTAAATGTTGATCTAATTATGAAATGCTTTCCTCATAAAGTCCATCACATTCAAAAGACAGTTAATTGCATTTGACCTTATTGCAACTTGATTGTTCTTTTCAAACTATTATGGTACATACGCAATTAAGGGCCAAACCATTCATACCCTGAGATCATTTCAATATGACAATGCATTTGTTATTCTAGAATGTATTATCCATCCATCCATTTTCTGAGCCGCTTCTCCTCACTAGGGTCGCGGGCGTGCTGGAGCCTATCCCAGCTGTCATCGGGCAGGAGGCGGGGTACACCCTGAACTGGTTGACAGCCAATCGCAGGGCACATAGAAACAAACAACCATTCGCACTCACAGTCATGCCTACGGGCAATTTAGAGTCTCCAATTAATGCATGTTTTTGGGATGTGGGAGGAAACCGGAGTGCCCGGAGAAAACCCATGCAGGCACGGGGAGAACATGGAAACTCCACACAGGCGGGGCCGGGGATTGAACCCGGGTCCTCAGAACTGTGAGGCTGATGCTCTAACCAGTCGTCCACCGTGCCGCCAGAATGTATTATCATGTACAAAAAAATATTAGAATTAGTAATATTCATTAAAGTTCATCAAAAGACACCAGGAAATATGTTATATCCCGTTGGCCATGCATTAAAAGCAAATTATTAGTGTGCCAAAAGGGTGGATGGGTAGGTGGTGATGACAAATAATAATAATAAATATGCGAGAGCATCCTGTGTAATGTTGTCTCAGAATGAACAGAAACATGTTTATCAATGAGTAAACTTTTATTTACTGCCTCAGTTACTGTTGATGATCTTCGAGGCAAAGTCCAAAGAAATAATTCCACTGTCAGCTTAATCATTTAGTATTATCCACCTAAATGTAGGACGAAAAACACTCACAACATTTAGCAAACTATTGTAATTTTATTCCTTGATGAGTGGGCAAAATAGATAGTTGGCTGTCTGTCTAGTAAGTGAAAGATTGCAGGCTGGAGCCAAGCCTGATCGTGAGCTTGTCAGAGTGACCTTGGACAAGATGCTTGCTCCGTAATTGCTCCTTATCAATTGCTAGGAACCATTTAAGTGCAGAGAAACTGGAGAGACACCTTTTAAGTACAGCCCAAGCTAGTTTCATTTATATTATGCTCAGATCATTCAGTATTAGTATTATTCCTATGTTTTCCGTTCAATCTCCATCCAGTGACACTACAAATGTTTTAGTGCTGGGTTTATTTTCAGGTGGCCTGAGTCAAATCCATCCATCCATCGATCCATCCATCCATCCACCCATCCATCCATCCATTTTCTGTACCGCTTTATCCTCACAAGGCCAGTGTTTCATTATTCTAAATTTGAAAAGACCTGCACCTTGAGTACTATAGTATCATAGAACATTCATTAATTGCGAACATACTGTAATGCTAGCGGTAAGTGCTCATATCCACACTTCAGTAAATTGCCGTTGCACAGACTGGAGTGTGACTGTGTGTGCCTTTTTAAGGGCTACTATGGAATTAAAAAAAAAAAAAAACATAACAATTGAGATTAGTAGTGTAAATAAGTAGATAAAAGGCAATAGCTGGCCATTTCACCAAATAACTATGAAAGTGGTTCGATGTGGTGACAAGGGTGTCTTTTTATAATTTAGTACATCCAGAAGCATTTTAATTGAAAAGTGCTGTCGCCGTAAAAGCGGGATTGTGGCAGAAAATTGCAGGTGCCCTCAATGTGAAGGCACATCTTGGCTCCACATGAATACGGCAATCATATTTTTAATGCGGCACCGCGTTGTGCAAACATTTTCCGCTGATGTTGTCGTTTTTGTGTTCTCGTGAAGACCCTACAGTAAATGCCTCTCATTATTTGCCACTTTATGTATATTTGTACAGTCAACAGCCACAGAAAATGATGCTATTTTTCCAGGGACTTGATGCCCGAGGGAGTGGGATGTTACATGCCTGTTTAACATCCTTTACCAGGTTTGTTGTGCACCTGTAATTTAGTATAGTGGTGCCTCTATAAAAATGATTATAATAAAAGCAACAATATGTGGCACTTTGACCTTCATTTTCATGTTGGTTGTACACTGGCTTGAAATGTGCAGAATTTTGTCATTTCCATGGCAACTGCTGCCATCAGCTGCAATATATGCACACACACTTCGCGTTGTTTTAGGACAAGCATTGGTGCTAACATTTCTGTTCAGAAAAACACTGGAACATACTAAAATACTCTTTTCATTCACCATTTATTTCAAGTAGTCTAATGGTACAGACAGAAATCAATTAATATTTTTACAGTTGTTTTTTTTTTTAAAGACAGCCCTAAATAAAGCTATAGTACCAGAGCGCCAAGTTTCTAATCTGTATCGGGAATAGCTACGGTAATAATTATTGGAAATTCGTATTTTGCCTCTCGCAAAGTCAGTGTTATGTTCCCGGTACATCAGATTTTCAATACAGAACAGCTATTGTCCGGAGGAAATCCATTTGCATTGTAATGCATTTTTGTTCTATTAATTCATAGCTTTTGTAGCTATATGAAAGTAGGAGCAGCAAAACTATGCAGCTGCAATGAGCATTGGAATTCATGCAACATTTTGAAATAATCAAATTGTAATGTGTCATAGAAGGTTATTTGGATCTCCCCATGTTTTCTAAACAATGTCCCCCTTCTGTTGCCTAGGTGTGGTATCTTTCCGGCTGGGTTTGCTACCTGCAGTTAGAGAGAGCCAAAGAGCAGCAGGAAAGAGAGGGGAGAACACTCACAGAGGAGGAGGAAGAGGAGAGGTCAGCGCTGAAGGAGGCGGCCAGATTGCATTTGACCAATGCTAAGAAGGTAATTCATTAAATATGCCAATTAGCTGCTTATTGTGGAAGCAGTACAATGGGGCTCTGACTCATAAATACCATAATGGTGGAATGGAAACGCAGGCTCTATTCTATCAGATTTGAATATGTAGCAACACCATCGTCATTCTTCTTAGTTTCTACAATATTACCTTGGGGGGGGGAAACAACAACAAAAAACTAGGGCTCTTCTACCAGTCCAGTGCTGGGGCCTTTTAGCCAAATGGACCTGGCACCTGACCGAGCAGAACATTATTTTTAGATACTTACTGGATTGAAAAAAGTTAATAAAATGTCAGGATTTTTTAAATCTCTGTTCCATTACAATTACTGACAAGTGAATTATATTCTCTAGGGTCTTGTCTAAGAGTGTGAACACATTTTTATGCTACTGTTATTTTGGAATATAAAATTGTGGAAAAAATATAATGGAAATCTAGCCATATGAGCCAAAACTAATAGACTATGTTAGTTTGTCTTCTAAAATTATTACTGAAAACTGCAACTATTACAGACACAGCAGATCTTTTTTACCCTTAGGGCCACTGTACTTCTCACTTGTGCTGCAGTGACCAAAGCAACAATGGTGTGCTAGTTGCATGATATATTAATAACAAACATCAGTCTGAGAGAGACGTGTCATAATAACTGTAATGTGATCGCTCCTCTTGCCAGTTTTTGTTTTTCTTTCAAAATTTTGTACACCTCAGAATATTGCAGCCAACAAGAGCGTCCCTCCTTGCCCCTCCCCTCAACATCTGTTCGTGGCTAGCTGTATGGCAACAAATTAGTCTAACCTGCAGGAGGGAGTGGGTGAAGTGATGTTTAGTAACTGGGCAGAAAAATGTGTGTGTTACATGATAGAGTGAATAAATGAGAAAAGAAAGCAGCAAGGCAGCAAGTAAGTGTTGAGTGAGCTGTTACTGTTTTTTTTAGAGAGAGCGTGAAGAGGCAGTTGGCGCATAACGAGGTGAAATGTGACTGCTTTTTGACCTTGAGAATAATGTGCAGGATAAAAGAAATCAATCCGTAAATCCGTTTCAGTGTTGCCATCATGAAAAGTTAATTACCATTATAGCAAGTGGAATTTTAATTTTTACTTCCAAAAGTCATACATATGTTAAACAAGCTTAACCACTATTAATATTAATATCCATCCATCCATTGTCTGTACCGCTTTATCCTCACAAGGGTCGTGGGCGTACTGGAGCCTATCCCAGCTATCTTCGGGCGAGAGGTGGGGGACCCCTGGTCGCCCGCCAATCTAATATTAATATATTGAGTAAAAAAAAAAAAAAAAAACAATGTTTTGAAAATCCGTTTTTAATATTAATTGTCACACAAGTGCAAAATACTATTCACATTGCACTTAGCAAAACGCAGTGCTCTATGGAGCAGCCCCACTCATCGTGTATATGCTGCCCCGACGCAATGCCTGGCGTCGTGGCTTGCTGCACGATGTGACGGCATCTCGGTGCATCCAATAAGAAAGATGGTGGTGAAGGGATTTCAGTTTGACAACAGCAAACAAATTTGTTGTACATTGAAAACAGCATGGAAAAAATGGAGGCCAACGTTATCGCGGTGTGCCACTGTCCTGAACTCTGGGACACAAGACAAATGGCCTACCTTGACGTGGTTAAAAAACAAAAAAAAAAACAAAGAAAGAAACTGCTCCCTGCTAGGCCTGAAGTACACCTCAAAGCGGTCTTCATGAGCTGTAGCTCATGGACGAGCCTAAACTCCCCCAGATCATGCCGTGAAATTAGAATTGGATGGACTCGTTCCCTTTTCTATTTTTTTTTTTTTTAGCTGCTGCTCTTCTCTTTCTTTATTTTAAGTAACGCCAGGGCTGTATGTTGTAACAATGGCAAATCCATAGTGCCAAGCTGCAGCCTCCTTCAACATCCAAACCAGCGGGAAAAGGCACGAGGTTACTTAATTGTTCAGTTGCTTTGCAAGCAGCGCCAAATATGGGCAAGCTTGCACCGTGTCGTTGTCGTCCTCCCCCAGTGTGTGCGCCAGCAAAAACCATGTGCAGTGTGTAATTCACGTCACAAGAAGTTAACTGCTATAAAACGCACAATGAATAAAGCACCTTTAATAAACATGTACAGTATTGCAGCTATCAAGGCTGAGGTACCACTGTAACTTGTTACAATACGCAGACACACTCAAGCGCAGATTTTCAGCTAGGATTCTACCCAAAAAAGTGATGATGGTGAGGAGAGTGGATGGGTGTAGAGGACAAGAATAAAATCAGCGACACGTGGGCACCAGCAAGGAAGATGAAATAGGCGGCGGGGAAACAAATAGATTGAATGTGAGGTAGATATGCAACTGTGGTTGGGTGGGTGAAAAGGAGTTGAGGTGTAGATGGTGAATAGTGGCAGACGTAAAATCAATCGTAAACCCGACGTGAAATGGAAATTGAGTCTCAGTCAGATAGAGCTAAGATTCAGGTAGGATCTGCTGTGTATTCACTGGGGACAATGGAATAGATGAATATATAGTTGTGTGTGCGTGTGCAGATCTCTGTGTGTATATGCAATATGCACAAAAGGAAATAGGGCAAATGGAGGTCAAAAGCTTTACTATTTGATGTGGCTGAAAGGGGAGCTCATGAGCAAGGATATAGTGGGAAGGGTTGGACGTGTGTGCATCCCATGAAACTTTAATGACTTTCTCCACCAAAAATGGGACTGGAGGACTGAAGCAGATGTTTGTGTGCATTCGCACCCTGTTCACCAGCCACTATTTCAGCGTTGCCAATGAAGACTTTCCATCTTAAAAGAATGTGGTATTTGGAATATGCAGGAAAAGGTTAAACGAAAGGCAATATTTTGTCACAATCGTGCCAGCGTGGTATGTAGGTATGTACGCGCAGGGATGTGCAAAGAGAAATCTTGACAGGAAGCTAATTTGGTTAGTGTGTGCCAGTGAAAGTAAGCCAGTGTGTATGAGGAGGTAAAGTGTGAGAATAGAAGGCATTAAGAAACGAATTGAAATCGATGTAATGAAAAATGTTTTGCACACTAATGTAGAATGAGGGGAAAATAGCTTTAGCCATGTTCAAGGTGACTATGGTGCACCTGAAAAATATTATTTGTTTAATAATAGATGCAATTACTATAAAATTGTGACCACATTTTTTCTAGTTGCTGACCTTGAGCTACAAAGTCTTTTCAAATTCGCTGTGAACGGCAACATCCAAAACTTTTTTTTATTTTTTTTTTTAAATCATGTCTTACTTTTGCCTTTATGATGGTCAAAAGATTTGAGCTTGCCTATTGCATTTTGATAATTTGTAATTTTTCAATTTGAGTGCTTGGACTTGTAATACTGCAATTTATTTCATGACACATACCTATCAATCTGAAAACAATGGAACCTCTAAGGTCAGACACAATCCATTAAGGCAGTCATTTTCCCATAAGGAATAATGGAAATTTAATGAAACTGTTAAAAAACATGGCAATTCAAACCCAAAGTACAACTTCACAAGGGTGTATAGGAAATTCCTCTTTTTTTCGCATAATTAAGGAAACAATCTTGCCTTTGAGTTTTTAATACAAAGAGCTATTTACATGATATAAACAAAAAGAAAAAGAGGGAGAAAGAAGAGAGAGAAGGGGAGATGGCTGTCTGTCCGCATGCGCTTTGCAAGCCCCCACACTCTCGGACCCCGCAATTTGAAAAAACAGATTACCGTATTTCCGCGACCACAAGGCGCACCGCATTAAAAGGCGCAGTCTCAGGTACGGGGTCTATTTCTGTATTTAACACACACATAAGGCGCATCGTATTATTGGGCGCAGGCGTGGTAAAACATACGCTAGCTTAAAACATACAGTAGCATGCATGCACGCTAAAACATACGCTAGCATGCATCCTCATCCACAAATCTATCAAAGTCCTCATCTTCTGTATCCGAAATGAACAGCTGGGCAAGTTCTCCATCAAACATGCCAGGTTCCCTCTCGTCATTGTCTGAGTCAGTCTCGTTGCCGGGGGGCTGTTCAGCAATGATGGCGGCGTTTTCCCGCTTCCTCCACTTGCGAACCATGGATTTGTTGATCTTGAATTCTCTCGCGGCTGTTCGATTCCCATGTTCCTCCGCGTAACTGATAGCTTGCAGTTTAAACTGTGCTTCGTAAGCGTGTCTCTTCGTAGGTGCCATTTTCGGGGGTCCTTAGCCAAACCGATGTTGTTTTGCACAATGCACATACCCGCACTATATACCTACTGGGGCGTGCCTTTAGCATCCTCTTTCACGCGCACCCTTCCCCCTTTAACGTCTGCATGCTGTCCTCAGTCACGTCCGCCTTTCTTCTATATTAGTAGCGTGTCGGCATGAAATGCTACCATTCAGTCAAATGGAGCGCTCATCAAAGGCACACAACAACATTTACTGATTTTGGAACTGGGTGCAAACATAAGGCATTATAAGGTGCACCGTCCATTTTGGAGAAAATGTAAGACTTTTAAGTGCGCCTTATAAGGAATTTCCTTCAGTCAGATGCAGTAAATTTGCATAATTAGGACATTCCCACCAGCTACCCAGCCAGCTGTTGTAGCCCGTTTGGGAATGTCCTTGGGTGAGACAAACCATGGCTTGCTGCTTTTAGCAAGGCTAGACATCTCAGAGACGTTACACCAGAGTTATGGAACAATAAAAGAATACATTCTGAATGAAATGCCTTAAACTTTATAAATGTTAATATAAGTAGTCTTGCCAACTCAGGGGTATCGTTCTCAAACATTAGATCATCTGCGGGGGCATTGAAATTTAAATGTTGACCCTTACTACGCTTGTAAAGCGCATTGTACTGCGTATTAGCATAAACCTGCTAAAACATCCTTCAATGTCTTTGCGTTCTGCTATTACAAGGCACATTGTTAGTTTATGCCATAGTTCTTTTGTTAGTTGAGCAAGTAGAATTTTGAGTAGAAAAGCTTACATTTATCTTGAAATCCCTTAAAGTGTTTGAAAGTGACTTTGAAAATGGTGTAATGAACCTTGTACTGTCAATGTTCATTTGCAAAGGACTCTAAATTGTTGTTGTTGATGGCCTAACGACTGCCAAGTTTTTTTTTTTACTTGAGGCATCTTCAAATCAAGTGTGATATTTGCTGGCATAACTTTCATTTCATTTCAATTACTCCATGAGTGACTCAGCCGTAGTCCTTTTGAGCGCTGCCTAGCAGCTTCTTTTCCTCCAGGCCAAGGGGAATGAGTGTCAGAAAATGTAAATTAATAAAGAATAATATTCATGGATTTTGATGGTCTGAACGGAGCACATATTCGAATTGATTTTCACTGAGAATCCAATCTGTGACATATGCTATTGTGACACACTGCTCTTGCATTCTGTCCCCAATCAATAGCTAGTTTTATTAAAGTCGTATACAGATGGACCTTGGTTATATGTACATTATATTACCCAGTAATTAATATCTGACCAGTATTGACACAAAAGCCTCTCTTACACACAGAGCAAGTAGCTGCTTCAGAGAAGAGGTTGCTTGGGTTTGCTTTGCTGGTCCCTTATGAGGGTGGATTTGTATTTTTTTATTTAATATTTTTTTATTTTTGGGGGGCAGGGGGGCATGGTCATGGTAGGCCACCTGTCCACCTGTAACAGTGAGGCTAGATCTTCGATAAAGCCGTTCAGGTTTCCGTCCAGAGGTCTTCACAGCACATATTGAGTTGGTAAACCAAAAGGGCCGGGCGAGCGAAGGAGACAATCCGGGTTCTGAGGTGAGCAACGGAGTCAAGACAGAGGGATAGCGCCGCGTTGCATTGCTACTAGGTCAACGTACTGTAGTGTGACTTTTGGTGGAGATGGAGCTATTAACGCATTTTGTGTGATGTTGAAATTGTCCAGTAGTGACAGGAATTCCAAAGAAGGCAACTCTCGGTGTAGGAGTATGACTTGGAGTAGTGCGGACCCAGCAAGCATGAAAGCAAGGCATTCCATAGAGACAAGTGAGACTCTGCATTCCATAGTCTTTGGTATTGGCATCTCTTTAATTATAGAGTCTGCATGGTGCATCACTGACTACTTACTGTTTTTCATTTTATTTATTTTTTTTCATTTCTGTAATAATGACATTTCGTTATGAAAGGCTCCTGATGAACTAGTTTGCGTAGTGGCGTAAGATTTAAATCTATTTAAATGATTTGTTCATTTATTGTATATACTTGTGTACTGTATACTGAGTATCTTAAAGTATTCTCTATTCAGGTCATGTATTCTAATCAGTCAGGTCAAACCAAGATTACAACATGACAGAAGTAATGGGTGCTAACTTACTGTAATTAAATTACTTCACACACAACGAAACTTTTGAGCATGATTCGACATAACAGCGGCGTATTTACGTACGACCGTTAGTGCTAGCACTAGCTTGCCAGGCCCCAGAACGTTTTGTTGCCTGCTTGCGAGCCATATCGTATTAAAAGTACGTGAACATACCTCAAGCAATCCTTGAATTAAAGTCCTCTCCCGAGCAATGGTGACCACCAGCACATGGTTACCCCCATTTTGTTCTTATAATACGACCGGTTCAGGGTGCACCCCGCCTCCCGCCTGAAGCTCGCTGGGATAGGCTCCAGCAGCCCGCGACCCTAGTGAGCATAAGCGGTAAAGAAAATGGATGGATGGATGAATAGACACGACACGATCCATTGTTGTTGTCGTCGCCATGGTAACAAGTGCAACCAGTCCCGTTTGAGTTGACAAGATAAAGCCCAGTGATCATAAAAAATGAGATGCGGTGGTATCGGAAAACAAGATTTTATTGCAGGAGTCTGACATAGTGAAAGACCAAAGTTGTCTTGTAGTCTGATCAAGGCATTACTTGTTGTCTGTCCCACAGCGCCGCCATGTTTATTATTATTCTTTTTTTTCAAAATAACTTTATTGGCAGTCAGATATTTACAGTACTACATCGAAAGACACGCGGCAAGGCTAAAAATAAACTAGCTTTTGGATTAAAATATACCGTACACGATGGCGACGCGGAGTAAATGACGTCATTGATCGGATTGGCGAATTATGACATTAAAGCCGATCAGATGCTCAGCATAAAATGCTAAATATCGGCCGATAACGATCAAGCTGATCAGATCGGTGTAAAGTCTATTTACTGTAAGTATGACGTCTGTGTTAGCGCATGTTAATGATGTGATGATTGCGTTCCATTTCGTGTTACGTGCTATATGTGTGGTTAAGGTGTCAGTAAAAAAAATTTCAGGCTGTGACAAGGACTTAAAAGAAAGGCAAAGTAGACCTTGAAAAAGCAGCATTGTGAGCAGAATGTGTAAAGAATGGCTTTTAAATGTTTAACTAGCGTAGTCATACACCTTTGTGTTAGTTTACACAGGGATACAAGGTCCGAGTTTCCTGATATTTTACAAGGTGTGTCAGCAAAGTTTCAGAAGTGGTTTCTCAAAAGATACAGTAGATTTCAAACACGAACTTCAAGTTTTCCACCTTAGAAGTAATGCCCATGAGTCTAACTCACTTTCCTTGGCTTCTCAATCACGCCTTCATTCACTTCTTCCAGTATCTTCTGCAGCTCCGTCATTACGGCCATCTTTATGTGGTCCACATCTTCAAAACGGGACCCCTTGAAGACCCCGTTGAGCTTGAGCTTGTATTAAAAACCCATCAAGACAGACAAAATTACAGAGAGCCAGGTCGGGTGGGTCGACGTGTTGTCATGGGGAAGCAGCCACCAGTGGTCCTGCCAGAACTTTTGCCTCTTCTCGCACGATGAACGAAGCAAACAGCGCAGGATCACTTTGTAGACGTGGCGGTTGATCATGTGACCCACACTGAAAGGAACAACTCATAGTTTGTAATTTGGATTAGAAGTACATCTTTTGTGACACCTGCAACTTTTCTGACACACCTTGTGTATGCGATCTCCTCTGTACAGGATCGTCCTCTATGCGAGCTGTGATATGATAAGAGTAAGACTCTCACCTAAAGCTGCGAGATGCAATTATTCCTTTGTATTGACCCCGAGATACAGCGAGCACAGGCAACTTTCATTCGAAGAGGATAGACATCGCCAGGCACTTGAGAGTGACAATCAATGTGTTTTTATTCTTATTTTCCCTGGTGTCTGAGTGTGAGGTGTGGCGCTAAGGAGGGAGTGTGTCAGACCTTGTGGCTGGTTCGTGCATCCCCCTCTTCTTCTGCTCCTTAGGAGCTGCAACCTGCGGAGAAAGCATCCTTTTAAGCATACACACACACACACACACACTGCAAGTGCACATTGTTACACTCCAAATGAGTTCTCTTGACAGTGCGTGTGAGGATGTGGCTTGGAGGCTGCTTCTGTGGCAAGACAGTCACACACACTCGTCCCTCTCATTTCTAGCTTTGTGACTGCACTTGTTTACTAGATAGTACTCTTTTACTATGAACTATTACAACTTCTCTCTAGTTTAGTCCCCCCCACAAAAAAAAAGGTCGTTAGCGTAAATCTGTGCAGTGGCTCTGCTTACTCTGCATTTACACGCTGAGAATTACAGCGCTATGCTTCCTCTTGTCAGTGGCAAAGGAAGCAGTTTTATCACCCAGCTCCCCCTTTGAGTTCAGTAATTACACACAAGCGGAGTATTTTACAGAGATAAATCTGCTGGCTGCGTAGGGAACTTTTTTTTGGCTATTGCCCGCAATATTTCACTGAGATAGCAAATTTGATAGTGTGTCGCATAGCCATATGTGCTTAGAGCTCCAGTGCTTGATGTAAATAAGTACATTCCCTTTCAAAAGTCATCTTTTTATCCATTTCACAGTGAATTCAAGAACACTTTTGGGAGTGGTGAAATTCTTGTTTAATCTAATCTAAATTTTCTAGACTTTCATTGGTGTGTAATCAACATCAAGTGAATTTTGTGAAAAAATATTTTTTGTGTGTGTTCACATTAAGAAATCTAATTTGCAATGAATAGTTCATATTGTGGGAGTATATTGTAGTTTGCTGTTACGCCACAGACCATATTGATTCTGGAAGGTTTTCCAACTCATCTATTGAATGTACTCATTTATATTGAGCACTGTACATTGCAGATTGCAGGCTACATGCAATCGCAAGATGAATGTTCCCCCCCCCCACCCGTTTGTAGAGGAGCGTTACAGCAAATAAGCTAATTTGCCAAATGTAGGGAAAAAACTGTTTACCAGCATTTTGTGAGCTGCACCAGCCTCGCTGAGAGCATGCAAGCTGCTCTTGGATAATTCAGCTGTCCTAACCGGCACTTTAGAGACTTAAAACACCAGGGTTGCACACTTCCCTCAGCTCCAAGTGGCTGTTTGCTGACATCCAAATGTTGCACTGTTAAATTCAGTGGCCCAGTGTGAGCATTTCAATTCAGGGACATAAGGACTTGATCAAGGAAGGAAATGACTTCATCAGAGGACTGTACCCGACAAGACTTTATAGCTCAAGGTCAGTGTCAAGAAAGAAGTATTATGATAACCTATAAGGTCTTGGCTTGGGACTTGAGGGTCAAAGGTTTGATTATCACTGTGGAGACATTTTAATCTCTCAATTTCCTGAAAGCTGTAGAATCCATAAATCTGTAATGCATGCATATGTCAATAAGATATCACAGTGTCATGCAAAATTCCTTGGGGATTTATCAAAGTACTCTACAAGAAAGTCACTTGAGCTGTTCAAATTTACCAAATTTGACCACAATCCCTTCCATCCATCCATCCATCCATTTTCTGAGCCGCTTCTCCTCACTAGGGTCGCGGGCATGCTGGAGCCTCTCCCAGCTATCATCGGGCAGGAGGCGGGGTACACCCTGAACTGTTTGCCAGCCAACTGCAGGGCACATCCAAACAAACAACCATTCATACTCACATTCACACCTACGGGCAATTTAGAGTCCCCAATTAATGCATGTTTCTGGGATGTGGGAGGAAACCGGAGTGCCCGGAGAAAACCCACGCAGGCACGGGGAGAACATGCAAACTCCACACAGGCGGGGCCGGGGATTGAACCCCGGTCCTCAGAACTGTGAGGCAGATGCTCTAACCAGTCGACCACCGTGCCGCCCACAATCCCTTCCATGACCTTTATATATGATATGACCCGCGGGCCTTGAGTTCGCCATATGGGGCTTCTTCACATTTTTGTTCTATCATCGCAGGTATCCTGCGTTAGCATCGCACACACAATAATAAAAAAAAAGGTCAGAACATTTTTCCATAGAACTTGAGCTCCAATGGTATGATTTTAGATGCCTTCAACTGGAGGTTACACTGCAGAAATAATCTGTTGTATTTTTAAATGGTGGAAGACCACTTGAATCACACCTTCAAGAATGCATGTATTGCATGACTGAACCTTCCTTCTGTCTGTATGAGATCCTTGCTTGTATTCTAGACTGAATGCTCACATCATCCTTTTTTGTGTTTGGCAGCTGCACAGCAAGCTACGTTGTGACGACCAACCCATGTTGGAGCACATGGAGCAGCTGCTGGGCGAGCTGGGTGGAGAACTGCATTCCGAAGAGACTGACACAGTTGTAGATGAAGATTATGAACCTGCTAGTGATGAGGAGGATGCTAATGAGGATATGGCGATGGAACACTAAATAAACCCTTTTTTCTAGCTCTACGTAATGTCAATTTTTTTTTCTTTTAAATTGCCTTTCCATTGGTCAAACTTCACAGCTATTCATCCAAGAACTGAATTCAAGTTAATCAAATAAAACTTGCCGCTGGCTCTATCAATTTACCTGAATGTAAAGTGCTTTCTTGATGTTTTTTCTCTCGCAATAATCTTGTAAAACCTTTTTAGTTTTCTTTTTGTTTCTTTCTTTTGAAAACTAGTCAAAACACTGAAGAATTTACAGTAAAACAATACCCATGTCATTTTGAGACCCATATTCTTAGGCTCTTTACCACCACCCATTTACCCATTTGAATGCAGACAAATCTTTAAGGTTAGAGAATTTAGCAGCAGGCTACACTTCCTCTAAAAGTGCTGCTGTAATGCCCAAGTGACAGTTTTGTCACAAAAGAGGGGCAAAGAACTGGTTGCGGTCACAAGCGGATTTAAATGATTCAGTTTGTCACAGAGGATGCCAATTAGCAGCGGTTTAATATGATAAATTACTGAAGTGCTTGCATGTACTAAATATACACTACTCACAAAAAGCTAGAAATGTTTGGCTTTCAAGGAAAATTGCAGGATGAACCTAAAATGCACTATAACCTTTATAGTTGAACTTAATTTGGCCTTCCCTAAACATTCCAACTTCATATATATACTTACACAACAAACATGCATTTTATTCTTATTTATGAGGGACAGACTTCAATCCTTCAACTGCATAAACTGGTTTTGGGTGTCTGCTATAGATTTGGTGTACAGAATTTCAGACAGCTATATGCTAAATGGGTAGCAATTGTAATTAGCATTAGTATGCTAGCGATGATCATTTTAGGTAAAAAAAACGCTACCTACCATTCATGCTCACTCATACTTATCATGTTATATGTACATTACACATTATCTAACAGTGTTGCTCCCTCCTTTGTCATATTTGGCAAAGTTTATCATGGGTCCAACGCTGCGTTTGTCTGCAATAAATGTCTGTGTGAAACATAGGTTCCGGTGGTGCAAACGTAGTTCCAGGCTGAACTTTTTTTTTTGTCCTGCTTCAAGGCAGAAATTTTGCGTACATTTTTTTTTTTTTTTCAAATTTAACCAATTCCTCCCCAGTCCTAATGCAAACACATCTGGCATAATAGACTTCTGGAATAATTTGAAATTATGGACCCTAGGAAAGTGAGATGTTTTTCCGATTTACCAACTGTCTGGAATACAGCATTCATTGTAGCAAAACGTACTTTTCACTGCAACATGTTGGCCATGTAAAAGAGGGAAGCTAGATGACTAATTATGCAAGCCTCGTTAGGATAAAAACCTGCATCTGTATTACAAACAATGCAAGTGTTAGACCATGCCAATTCCATGTCCATGACAGAGCATTTCACTATGCATATCACACACACGCGCGCCTTTGAATCCCCTTTGAAAGATTCCATAACCGGTACATAGGAAACGTTATCTGAGATGCTGGTCCTGATTGCGAGCTGGCTGGAAGCGGAGCAACCTGTTGGAGAATTTAAAGGTTCGGATGCGCTGCTCCAGTAGCGTGTGTTTGTAAGTAAGGAGATGTCAAATAAAGCTCTGGAGGATATGCACAGATCTGACTCTCAGATGTGTGATACAAGCTGCATCTTATCAGCACCGAACGTGATGTGACGTGTTGTTATGTGTTGAGGCCTTTTGCAACAATATTTTTGTTTGTGTGTGTGTGTGTATGTGTGTGAGACGCTTATAGTGTATGATAATGTAGCTGGAGTGCAGGCTTAAAGGACTGACTACCTGCAGCGACGCTGTCATCCAGCATTTGGCTACATAATTACAACAAGCTCTGGTGTGTCTGCCTGTTTCGTGTGTGTGCGAGCGCCCGTGCTGGCCTCATCTGCAGAGTTGTGTGATTAATGACTCCAGGGGTGACTGAACATGGTCGGTCAGCCCTTTCTAGTTATTCTGAGCTGACCTATTGTGAGTGGGCCGTGGTGGATGCGCAAAGCCTCGGGTAATTTCCAAATCCTTGGCCATTCTCTCACCTGTACGTCAGCATCAGCACCAGCGGAGTTTTTTTTTTTTTAACTCCCTGAGAGGGGAGAATGCGCTTTCCACACAAGGACACATTAAATCGCGGGGAAAGGACACTCACTATGTGCTAGAGGACTCTGCATCTTTTTGCAGAATTGTCCAAAAAATAACTAAAAAATAAAAAATGTACCGGCATTACCAGATAACTTAGCAACCCCTTATTGCTCAGTCACTGTTTTTCTCAATGTCTTTATGTCTCAAAAGTGTTCTCTGTCAATTGACTGTCTTGTGTCGTACTAGAGCGGCTCCAACTACCGGAGAAAAATTCCTTGTGTGTTTTTTGGACATACTTGTCAAAATAAAGATGATTCTGATTCTGACGACACAGAATAGCTCGCCTCGGTCACCAGTCTTTGCTAGAATTGGTTTCTTGAGACCAAGGAAAGAATAATAATACATAATGATGATATAAAAATGAAGAATTTCCAATCGAAATTGGTCTTTAGAGCACCATTTTTGACACATTGCGTAAACTTATACAGTATGTAGGCACTTGGCGGTAATTCTTTGGAAAGTATGTGTGTGTGTGTGTTAAGAGTTGAAGGACTAAAGATATTTTATCGTCGACTGGAACGTGAGGAAAATCAAGTTGAAGTCGATTAATCGACGACATAAGTTGTATTTTTTAAGTATAGTACAGCGATCCCCAAACTTTTTTGCACCACGGACCGAATTTCGAAGGACTGGCGTAGAAACACGTACAAACAAATGATTAAAAATACTAATCACCATTGTGCTGAATGTTGATGTTTCTCTTCAGTGAGCCGGCAAAATCTCAACTTGTGATCCATACGCCAAAGCATAGCGTGTCGTAAGACGGGACATTGTAACCAGGCTCCAAAAAATTCAGCATTTCTCCATTTCACTGGTTCTACTTCACCAGTTTTTCCTTTTTTTATATATATATATATTTGAGGATATATTTTTTAAGTAATAATGCTACCAATACCATTTTTTGGGAAAACATTAGTTTCGTTGATGTTGGTGCATGTTATGTAATACAACTTCTAATGAATGACGAAGTTCTCATCAGCTCACTAGCACATTAGTCGACTTCAAACTTTAAATGTTGACGGAGTAGTAAAGTCGACATGTGGACTAATAATTTTAACTCCTGGAGTGTGTACAAAATGGCTATGTTGCTAACTAACCAGCATTAAATTTTCTTCAGTGGATGTTCAAGCTCTTTCCAAAGTGTTCCTTCTTAGTCTGATTCAAGGTGTCACAATCTGTTATCAAAGGCAACAAGTTCTTCACCGATGTGTTGCGTGCTCAGACGAGGGACACTCAATCCATGCAAACTCTACAAATGAAGGCCAAAGCCGAGATTTTAAACCCCAAACTTTGGACCCGTGGTGTGTGACGGTTACTTTCTTTTCTTAACACTCATTGTTGTGAATTGTTGCAACAAAACTGAAAAAAGAGCAAAACACAGGTCTAGAGCTAATCTTTTCATGGTCACTAAACTGAGGTTGACCTTTGTGTTTGAGAAACATACAGCTAAAATGGCCTAAAACGTTTTTATTACACAATGAGAAGTATATCCCTGTATGGTTTACCGTGTATGGCAGTAACATCACCATAATTAGTAAGTGCCTGATTATCTCAAAGTGAGTGTTTTTAAAAAAAACTGGATTAACAGCTCTGGAACGCATGTGTCGTCGTAACAACATGCTGAGTGCAAACTAATCACTGACAGTTGCACAAAGCATCCATGCACTCGCACGCACACAATCACAACTGCGTTTTTTTTTTTTGCATCACTGAAAACGTAACTATGTTGTTTATAGTGGGTTGAGTTTTGTCTGTATGGGCGATTTAATTACAAACCCAATCCCAATGAAGTTGGGACGTTGTGTTAAACATAAATAAAAACAGAATACAATGATTTGCAAATCATGTCCGACCTATATTTAATTGAATACACTATAAAGACAAGATATTTAATGTTCAAACTGATAAACTTGATTGTTTTTAGCAAATAATCATTAACTTAGAATTTTATGGCTGCAACACGTTCCAAAAAAGCTGGGACAGGGTCATGTTTACCACTGTGTTACATCACCTTTTCTTTTAACAACATTCAAAAAATGTTTGGCAACTGAGGACACTAATTGTTGAAGCTTTGTAGGTGGAATTCTTTCCCATTCTTGCTTGATGTACAGCTTCAGCTGTTAAACAGTCTCCATAGTCGTATTTTATGCTTCATAATGCGGCACATATTTTCAATGGGAGACAGGTCTGGACTGCAGGCAGGCAAGTCTAGTACCTGCACTCTTTTACTACGAAGCCACGCTGTTGTAACACGTGCAGATAATGGGTTGGCATTGTCTTGCTGAAATAAGCAGGGGCGTCCATGAAAAAGACGTTGCTTGGATGGCAGCATATGTTTCTCCAAAACCTGTATGTACCTTTCAGCATTAATGGTGCCTTCACATATTTGTAAGTTACCATGCCATTGGGACTAACACAGCCCCATACCATCACAGATGCTGGCTTTTGAACTTTGCGTCCATAACAGTCCGGATGGTTATTTTCCTCGTTGGCCCGGAGGACACGACGTCCACAATTTCCAAAAACAATTTGAAATGTGGACTCGTCAGACCACAGAACACTTTTCCACTTTGCATCAGTCCAACTTAGATGAGCTCGGGCCGAGAGAAGCCGGCGGCGTTTCTGGGTGTGGTTGATAAATGGCTTTTGCTTTGCATAGTAGAGTTTCAACTTGCACTTACGGATGTAGCGCCGAACTGTATTTACTGACATTGTTTTTCTGAAGTGTTCCTGAGCCCATGTGGTGATATCCTTTACACATTGATATCGGTTTTCGATGCAGTGCCGCCTGAGGGATCGAAGGTCACGGGCATTCAATGTTGGATTTCGGCCTTGCCGCTTACATGCAGTGATTTCTCCAGATTCTCTGAACCTTTTGATGATATTATGGAGCGTAGATGATGAAATCCCTAAATTCCTTGCAATTGTACGTTAAGGAACATTGTCCTTAAACTGTTCGACTATTTTCTCACGCACTTGTTCACAAAGAGCTGAACCTTGCCCCATCTTTGCTTGTGAATGAGTAATTCATGGAAGCTCCTTTTCTACCCAATCATGGCACCCACCTGTTCCCAATTAGCCTGTTCACCTGTGAGATGTTGCAAACAGGTGTTTGATGACCATTCCTCAACTTTCTCAGTCTTTTTTGCCACGTGTCCCAGCTTTTTTGGAACGTGTTGCAGCCATAAAATTTTAAGTTAATGATTATTTGCTAAAAACAATAAGGTTTATCAGTTTGAACATGAAATATCTTGTCTTTGTAGTGTATTCAATTAAATATAGGTTGAACATGATTTGCAAATCATTGTATTTGTATATGTTTAACACAACGTCCCAACTTCATTGGAATTGGGCTTGTAAAAAAGTGTACCCAACTTGAAGAATTTGAAGGAAAACAACACGAGCTTGGAGACATGAGGCCTTTTCACACTGCATTTGGTTTTCTTGGTGTTCACCGAAGGGTGGGACGCATGGACGATGGCGCTCCGGTGCAAGATAGCCCATATTTGGAAGTGGTTGATTAGCGGCGTACCTGGAAGTAGCATTGATGCTTTTCTCGCTGGTTGGTCTACTGCTCTTAGCACTCTGAAATCACTCCAGCAACCCCACTCCTGTTCGATGAGCCAGCTGACGTCTCCACAACAGCGCTCCCGAGTTGAACATTTTTCAACTTGAAGCACCTCTGCAGCACATACACAATGAATGGGTTCGTTGACCGGATACTGAGCCCTGCTAAGTGCAGTGTGAAAAGGCCGTTACAATGAAACTGGAGGAGGGAGATCAACTTTGGAAGTTTCTACAGAAGTTTTCTGTTTTGAATTACCTTTCACAAGTTTGTTATATATTTGTTTCATTGCAATTTGTCTGATGATGGCAAAGGTAGGAGATGGCCAAGGAAGAACCCATTAAATGTTGGTGAGGAGCCAAGATTTAATTTAACTTTTGTATCGATTGCAAGAGTTTTCTCATCAGTTTAGTAAACAATGTATCTTAATGACAAAATCTTGGCATATGCACAGGCTGCATATTTTGTAAAGTGGACATATTATTGAAAATAGATTTTTTTTTTAATTGTTTGTATACAGTTAGTTGGGTCTCTGTAATGCCTTCCCACCCATAAGGTGTGTTACTAAACAACCAAGTAAAATCGAGATATGGATAAATTAACCAGTGGTGGCTTGGTACAAGGTAAACAGAGCTGCATTACGTTTTATTGGCTGCACAAATTAAGTTCTGATAAGTGATACGTGATTGGTCAGTGAAGCTTTTCGACGCAGTGGAAGCGTGAGGGCGTTTTTGTGTTTGCCAATGTGTCCATGCACCACATGCACACAGTCAACTGCTGTCTTCACAAGTTAAAATGCTTTCAGGGTGCTCAGTTTTTTCTCCCCGCACTCTAGGTGGGCTGTGCTTCTGCAAGAAGAAGCAAGCAGTTGGCCGTAGCGCACACTCACCCGGCGCTTACTATCTTACTGGTTGTCATTCTAATGACAATGCAGCGCATTGGAGAGCTAGGCTAAATGCAAGCTTCCTTCAGCGGAGATTTTTATTTATTATTTATTTTAAACTTTATGGAGCTCTCGGTGAGGCTACAATGCATACATCCGTAGAAGCGATGCACAATAAGTCCAAATGGCGGCAGAAGTAAACAAAAGCATTGCATAGTAAAAGTCTGAGTAAAATCTGTTCTCTGATTGGTTTTCATTCGAATGCGAAAATGATGATTTGGGATTCGTTTTTTCATTTTGAGTCTCTATTCAATCCAAATCCCCAATTGATTTGTTCGTAGAACTAGTAGACAGAATGGCTATTGTAGTTTGAACATTTACTTTTCAACACCGAGCTTTAACTATAAGTCGGCGCAAGACGTTGCTTGGCTGCTTCTGAGTGACAGCGTGCTGAAAAGCCGAACAAAAGAGACCAAGCGGAGAAGAGGCCATTCTCCGAGATGACCACTGACAGGCAGGAAGTGCACGTCAGTCATCTGTGTGATATTCCGGTCGTGCATTCAAATTGCATTAATGACATAATTGAAGCCCTGGGTTCGTGACCCAAGGATTTTTCTGACAGTCACTGTGGGAAGCCATTAATCAGGAGACCTTCCAAACATGCTGGGGAACCATTCCCTGCATGTGAGGGATTATCCGGCTGAATGGATGCAGTGTGTTTGACCTCGGAAAAGATTTGCAGTCCCTGCAGCCGATGTATTGACGTGATGGGTTCATACTTGCGGCACCTGTGGAGCTTAAGGTGATCATTAAATTGCATTTGGATTTGTCTCAAAGTGGTCCTATTGGGAAAATATGTTGTTTTTCTCCAATCAATATGCCAAGAAGTCAAAGTCAATTATGTGTTACAAATAAAACTTTTCGGGAATAGGACCTCATCACGTCTCTAAATTGACCCTGAGAAAAGTCATTATTTTTCTGTGCTACACGTTCTATTGTCTGAGGAAAGAAGGTGTTTACGGATTTCTGCATTGACACTGTGTATTCTGTTTTTGTGCGCGTGTGTGTGCCGTAATCCACATTGTAATCTATGGCTGGAACATCTGTCTCTCAGAGATAACATAACCAGGGAATTAGCCAGGCTTTAGCATCAGTATCTTACTGTTTATAGACCCTAATACACCTCCATCTATGTACAGTACTTTGTGTGTGCGCGTGTCCGTGTGCAGCTGAGTGTCAGTAGTATGCTGACAGTGACATGTCCTTGGGAAACTGCAAAGTTTAAGAGTAACACCCAGCCCACGGCCTCTTCTAATCCTTAAATCCATTGTAAAATATACAACTTGCAGTCTGGAAAATAAGAGTCTTATGCAAACATAAACCAAGAAAGAAAGAATCAAGTTACCAGAAATACAGTGGTATACTTTATCATCAAGGCGTTTTTTTTTTTTTTTTTTTTTTTGGTGTGTTGTTATTTTTTTTTTTTTGTCTTGTATTCTGAATCGTGACTTTTTGACATAAAAGTTTGAAACATCCCGGAGCCACTAGTGAGTGCTGTGTTGCAGCAGCAGTGCCTCTTGACAAAAGAGTGTTTTTACTCTTTGAGCTGCACCTAAGTGGGACTTCAAAAGTAAGATGAGTGATGTTAAGAAAGTATCAAACAGCATACTTTATTCATATACCATTTAGAGCACACCACGTAACCATTATTTGTGCACTTAGATATTAATTGCCTTTTAAATTCACTTTGTGAATGAGAAATAGGGATTTTACCACTGAGTTCTTCAGTGATCTGAGTCAGAGGTGGTAGAACTTTTTCCTGTAATTCAGTAATGAAAGGCTGAAGGCAGTTCAGATAGTGTGTGTACGACATTAGACACGACAGCAGAAGATCCATCTGAGACTTTGTCATTTCATCCCCAAATGTTGAGATTTTCCATTTAACTTCGTTTATTGTATTAAGTAGATGTTATCCTGTTAGAAATGCATATTGGTCAAGCTCCCACACTTTTTTTGTTTTGTTTTGAAAGTAAATTAAATGCAAGCAGACAATGTACACGCTAACAGCCAAATATTTGAGCTTGGTGACAGGGTGGACATTTTTGGCTAATGTTAGCATTTTATGAGTACATGACGGACATTCACTTAGCAACGTTATTCAGTTAGCAAGGTGACTGTGTTCTCTTTAAAGGATTGAATTTTATCCATCCATCCATCCATTTTCTGAGCCGCTTCTCCTCACTAGGGTCGCGGGCGTGCTGGAGCCTATCCCAGCTGTCATCGGGCAGGAGGCGGGGTACACCCTGAACTGGTTGCCAGCCAATCGCAGGGCACATACAAACAAACAACCATTCGCACTCACAGTCATGCCTACGGGCAATTTAGAGTCTCCAATTAATGCATGTTTTTGGGATGTGGGAGGAAACCGCAGTGCCCGGAGAAAACCCACGCAGGCACGGGGAGAACATGCAAACTCCACACAGGCGGGGCCAGGGATTGAACCCGGGTCCTCAGAACTGTGAGGCTGACGCTCTAACCAGTCGTCCACCGTGCCGCCGATTGAATTTTATACCAATTGATATTGATATTTTCACCAAAACGGAGTGGACATGTTAACCTTGACAACATCCAATTATACACATAACTAAGCGAAAATATTTACTCTGCAACTAGCCACTGTTGAAGACAAAACAGAAGACCAAATGGTGGTAGGAACGTTACTCAAAACATCACAGAGTTTCTAAGTTACCGCATTACGACAGGGTGGACAGACATTTTAGGGGGACATGCAAAATGTTCAATATGATTATTAAAATAGGATATACATGAAAAAAATTACTCCTTTGATCAAATAACTTTTGATTAAAAAAAAACAATAAAACCATGTTAAAAAAAACAAAAACAAACAAAAAAAACAGAGCAGTGTGTGGGACATGGCAAAATCATGTTCCTCCAATGACGATTTCTCATTGTACTGGTGTGTGTGCAAATGTTTGGCCAATTATAATAAGGGTTTGGGTTAGGATTAACCCTAACCTCAGAGTTGCATTATTCTACATTTTCATGATGACTGAGTGATTCTGATGCCGTCAGACAAGGCACTTTATGGTGATGTTTTCCAGGCTACTACACTTTCATATTACATTTTGAAAGTAACTTTAGTCACACTGGCAGAGTTGTAATAAAAAGACGAATATTGTCGTATAACAACCGGTTATTGTATGCCGTCCCCTACCACGTATTGAGGTAAATGTCAAGTGTCTCACACGCTCAGAAAAAAAAAGTAATGTACCGCCAATGCAAAGAGCAGAGGTAGAAACACGCAGGTGGATTACATCTTGTGCAGACGATGTAATCTGAAGGAGGTTACCGACTGTAAGGTAGTGTTAGGGGAGAGTGTGGCTCGACAGCATAGGATGGCGGTGTGTAAGATGACTGGTGGTGGAGAGGAAGATTAGGAAGACAAAGGCAGAGCAGAGAACCATGTGGTGGAAGCTGTGACAGGAGAGCGTTGTGCAGCTTTTCGGGAAGAGGTGAGACAGGCTCTCGGTGGACAGGAGGAGCTTCCAGAAGACTGGACCACTGCAGCCAAGGTGATCAGAGAGGCAGGCAGGAGAGTACTTGGTGTATCTTCTGGCAGGAAAGGAGAGAAAGAGACCTGATGGTGGAACCTCACAGTAAGGACATCATACAAGGAAAAAGGTTAGCTATGATGAAGTGGGACACTGAGAAGACCGAGGAGAGGCGAAAGGAATACATTGAGATGCGACACAGGGCAAAGGTAGAGGTGGCAAAGGCCAAACAAGAGGCATATGATGACATGTATGCCAGGTTGGACACTAAAGAAGGAGAAAAGGATCTATACAGGTTGGCCAGGAAGTGGCAATGATTAGTCAGGGGGAAGTTAGAAAGGCATTAAAGAGGATGAAAAATGGAAAGGCAGTTGGTCCTGATGACATTCCTGTGGAGGAATGGAAGCATCTAGGAGAGGTGGCTGTGGAGTTTTTGACCAGCTTGTTCAATATAATTCTAGCGCGTGAGAAGATGCCTGAGGAATGGAGGAAAAGTGTGCTGGTGCCCATTTTTAAGAACAAGGGTTATATGCAGAGCTGTTGGAACTATAGAAGAATAAAGTTGATGAGCCACACAATGAAGTTATGGGAAAGAATAGTGGAGGCTAGACTCAGGACAGAAGTGAGTATTTACGAGCAACAGTATGGTTTCATGCCTAGAAAGAGAACCACAGATGTATTATTTGCCTTGAGGATGTTGATGGAAAAGTACAGAGAAGGTCAGAAGGAGCTACATTGTGTCTTTGTAGATCTAGAGAAAGCTTATGACAGAGTACCCAGACAGGAACTGTGGTACTGCATGCGGAAGTCTGAAGTGGCAGAGAAGTATGTTAGAATAATACAGGACATGTACGAGGGCAGCAGAACAGCGGTGAGGTGTGCTGTAGGTGTGACAGACGAATTTGCTGGTGATGAGTGTGGTCAGGAAGTGAAGAAACGGGTCCAAGCAGGTTGGAACGGGTGGAGGAAGGTGTCAGGTGTGTTATGTGACAGAAGAGTCTCTGCTAGGATGAAGGGCAAAGTTTATAAAACAGTGGTGAGGCCAGCCATGATGTATGGATTACAGACAGTGGCACTGAAGAGACAACAGGAAGCAGAGCTGGAGGTGGCGGAAATGAAGATCTTGAGGTTCGCTCTCGGAGTGACCAGGTTGGATAAAATTAGAATTGAGCTCATCAGAGGGACAACCAAGGTTCGATGTTTTGGAGACAAAGTTAGAGAGAGCAGAAGACCAAAGAGAAGGTTGATGGATGTCGTGAGGGAAGACATGAGGGCAGTTGTGTTCGAGAGGAGGAGATAGACCTACATGAAAAAGGATGACGCGCTGTGGCCGAAAGGAAAAGAAGAATGCGCAATGTTCCGTGGAGGTCGTTATGATGTTGGTGTCTATTTTCGTTGAAGTTAAGCATACAAAGCGTAATTGTGCCTTTTCTTCTGCACACGAAGTACAGCCAGGGGAGATGAATGCAGCACCATTCACTGACCTGCTTGAATCAAAGAGGCGGCTTGGAGGGGCACAAACAAAAATAGAGGGCGAAATACTTTTTTTGTTTTGTTTTTTTAACATCGCAATTTAGGTCGATGAATTGCCTCAGTAGCCACGAGGGATTTTTTTTTTTTGTTGTTGTTGCCAATAGTTATCCTGCAGCAAGCTCTCAGTGGCTGCTGGAGTATTTGACTGAGTGCCAGCCTTAGTTTTTATACCTCATTAATTCACAGGAGAGATTGAGAGAGAATACCAGTCGCTCTCCATCATAAATCAACTCTTTGTACACACATGGACACACATAAACATACACACACACACACATCGACACGCCAGGAGGCAAATCTCAAGGCTTTGGAAATGATTTAATCAGTCAATGACAGAAAACGTCGTGATTAATTACCACGTGGCTCCAGTGTGTCGCTCTCTTGTGTGTTCTTTTTTTTATTATTTTTTTTTTTTTATAAAGCGGAGCCCTTTTACCATGGATGACACTTGCTTTATTAGCAAGCTTGACTCAAATCTTGCGTTTATCGTGTTTACCTTTTTTAAGCGCTTTTCTCTGGAGTCAAAATGGAGGTGCACCTTGCCGTACGTACGTAGGTCGGCTGTTGTGTGTCATCTTGCAGTGATTGCTCTTTCAAGAGAGACATTGGAGCTAGAATTTTTTTTAATTTAATATCTGGGAATTAAACTCAGGGATAACGACAGAGCAGAGTGTGTCAGTGAGAGACTGGTGGAGATGAGGAGGTTTGATGTTGTAACCGCTGCTAATTATTGCTGCTCCATATTTCACACAGTCCGTTTGATCTCCTGTCTCAGAGAAAGAGATAAGAATTCTCTCTTTCTCCCTAAAATTGAACGCACATACACTCACACCCACACACACTTGGTTACACGGGGTCACAATGAGGAGAAAGTGCTTAAATTGCTTAAGAAAATTTACTTTTTAATTGTTTGTGTACAATTCTCTGCTCTCTGGCGTGCCTGCCCACCCATCAAGTGTGAAATTAGACAACCAAGTAAATCCTTTGTTATCTGCCCCTTTCTTAAACTGTGACTTTGAGCTAGCTGTTTTGCGTTTGCTGAATCGTGACATCATTATTTGGCTAACTTACATAGCTATATTAATCATCCCCACACAGTGTTTCTTTGCCAATGATTGGGCAACTAGGTTCCTTAGATCTATATATGTGAAGGTGTGGTTAGACAATAAATTAGCCATTGGTGGCTTCGGGCAAACGTCATTATTTGCAGTCTGGACGCAGAGGGTTGTACATCTTGGGTGTTGGAGAGAGTCTCAGTCTACCCATCCCTGTTTGAATGCTTTTGTTTTTGTGATATAAAAAAAAATGTAGACACGTGGGGGAAATGTATGAAACCAAAGTTGAACATTTTGGTCATAATTCTGAAAGCTAGGTACAATTTCTAGAGTGACGCATGGTGGTGGCAGCATTATGCTTTGGGGCTGTTTTTCGTTTGGTGGAGGGAATTATGAACAGCTCCAAATAATATTCAGTGTTAGAACAAAAGCTTCTGATAGAGAGTGAAAAAAGCCTACTAGAACAGCTGGACTTTATTCAGTGTTTATCAAAGTCCCCTCAAATGGTGGCAGGTGTGTGCTGACTCTCATTTAACATGAGTTTGAGAACACAACCGCATTCCCATTTATGCGGGTGTGCACACTTTTGCAACTACATTATTTTAGTTGTATTGAGCTGTACAGGTTATAGGACATTAATGGTGGGAAAAGTTTAACATAATATATCTTGGTCTTGTTTTTTATATCACAAAAACCTTTTGAATAGGGGTGTGTAGACTTTTTATATCCACCGTATTTTGACAGAAAAATGCTGCAGACCTTCCTGCCTGTGCCTTAAAACCAATCACATGACATGGATGCGTAACAGCTGTTACCATACCGCACTGATTCTACGGCAAGAGATGTGAGAAGCAAGCGAATCAGTGTGTCATCAATGATGCAAAAAGGTTGGTTCTTCATTTTGTGTCTCTTGAGACGTGTTAGTCAAGTACAACGTGCAAAGGGAAGTAATGAAACAGAATATGTTGCTTCACATTTTAGTCTTAAATCAATGCACTTAAGGTCAAACTGGATATTAGGCTGAAGTACTCTTCTGGCCTCCTCAACATGAACTACATACTGTACATCTGCACAATATGGACGGTCAAACACAATCCATTCCGGGACACTTACCAGGGTCATAAAACCTTCATTAACTGTAGCGTATTACTTTAAGTGGCAGTCATTAATAAAACAAAAATAAATAACAGTGGATATTAAGAGGTAACGATAATGAAACACTTGACTGTAAAGTTGCGGATCACTTATCTCACTTTTTTTCAAGATTCTTAATTGTCACTCAGCTAATGAATGAAAATAGAAAACAAATCGCCTGAGGATGCATGCTGGCTTTTTTTCTTTTTTCTGAAAATGTTGGTTCTGAAGTTGTGAATTGTACAACCTTCAGGACATTTCTCTTAAGATCTTCCACTGTCGTGAGGTCTAATATAACAGCTTTATGAAAATGTATCATTAATGAGAACATATCATTAATGATAACACTGCTCAGTTTCTATGTATCCCATTCATGTAACCCAAATATTACACGCAGTAAACAAAGTGTTCACTTAATTTCGCCGTGGGACTGTCAGTCTCTTTTGTGTCAACTGCTATCCAATTGCTATTGTTTTCCCCGCTATTTACCAGATTTTTTTAAAAACTAGATCACAAGTTAAATAAATAAAACCCACTTTATTTGTTGAATTATTTCCTCATTTTAATCAGTGACAGTTTATGTCCTGAGGCAGCCGACATATATAACAAGTGTGGCGCTGACAAGCACTATTACTTACACCGCTTAACAATCATCATCATCACAAATAAAAAATAAAAAAAACGGGAAGCATTGTTATTTTTCGGAGATGCTTTTTAATTTAGCAAATGTCTTTCATAAATACATGTGGGAAGGGAAATGTGACATATGGCTCGTCACCCGGGCCATACTTTGTTTGAAGTGAACTATGAATGGGCTTTTATCCACTTGTTTGCCATGACTCAAACACAAGGTCTGTTCGAATATTTACAAAATACAACAAAAAAAAAGACACAAAACAAAGCTTTACAGGTGACATCTGTTGAAATCCAGCTGCTCATATACAGTAGGCCTATCGTGCAACATGTTCTTACGAGAATTTAGTAGGTTAGTGTCTTAAAGTTTAAGTATTTATCGCATTCATAACTTGGTTTGATTTGCTTTACAGTTTTGAATGCACCTATTATAATACGTTTTATGATTGTTTAAATATAGATAGGTAAATAGATGAGGGTTAGGGCACGGCATTTTCAATACCCTCATTAATTGAGATTAAACAAAAGAATCCTACTAAATTCTCACGTGAACAAGTTAGAGTAGTGCTTGTGCCACAACTTCATTTCTGATTGTTGAACGTCATACTTTTACCACTACCACCACTGTGAAATGGAGCAATGTTATTCCCTCCCGCCTCTTTGTCAGGGGCATGAAGGCTGCACTTCAAAAGGTAGCTGGCCACCACCAAAGAGGACACATGACACAAGCCCAGCTTGTCTTTGAATAGCAGGTGCACCTTTCTCTTTATTGTAAGCTCAACTGATCGAGAAAGTAAATGATCAAAGTCAGTTGTCTCACTGTCGGCTGCCACGCGGCGGGGGATTAATGGAGAAACACATTTTCAATTGAAAAACGGTCAATGGGGGACTCACTGCGTGTGTGGAGAGAAGCTTGAATTAATTCGATTACAGGTACAACCCCATTTCCAATAGCCTGATCTCTTTTCCGATGGACAATTAATAAACATGACAGCAGCTCTGCGACTGTCACAAGGCCTTTTGTTGGAACCTCGCCGGCCACACCCTGTCCATGAAAGGCCGCAGATTGTTGGGAGGCTGCAGGGCTAGCGCGGAAAGAGGCGTGAGAAGGTTTGTTTGGAAGGCGGACACTGGGGGAAGAGGTGGAGGAAGGAGGAACGGGACGGCGTGGTGAGCGAGGAGGATGGAGGGAAAGAGGGATGAGAGAGGGACAGGAGAAGGGTGAAGGTAATCAGGTAAGCTTGGCCGGCGGTGGGGGAGCGAATGAGCTAGCTGAGCCGGGTGGACATCGGGAGAGTGGCGCGAGGCGGGGGATTGAACTGCGGAGAAGGCCGAGTGCTGTAAAATGAAATGATGGAGGCTGGCCAAAGGGGGGGTCAGTGCAAGGGGAGGGAGGTTGGGGACACCCAAACCCACCGGCTGTGTAAAATCCTCTTGTGGGTTCATGTGTAGAAGTCTTTCTTGGTGGTTGTGACCTGTTTGTATTGCGTGAGGATTCTGTGGAGGCTTGAGTGAGGGTGCAGGCATGTACCTGTCCTCTAAAGTCTCGCACTCATCGATCTGCGTGCTGCAAGTGAAGTTTATCTCCATGGGCGGATCTGTACTCTCTTCACTCTGTTCCAGAACTTTCTGCATGTGCTCTCTGGCCTGTTCCTGCAGGAGTCGATACTTGTCCATCTCCTCGGCGCTAAAGCTGATTGGCTGAGCTGCTCCTCTACCTGTCTCCTGATCGTCAGTCCTAATCTCAGTTGGACACAGATTTGGCGTGCCGCTTTGATTTGACTCAGCCAAGCCCAAAGGATGTCCACCGATCAATTTCTGACTTGCCTCCTCATCGCCAAGCTCCTTCTGAATCCTCTCCAACTGTTCTTTTCTCCTTCTCGCCTTTTTCTGGATTGCAGGGAGCTTCCCAATGAGCGGGAGTAGCGAAGTCCGAGCTGGTTTTTGTGCTACGTTATCACTGTGGCATGGGATGATTGTGTCTGTGGTCTTAAAGGCGGGAGGTCCATGGTCATTGTCAAACTGTGACTTGGTCCCTTCAGGCTGAAAAGTGTTGCTCTCACTGTGAAGTGCGTTGGGGTCTGATGAAGATTCTCCAGCATTGACGGTAAGGTCACTTTGCGTCTTCGCCTCGGATGGGAGCCGCCTGCAAGTCGTACCTGAGCAGGTGCTGCTCTTGTTCCACTCCCAGCTGAGCTCAGAAACGCTGCTGCTGCTCGGGCTGCAGGAGCGTGGGCTGTAACTTCTGCTGGACACGTACGCGTTCCACGCCCTCGGCGGGCTGCACGTCCGCCTGCTCGTCCACCATTCAGGGCTAGCCTCGTACCTAAAGTTTGAGCGTCCTGTCCCCGCAGACCCCCTCCCCCAGCTGGGGCTCCACCTGCCGTCAGGACCAGTTCTACAGCCTGAAGTGGACCTGCCTGTCTCCCTTTCCTCCCAGCTGTCACTGCTTCCCAATGTCCACTTGTCCCAATCCACATCTTCCATGTTTGTTCGCCTGCTTGTCATCTCCCTGCTGCTTGGACTTGGGCTGGACCTAGTCCCCCATTCCCACCCTATAGTCTTGTTTTGCCATCTCCATCCCGAATTCAGCCTCCCATTCTCCCCAGTCCACTCCCATTGTTCTGACAGTAAACCTCTGTCTTTGGAAGTTATCTGCGTCCCTCTTACCCTCCCTCTCTCTGTCTCCTCGTGGCGTCTCAAAGTACTTCTGTTACCGTGAATGAATCTTCTGTCCCCGTGGAGGAGTTTTCGCTTTCTCGCCGGGCTGTCACCACAGCTGTTGTCAGGGTAACTGCAGTCAATGAAACTCCTGGGGTTGCTATGGTGACCCGATTCCCAAAACAGCTTTGTGTTACATCCTGGCGAGAAAGCGCGTAAGGAGCAGCGAGATCTCCGGGGAAACGTCTCCCTTTCTGCGTCAGGCGTGCGTCTGGCAAACTGTGAGAAGGCGCTGCCGCGTTCCCCCCGCTCTCCGCCCAGCAGGACCTGGGATGCCGAGTGGCGGCTCCTGCGAGGCGTCCTCTTCCTGACAGAGACGTAAACTGGCTCGGCCTCAGCTTTCCACACCCTCCCTCTTGCCTCCGTCTCCCGTTGTCCCCTTTTCTCTCCCCAACTCCCTCCGGTTTCTTCTCCCCTGGCGCTCACATTGGAGACTGCAGAGACGACACTCCTCAATTTACACCTCACTGATTGCCGCCTATTTGCGGCCTTTCGCTTTTCACTCTTCTTTCTCATTCCCAACTTGGGCTTCGTTTTGCTCTGTTTACTCTTTCTGCGTGATGTACCTCTTCGCGGACGAGGATCGCTGGCACGCTCGCACACGGTTTCGCTCTCGCTCTCACACCTGGGCTGGCCGATGCATATCCTGCGTGTGCCAAACTTTGTGACAGATTCTAATTCACAGCTTAGGGCTGAGATGGCTCTTTCCCCGATCCCCCCGGTGCCTGCTAATCTGTCTCCCTGAGGCGTCGGGGGGTTTGTGTCAGAGCCGTCACTATGAGCGGGGTCAAATGGAAAGGAGTGCGCCCTCACACGTTGCTCTATACTTAGCATGCGAGACGCCCCTTCTGATCCTTCCCCTGACGATGAAAGGTTTTTGTTCTCGACAAACAGGTGTGCGTCTGCCTTGACATTCTCCTCATCTTTTTTCGGCTCGTGCACGAGACTCGCCTCTTTTCGTAAACAGTAATGAGTGTCTTGTGTAAGAATAGCTGACTGGCATGGATTCGATTCATCCAGGAGATCACATAGCTGATCCTGTGCGTCGTGTTGTTCAACTGTTTTGGGTTGCTTTGTGGAGTTGGGGTTGCAGCTATAAGAGATGCAAGGCTCACACTCAGTGAACTTCAGCAAACTGACAGGCCATCGAACACAGGTGGAGCCATCTTTACCCAAAACGGACATGTGCGCGCCGACCCCTGCTCCTGATGGCTGCTTTATGTCCATCCCGCTAGCCGCATGTGATGCCGAGCGTGTTAAATCACTGCTCTGATTATCTTTTATGTCCTTCCTTATTTCCGCATCCTCTGTGCAATTTCCTCCCGTATTGCTTTGACCAACACCCTCAATTTCCCTTTCTATGTCTTCCAAAATGCCCTTAATCCGTTCTCTCATTTGCTCCCGCCTCTCTCTCTCCTCCTCCTCCTGGTCGGAGAAAACTGAGGCGCAGGGCTCCAGCCGCGGCCCCCTGCGCGAGAAACAGAAGGACACCCCACGTCTGCCCCCAGCTCGCCCCCACCCCTCCAGAGGCAGCTGGCAGCCCGCATGAGGCCGCTGATTGACTGCAGCAGGACCTTTATTGCACTCTGGATGAGTGATTAGCGGGGACTCGGCTGGAGCGGCCACCAGTGTTTGGGAGGGAGGCCGGCATGGATTTTCTCGCTGGTTGCTCAGTGGAAATGTACTGGCGTGTTTGGCTGGGGGCCTATGTGTGTTTTTTAAGGGTTCAAATTTGTCCACAGGGCTGCAGGCTTTGTTCTCTGTGTCTCTGTCTTGCTGCTGGCTCACAAGTCTGACAGTGCTCCGTAGCTCGTAAGTCCTTCCTTGGCTCCTGCAATGACAGTTTATGCACAACATGTTCAGTTTGTTTGCATTTAATCACTCTGAGAGAACATCACACACCGATTACTACTGATTATTCAATGATCATTACTGATAACTGTTAACTTCTTAAACAGTTAACTTACAATTCCTTTGTCACATGCTGCCAATTTTTTCTTGAGATTGTTTTCACACCTCTGTTGGGCCAATTATACATTACTCGTGCACTCACTGTAGTAGTCTCGCCACCCTGCACTACTTTCATATCAGTTGTTGACCAATACTGGCCACTCATGTGCTTGTGAAATATCTGCACCATTTGCACAATTGACACTTTCTTTTCAAACGGGTCTAAATTGCTAGAGGGCATCATTTGCACAATTGTACCCTTACCATATTAGTGGCAATCTTTTATTGCTCTGTGAATGTGTTTTTATGTCTCAAATGTATTCTCTGTCAATTGACTGTCTGTTGTCGCACTAGAGCAACGACCGGAGACAAATTCCTTGTGTGTTTTTGACATACTTGACCAATTGTGTTTCTGATTTTAATCAGGTTCACTGAATCAGGAGAATGAAAAAAAAAAAAAAATCATCTTTCAAAAATTATTCTCATAAATCATATTTCAACTGGACTATTTTAAAATTCCCAGTGTTACATGTGCAAAAAGATGAGAAGATGCTACGTCAGTGTTTTTCTTCTCGTAATATTGCAACTTTTAGGTGATGACACGTACATTTCCCCAGTAGATATGGCGTGGTTTCGTTCTGACCATATTTTATAGTGAATACAGAGCTGTGGATTAATTGTTTAATTAAATTTATTTGAATAATACCCAGCCCAGCAACAAGAGGCAGAATAGGTTTGTTGCTATGTCCGCTACAAAGCTAAAGAATTAATAAATATTTCAGCTGTGAAGTTTAATAATGAATATTTTATATATTATTTATTTTATATATTTTCATGTATATATATTTTTTTTATATTGCGTAATACTTTGCTGTTGGAAGATACAACAGACAATTGAATTTGTAAAAGCACATTAGTTACCTAGTTTCTCTTGTGTGTAGTCTACTATGTATCCTTTTCTTGTAAGGATACATAGCCAAGGGTGTCTATATACTCAACTGCAGAGAGGCTCAAGTATCTATAACAGCAGTTAGTCAGGGTGTGGTTTGCCCGCAAGTAACGGTTACATAAAACAATATATAATACAAAGTGCAACTATTTTATGAACTGATGAATTATAATATGTATTGTCTTATATATGGTGTATTATAAATATCAACATACGTTTTCTTCCCTGAGTGAAAAAAGAGGCATCTGTACGGGGAGATGAGCCAGAAACTAACTGACACACCGAAGGCCACTGTTATATGGTGAAATTATGACTTCCTGCAGATATTATGCTTTTATTAGCATAATTTCTTTTTTTCTTTCCATTGCGGCCCTAAAACACCTTTGTAAGAGAGCCAGTATCCTCATGTTATATTTACTTCACCTGTGGCCCATCGAGGACAACTGAGTGCTCCCACATCAGTGGATGCATCCATCAAATATAAGAGACATTGAATGGATGTGACGCACTCTAACCTCTGTGGAGTTCTGATCTTATTTCACGCATATGCGTGCACACACACACACACAGATAAACACACTCACCGCTGGCGTTCCTGCTGCAGCTGTGCTCGCTGGTGCAGGCGTCTGAGAGCTTTCTCCTGCTTGCGCTGGTCCTTCCATGACTTCGAGGCCACGTTGCGAGCAAACTCCCTCTGCTTGAGTTCCTTCAGCCGCTGCAGTAAACAAACATTAAGGAAGGGGTGAGGGAGTGACTCATTTGATTTTCAAACTGTACTTGGCGTTTGCAAATGTTCCTCTTCAAAACATGTGCCCAATTAACTTCCATCCAGTCTCGACGAAAGTCACTTTTCGATCAATGCCCAGCTTGAGCACGAGCAAACGAATTGTCAATTATAGACACAGTTGAGATTATTGAGTGGCGTACTATCAGGATGATGCTGTGTCTTTTGAACACAAGGAATGAAAATTATGACAGTATATTCTACTACAGTCACAACTTTTCAACTTTTGATCTAGTGCCATCTACTTTGGTGCTTTGTCTAGACTGGCTGAGAATAACCATGTGAGATATACACTATTAAAGGGGATTTTGCAAGAAGAAAAAAACCCAAAAACTTTTATTACCACATCATTATTAGTCATTATGATGTGACAGTATGACAAAAAAAATTGATTATTATTTTTTTAAATTTCAAACTTCACTTTAAAGGCAAGATAAAGCATTACGTGATGAGTGGAGGGTTACCATGGAAAATAAAAATAGGAATTAATGGGATGAACTGACATTTTCGAAATGCTAAATGTTTTGCTTGGAATTGGGAACTTAAATCTTGTGGATTTCCGTAAAATTTTTAACCATTGATTACCGCAGTCCTTTGGTAGTAGTTGATGCGATGTCATTTTTTTTGCCTGCTGTTGTTCGATGACTCGATTAAGTCAAATGATTCAAGTTCTCATCACAAGTCGAGTCAATATTGTCATTTTTTAAATTACATGTAGTGTGCTTGTAACAAAGCAAAATGTTCATGCTTTTTAATTTTTTTTTTTTTTTTAATGTTAAAATAAACCCCCAATTTTGAGTTAATTTACCAAAATGTTCATTAATTTACATATTTTTCCATTCATTCCAATGGAGTGTAAAACTTTATCATATGATAGTACATGATAATACATGATGATGTATTTTATTTGTACACTGTAAATGCTTGAACTGTATGCATTAAAACAGACATTGTCCATTTAGAGCATGTGTCAAACTCAAGGCCTGGGGGCCAGATGCGGACCACCACATCTTTTTATTTGGAAAATCATTATAAATTAAGCAAATCATGTTCGTGTACTTCATGTTTCTTGCTAAAATCTGTTCCAAAACTGCAACTTGTCTTCACTTTTAATAATGTTGAGAAAATGCATTTTTTTTTTTTTTTACCAAAGCACTTAAAAAAAAAAAAAGAAACAATAGTTATACAAATGTGAACTGTTTTCCTTGACTTTGTATTTCGAATCTATTTATCCTTAATTGTTTGTGTGTATATACTGTATGTAATGATATGATCAGCCATTTGTATTGTATTATATTGTTTCACAGTCTTAATGGCCCTCTAAGGGAAACCATAACCCCCGACAAAAATGAGTTTGACACCCTTGATTTAGTGCAACTGTGGTGTATTCAAGGCCCACCCCTTGAACTCATCACAGTGCTGTGAAAAATAACAATTAGCTATGCTTTGTGTACATGTGTTTATGTATGCGAAATGTATCTGTTGCTGTAGTTGCGCCGATTCTCTCAGGGATTCACGCCGCTCTTTTCCGATTTTCTTTTTCTGACATACTGTAAGCCCTACTTTATCCACGCTTGGCAGGTGTGTGCATGTGCATGTTAGTGCGCCTGTCTTTGTCTGCCTGTCTGCATCTAAAGGCTAAGGAGAGACTCGGGAGTTTGGTGGGAATAGCTGCGGCATTGTGCACCGACATCCCTCCCATCTCTCGCTAGTTTCTTTCAAACACACTGAAATCCACTGTTGCCTTTAACATTCACAATTTGGTGTTTATGTGACATAATATTGCATTTGTTCTACAGCATACCTTTCAATATGATTATGATGCTCTCTCCTTTTTTAAAAAATGTTTTTCATATGATGTTAGTCATTCCCACCTATCATCCAGAATGTATCACGCACACTTGCATGCACACATCAGATTAGCCCCTCAGACATTGGATCTATTTATACACTCACTCTTTCACACTTAGATCTAACGCAGAAGATGACAGACGTCAGGTTAATCTGTGCTGAGTCTTACACAAGTGCTTGTCTTTTTACATTATCATTTGATGCTTACCATCCTGCTATCAGCTCACTGAGGACGCTAATGCAGAAGCACTTGTGGGTTGCGTCGCTTAAATATACACGCAGCAGCCAAAACATTCGATACACCTGCACCCAGCCAGTAAGATTCAATACAAGAGCCGTATCAAAAACAATTCTACCGATTTACTACAGCAATCATTTGTTTACATGTATTTGTTAACAGGCTACTTCCTGGTTCCTTGAATTTGACAGTAAGGTTGACAGTGGACACGATGTATCATTCCATTGAGAATAAAATTGCTCTACACTTCAAAAATACATTTGTACATTTATCAGACATGTATCACACAATTTATAGGTCCCCTTCCACCTAAATAAAAATGTTTCCACTGTTTTATGCATGACATAAAACTACAAACAAACAAACAAAACAAAAAGAGTCTGTGACGTAGGTTAGGTTTGACGTCTATGCAGTTTGTTGATTGAATGCAATAGCATCTGAACACCAAATCGCTTGCAAAACGTGTGGATTTGAAATCGCCAACGGTGTGATATACACTACCGGTCAAAATCTTTAGAATTGCCCCAATTTTCCCATTTAAAAAATATATATATTTTAACAATGAAATGTATGCAATTCAATTGCTCATTTTAGTCTGAAATGAAAGCACAGAACAAAAAAAAAAGGGGGGAAAAATTCAAGTTACAAAAGAAATAATTTGTGGAATCAAATCAATCAGTCAAACCTTTTACTCATTGAAGTGGCCACCTTGGGCAGGTATAACAGCTGAACACACTTGTGGCATTATCTCTAAAATGGAAATCAAATATTATTCTGAAGGTTCTACTGAACTCCTTTGTGGAAGTTCCCATGACTGTGTGCCACTTGGAAGTTGTGTTGCTTTCACTCGTTTGTCCAATTGAAAGTTAAAGCCTGGAAACTGCGCCATTGTGTATAATTCATAAATGTACATTATTTTTCAGTTTTGGATAACCTTGCCTACTTGTTCAACCTCTGGAAATTCACCGCTTCTCTTAGTTCGTACCATTTCAAACAATTCATTGGACTTTAACTACTTGAATTTCAATTAAAAAAAAAACAAAAAAAAAAAAAAAACTTTAGACTGGTAGTGTTGTTACGCCAATTCATATTCAACTACCTGCTCACTTTGTGGTTGCCACACGCTCACTCATCTCAGAAAAAAATAGCTGAGTGACAACACGCGCACAAAACTTTGCATCACCTGCCAAACCCAAACATATTGGCTGGATAACGACGGAACTACCATCTGAAATTGTGAGTTTGGGCGGCAGGGAGCTTGTCTTAAACAGCAACAAATAAAAAATGAATTCCTCTCACGTTTGTTTGCCTCATCGAGAACGATGGAACACGTTCCGATTAGACAAACAGGACTCTACCATTTGCATTCTGGGGCGGGGGGGAACAGGTCGATTTTGACTCAACTGATAAACAATTAAAATAAAGCCATGCGTCTGCATGTTTATCTTGATTTGCATGCATAGTACATTTAAAGGATTCTTGCGCAATCCCTCAAGAAAATGCTATGGAAATTTGCGGTGCATTTAAGCAAAGGTCCCGCTAACTAACAAGCCAACCATGTTTGATGGAGGGAATCAATATTTCTCTAACAGAGTCAATCAAAATAATATATTCACATCTTCGATTTAATCGTACTGGTGTCCAGTGGATGGACACAGAGCCAGCTGGTTGCGCGATTAATACTAGCGTGCGCGTGGTTGACTTCAGGGCTGTCAAGCTTTGAGGATCTTTGATGGCAGATCTGTGAGTAATAGTCAATATATTCAAGCACGGGGGCATACATAATGAACCGGAGCGGACAGGAAAGAAAGAAAGAAAGAAAGAAAGTGGAGGAAGGACGAGATCAGAGTGATGAGAGCCAGAAGGAATATAACGGAGACGCTGCTTCCTGTTGAAACCACAGCACCAGGCTATTGTTCTCTCGTGAAAACAAATGTCATTGGTATGTATATTTAGCGACCAATTTGCAGTTGCGCTCTTTCCCCCTTTAAAGCTGATGTCACGGCCCCCTCGCTTTCCCAACATGTCCGTCTCGCCGCGCGCCGTCAAGCGCAATCCCCACCCATCGATATTCCTTCAGCTGCGCCACGTGTCGTCACATCGTCTTGAGGGATACTTCCATGCAAATGCCTTGATTGCGCTTTATTTATATGAGCGCGTTTTTGTCGTGACGAGCAATTTCAGTCAGCAACGGTAAACGCTGATAAGGGCTCTTCGCGGACATGTTTAATCCCGGATCGATGGGGAAGGGTTGGGAGACACAGCAAATGCAACCAGGTTCCGTTCTCCAAAGTCAATACTCCTGCAGGGAAGCTGTCTTCAGCTGGAATTTCATCTGCTGCCTCCTTGCTCTGCAATGAGCGTGCATGCCACAGTGTGTGCACGTGTGTGTGTGTGTGTGTGTGTTCTCCCAGCGCCAGTGGCTACTGTCAGCTCAGTGCCTCATGCAGCTTGTTTCATGTGCCCGCCGCTGGCTAAAACAAAGCATTAACATTGGCCTGCAGTTGCTTCAATTCATTTTCAAAGAACAATGACAGTGCGGCAGTCTTATTTAATGTTCATTTCATGGCCCGGGTGTGGGCGTCTGGAAGCAGGAGTCGCCCTGGCTCGGTTAAGAGACTGCGTGTGCGCCGGATTGGGCGCCTGCGTGATTGTTGTACGACTTGGCATGACAACACAAAGCTGAAGGAGAGTCTGCGAACAGCGAAAACTTTCAGCTTTTTAGTCCAAAGTGGAGCTTGCGTATGAAAATGGGAATGAAAGCAAAGCACAGGAGGGAACCTGCTGCTGGGCCTTTTCTTAACGCTCCATTGGCCTCATCTTTTCTAAACTGGAACAATACAATCATACTTGAGTCATGACTAATAGTTTTTGTTGTTGTTGTATTTTGTGTGTGTGTGTGTGTGTGTGTGATTCACAGTTGTTCTTTCAGAGGAAATACAAAGGAAAAATAAAATGAAAAAAGAGAACGACAGTTATAAAATGGTTCTCTAAAGTAGCATGAATAATAATTAACATTTGTTCAGTGTTATAATTGTAAATTAATTAAAACAAATGTGTTAGTTGGTCAGTTAGTCAAATTGTTATTAGTATAGTGGTTATAGGTAGCATGGTGACCTAGGGATTAAAATGTAAGCCTCACAGTTCGGAGGTCCTGGGTTTTAATCTCGGCTCTGGGACTTGGGTGTCAAACTCAAGGCCCTGGGGCCAGATCTGGCCGGCCACATACTGTATGTGGCCCGCAAAAACAAATTATGTTTGTCAACTTCCATGATTCTTGCGAAAATCTGTACCAGGATTTCAAATTGTCATATGTAATGAAACATAACGTTGAGATATTGCAAGCACTTTTTTTTGTTTGTTACCAAACTAGCTAGCTGGCTAGCAGTGGGTCATTCTGGGAGAAATTAGACCATGATTTTTTTCAGGGAGGGAATTACGTATGCGTTACTTCATTGGACTTACAGTATTTATTTAGTTTTGCAAAAGTTGTACTTGAACAAGGTATGAATGCCCTCATTTCGACATTTCCCTCCCACATACAAGTCCGGAAGATCTTTTCCCATACTTTAAGCAATTAAGATTTAAGCTTGCAAATTTGTAACATAAACTCAAGTGCAAATTTATTCACAAGCACTTAAACTGTTCCTCCGCTCTGTCTTCCGAGCAGTTGGCAGAGTTTTGACTCGCCTCCACTCCTCCACCAATGCAAATGTCTGTCCTTCTAAAGCACATGCATATGCTGTAAATCTGTGCTTGGAAACTCATTCTTCATCACCGATGTCATTGCTCTGTCACTTTCAGAACTCATAAGATGTTGTCCCAAGGCCATGTGCTTCCTGCTGGGGTCTAAGTACCAGAGTCTATTCCTCCTGTTCACATCAAATATTAATTGCCCTTCATTATTTCTCAGCTCTCTGATTTTCCTATGAGTTTCTACTGATTGAAATTGGAATCTGATATCTGTGTGTGCTTATAAAAGAGAGGATGAATTGCAGCACTCTCCAAGAAGGCATGAAAAACACCTTAGCGTTAACACGTAATTCCACAACGTCAGAGATTTCTTCTTTTGTGTTTTACGTGCCACAAACAGCGGCGTTCCGTCATGTACCTGTTTGTGTGCGTGGTCGTAGGAGTTGATGTGGTTGTCAAATTCCTGGTGGCGCAGATACTGCTTGTCACATAGCTCGCAGTAGAATATAGACTTCAGATCCTCCACTGAGCAGCCCAACGCTCGCTCGGCACGTTCCTGTGGAACACACAAAACTGTTAGAAAGAACAACGGAGAGCGATGACGAGAGGCGAGATGGATGCAACAAAGTGACAGTAACATAAAGGCTTGGAGCAGAGTGTTAGCCATTTACAGGAAATCTGCATCCCGGAGATGCAGCTTTGCAAATGCATCGGGTACGAGTAGATGGTGACTTGTACCTGGTGACACCCTCCAATGAGGTATAAGAAAGAACATGTTGCATTGTAAATCCCACGGCACAGTGTCAATACGCCATCATCTGATTCGGGCACTTGTCGCTACACAAGTTTGACTTGTTAATGTGATGTGGATCTCGCTGCGCTTCTAACAAACAATGTCAACATGATTTGTGATGGCTGGCTGCTCTGCTACGTCTGCCTTTTACCATTCGCTTTGGTTCCACAAAAAGAAAAGTCCCGACGCAGCCGAGAATGGAGACGAAGCTTTGTTGTAATAATCAAAGCGTGAATGACCTTGAACGGAGGTCTTATTTTCTCTCTTTGATGGTGTAGCGGTTCACTTGCTTGATTTGCATAGAGGCAGCACAGCCTCCGTTACAACTCTGTGGCTGTGTAAACGTTGTTTTAATGAGTGTAAGAGGTTGCCTCCATGCAGTAGGCGCTTGTGATTGTCTGACGGCTTGTCCAGTATGTAGTCGGCCTTTCGCTCCACCGCCAATTGGTATAGAAAATATATGGATGAATAGAGACTATAAAATTGTACGTTTTAACAGGGGACTGTCAGAATTCTGAGCTGAGCTTTCCCACTTTGTTATCGTAATAAAGTTCAGTCTCATTATAACAAATATTATTATTCATTTTTTCCTTCACAAAATTAGGACTTTATTTCACATATTTCTGTTTTTCTCCTATTCCGTGTGACCCAGAAAATATTAGATGAGGCAAAAGTGTAATTCTGTGTTTTTTTTCTATTTTGTATTTTTTTTTGTACAAGACTTTCAGTTGCATCAAAGTCAACTCTGCTGAGAAAATGGCAATCGAGAAAAAAAAATCAGCAGTATGGATCATCCATAATGCACCACTTGAACTTTTGTGTGAATATGCATGGGTGCGGTTAATGTTTTTGTGCAAAGAAGAGAATCAAAGAAAGAAATCCATAACAGATGTGTGTGCTGAACAAGGACAGACAGTACACAAATGGCACGTGGACGTCAGGGGAGACATCAAAAGTCTGCATACTCACATCTGCCACTGGATTATTTCCCCCCCTCATTGGAATGAACATATGCGAGATTGTGCACACAGTAGATGTATGCGTGTGTGCTTGTGTGTCCAAAAGGTATGTGTGTGTGTGTGTGTGTGTGTGTGTGTGCGCACGCATTCATTCCATGCTCCGCTTCAGAATGTAATTTCCCCCAGGCTAGGGTCTGCCAATAAACACTATTGAATTCTGTTCTACACTGACATGATGGGAATTTAATTTGAGCTTGTCACTTCTTTCTGTACTTCTTTTTCCCAACTCCATCCACTCGGCGTACTCGTTACCCCCCTTTTATAGCCCCCCATTTGCCCTTTTTCTCCTTCTGTCTAACGCCTTCTCGATGAAGCGAGGCAGGGTCATACAGTGACAGTCTAGATCACAGCTCCAACATTACTGTATTATTACCATTGAGACTAATGATCCCTGATGTGCATATGAAGGTGATTTTAATTAAGAAGAAGATGAACAAAATGGCTTGTTCTATCTGCTGGTACACTATGTGGACAGTTGTATTGGGACACATATGGAAGTCCTCTTACAAGATTTTGACCCTATTAGACTTGAGGGTCTGACTAAGTTAGTGTGTGTTGGGTTGAGTTCAGGATTGTGTTCAAGTTCCTCCGCACCAGATTCATCCAATCACGCCTTTATGAATGTTGCTCGCTTGCTTTTCGTCAACTGGATTGATTCATTACTTCATTACTTCATTACTAGAGCTAGGAAGAATGTATTCGCTATTTGAATCAATTCGCAAATTCCAATGAAAAAAAGTTCTGCCTGTCACTGGCATCGATAGATGCACAAAGATAAATTATTTGTTGTAAATAAATCAAAATTTTCAGAACAATTAAGTGACTCTTTCACGACACACTAAGGTGCCATGGAACAGTGGTTAGGGATTATTCGAATAATTAACCTTTGTAGGGCCCTATTGATTTTAGGGATGTAGTTGGGGCAGTTATGAGAATCCATTCAACCCTATAAAATTGGTATAGTGGATTACAAAACTTTTTTTTTTAATGATGCTTATTTCGTTATATTATACATTTTGTCATTGAATGAGAAAACTCACATGGTTCTCTTGCTTTAAAATGTCCATTTTCACTTAAATTTAAGATAGCAAATATGCTTCCTTGATGAAGCCAACTTGATTAAACGGTGTGTCTCAATACTTTTGTCCATATAGTGTTGATTGTTTGCACTCAGAGTGGGCGAGTAGGCTGACAGAATTCTTCACAGAGAGGTAAGTAATATACATTGATCCTGCGTTTGTGTGTGTGTGTGTGTGTGTGTGTGTCTTTGTGTTTTATCGATCTTTCTTGCAGACCTAAAGCCATGACCAGGAAATGATCCAATCGGCCAGAACGGCCTTTCTCTGAGTGCCGCCTCTGTGATGAGATTGAGAGGAGTGCATGTGTGTATTTGTCCCCCGTTTGGCTTCACACAACCTAATACAGCGATATTGTGTAATTATCTGTAGAGAGGTCGGTCGGATGCTCATGAGAAAAGTCACAACTTGCCATGTTGCTACTTGACGCGCTACATTTTGTACCTTAAACATGATTTCTCCTTTACTGTCATGCACCAAGAGCCTGATGCAAATGCACCATTCAGCGCACGCTTCTGCGGGCGCAGTCTCACACATCTGTCAGCCCGATTTGAAGTGGAAAATGCACAACTAATGTCCACGGGCCTGAATGATCTCAATGTGTTTCTCGTTGTCACTTTGGAAGACAAGTGTCATGTTAGCTTATAGCTGCAGCCATGCCACAAATAGGAGACTTATCAAGCAAAACTGGAAGGACGTAATTTAATCTGTTACAGCAAGAAAGTCACGCTTAAAGTGTTTCACACATGGCCTGTCTGCTTTTTAGACTATGTGCGCATTGCAAACTAATGATATACAATATATTCATGAAAAAGATCCCATGAGAGACCTCTGGTTCTGCAGCAGATTGAATGTTTGCAAAGTAGAATGTATCCTCCTTTTTTACCACCTTCATACATCTTCATTACCTTTGTGTATGGATTCTCTTTTCTTTAAAAAAGAAATACTAGTAGTAAATGAATTGCGAATATTTACACTTGCAACACTACACTTACACTTTATTCTCCTCTGCCGCTGTCTTTCATCAGTAAGTTGATGAGTGAGTGTTTGCTCATGTATAAAAGGTAAATGTGCCTCTTCAAACACTTTGGCAGCGGTGGCAAATCTGACATTACGAGGATGCTGGAATTGCTCGCTTTCACTTTTTACTAATTGCGATCATGTTCTCAACCAAACTGGCGGAACGAAATAAAAAAAGAGGTTGAAACAAAGCTCTGCATGCATAATAAATCTGAGAAGCGGTGAGAACAAATAGTCCAGGAGCAACAAAAGTGGTGTTATCAGATTCTCTCTGGTCAAATATATTAATGTCTACTGAGAAACGCTCTACTGTAGAGAGGGGAATAAATACATATGTAAATTAAGGGAGAATTTGTTGACAATAGCTATACAATATATAGATAAAGATGTGGCTCAGAGAAAACACTGACGATAGTAAAATGACACAAAAAAATATAAAACAATAAAAAAATAATAATTATTATTAAAACATAACAGCATGAAGATAAAATACAATAACTAATAAAACAATGAAAATAAAATAAAAGTCTAAATGAATAGATAAAACAAAATAGATATTAGTTTAAAGCTAAATTGAAAAAGGGGAGCCTTGTGGCTATTCCACAAACGGGGGCACAAACGATAAGGCCAGAGTTGGAGTACCTCAGGGCCTGCGAGGTTTGGGTAAAAGCAGCTCTGAAAGATAAGAAGGCCCAAGACCACTAAAACATTTAAAAACTAGTAAAAGAGCCTTGAAATCAAACCTGAAACACTACAGGAACCAACGCATGATTTTAAAATCAGTGTAATCTAGCGGTTGTACATTTAGTCGATTGATCGAAAACTAATTGAGTATCAAATTAATCGAAAAGTATTTTGATAATCCATTAACTGTTCAGAGACCTTGTTTAACTTAAAATTGCCCAAATTCTCAGAATTTCAGCCTCTCAACAGTAAATTTTCTCCAATTTCTGTAAAGTCTTCCATGAAAACAGACGGATTAACTCTGTGTTTAATTAAAATAAGACATTTGCAAACATCTGCTTTTACTTTGCAAAACAATGATCACCATTTTTGCCCATTTTCTGACATGTTACTGACCAAATGAGAAACTGAATCATAATCAATTTATATTTGTGCATTTTTTACACTGTCAATTTAAAATAATGTCAATTTTTTCATCTGATTAATTAAAAAAAATAATCAACATGAATACATTTTTTATCTAGTCATTGGTTGCATCCCAAGTGTAATGTGCTCGGCATTCTGGTCTCAGGACAAATGCTCCTGAATTCTGTAGTATTTGTAAACCTGAAATACGACACATTTTTATTTTATTTTTTTAATAGGAAGACCAGAAAGCCGGCATTACAATAATCAATGTGATTGGTGATACAAGCATGCATTAGAGTCTCTGGTTCTTGTTCTTCAAGTGATAAAAAACAAGTTTTCTGATATGGTATTGTGAATGTGTGGAATAAAGGTAATCTTAGAGTCTAAAAAAAAAACACCCAGGCTTTTCACCTGTGATGACACTGCACCTTCAAGGTGCAATGTTTGCTTATTCATAATTTAAATTAAATTGTATATGCTTGACTTTGCAGAGTTTTGTGTGGGAAGGAAGTATGGAAATTACTTGTGGTTAGACTGCGACAGTGTCTATTTACCCAATAGTCACATTTCCTGAAGGATTTGTTTTGTTGGTTTTGTTAATACGATCGGAATAAAAACTTTAAAAATTCATATTTAGGCGCTGCTGCCAAATCGTGTCAAAAAGATTAAACGAGATGACGTTTGTTGAATTCTGACAACTCCCTAATTGCTTCTGCGCCTTGTTGTAACAATTTAGCATACAATATATAAGTGTTTATCAAGCCCAATTAGGCATTTAATTATCTTATTCCATAATTAGCATCCTAGCCTGGACACTGTAATGAATATAAGCAATTCCATTTGCATTGGCAAATTTGTTTGCGCTCTTAATCTATTTCTATTTGGTATCTGTCTTTGTCAGATGCACATTTATTTATGGATGCAAAAGTTTAATGCTGTTTTTTTGTTTTTATCTCTCTCTCTCTCTTTATGTATATATATATATATATATATATATATATATATATATATATATATATATATATATATATATAAATAAATATATATATAAATATATAAATAAATATATATATATATATATATAAATTTATCATATATATATATATATATATAATATATATATATATATATTTATATAATATATTTATATATATATATAATATATAAATTTATAATATATATATATATATATATATATATATATATATATAATATATATATATATATATTTATATAATATATTTATATATATATATAATATATATATATATATATATATATATATATATAAATTCTTATTATATATATATATATATATATTTGTTTTTTTTTTAATTTTTTTTTTTATTTTTTTTGTCCTGTGTCCTATGGAGCTAATGACACATTTGCAACTGTAATGACCTAAAGATCTCCGTTAGACAAAGTCACACGCACGCACAGTGCCAAACGAGACAGCAGAGCGATAACGAGCTGATATTTACAACCCAAATGCATCTCCCTTGACTGCCTTTATTATGCCTTCATGGCCACAACCCCCAGTTATTTATTTGACGGATGCGTGAGTATCTGCATACCCTTACCAGCCAATGTCTTTGTCTTGTCTCTGTGCTGCTATATCTGAGACTGTTTTACGTGTCGGTACGAAACACCATGAGAGTTCATTAGAAATACTGTACAGTCCAAACATGTACAAAAGGACAGATGTGATATTGCAATAAACTGTGTTGTCTCTTAAACATCAAGATTAAACTAGCTGGAGTTTATTGTGTACATAAAGAGCTTAACAAAAGTCACGAGATCAACAAACATTGTAAGGATGTGCGCTAAATTAACATCATTGGTAATTACCAAAATCATATTTTTATGTTTCTGTGTAACAGTTAACATACAGTATGTCTCTCACAGAACAAAGGTTTTGGCCAGGATGCTGTAGTTGAAAAAATTTGACATTCTACTGCGAATGTTAATGGACCCGCTTTTTTTTTTTTTTTCATTAAGGGTTTCAAGCCAGCACAATTATTTTAAATGAAATAAAACTGAAGAGGTGAACTTTAAATTCTGTCTCCAGCTGCCTTTCTGTATCTCCCCCTCTCTCGTCATTAAACATGACAATTTGACACAAAAAATAAAAAAAAGCTAGAAGAGACTTCAAAATCACAAATTTCCTTAGTACAAAACCTTGTAGGCTACACGTTGTGCCAGCAGTGTTTTCAGCAGGCGTGATGCTTGAATCCCACTCCCCCTTTTGTGTGTGTTGGGCCAGTAGTACAAGCTCTGTAATGTTTTTTTAGTGGCGCTATATTAGACATTTTGCACCAATGCATTTTGTCTGTCTGAGCCACTGCAGCTGCTTTGCCTCATGATTGCTACATGAAAGCTAAGTGGAGGAGGGCGTGGCAAGATGATGGGGACACAACTCTCACAGGAACTCAAACAAATGCAAACGAAATTGATAACAAAAAGTATTTTTGTTGTTGTTACATTTTAATATATTGATGAATGAAGACAAAAAATAGGCTCCAGCAGAAAGGGTCATTTTCACACAGAAGGTAGAGGGCAGGTGCTGGAGCACCACTTGTGATATATCTGTGCACGTGCCTGGTCATGATGGTGGTACTTGGAGACCTAAGTATTTATCAAGGTGGTACTTAGTGTAAATTGTTAAAAAAAACACTGCCTATGGGACAAGTTTGTGGATTTATGGTAATTTTGCATTTGAATCAATACTAACACAAAGTAACGACAGCAAAAAAAAAAAAGAAAAGGCAGGGGCATTGCCGCAATTGTCCCAAGAGTAAAACCGCCACAGAATATCTTGAGAACGTGTCAACGGTCTTATGTGACAAGTTGATTGCAAAGAACTGAAGAAGAATAAATGTCGGGACTGCAATCTTAAAAAGTGACAGAATGAAAGACATTCACAGTTTCAGTTTCTCACAGCGCTCAGGGAGCGAGGTGAAAGATGAAGCCGCGCCGAAGTCGATAATAATTTGAAGCTCGGCGCATGGGAGAAATGCTCTGCTTGCATTGTCTCCAACCAGAGCATTTCTCAGCGCCACCTGGTCAAGAATCGTAAACATGTGGAAAAGCAACAGGCTCTCGGTGACGATTTCTTGTGGCGCAGATGAACAAATGTAGTCTGACTGTCGCGCAGCAGTTCGTCTCGATTCGTTACCGATCCTAAAAACGGCTTCAGCAGCAGATAGAGTTGAAGAAAAGCCACACAAGCCTCGTTGCTCATACGGTACGTTCTTCCTCAGTTTTGTTGCTTCCTGCCCGACATAAAGAAAAACAGTGTGCTTCTTGCTGACCTTTGAGGTTGAGCAGCATGCATGAAACAAACTGAATAAATAAATGATGAGCAGATTAGATTTGCTAATGCGCACTGTGCCCTTTGTCGCCGAGTGCGCCCCCACAAATTTGATCCTTAAACTTCGCAACCGAATCATTTGGAAAGAATATTGGATTTCATATTACAGTTTACTCAACTCTCTGTGGTTTTTGCATAGCATACATGGCAATTTAGAACGACTACAGAAATCATGTATGACTGTAACGATTATATTTTGGGATTAATCAAGGCCACAGTTTTTCATCGGGGTTTGCCATTTATTTGGATTGCATAATTTCAGGGATGCAAATGGTGTGACATTCGAACTTCTAGAACGACTCCAGTGTAAAGTCTAATTCATATTGTATATATATTTTATGAACTGTATCGCTGACTTCTCGTGAGAACACAAACAACCTATGCAAGACATTTTTCCTGCGTCTGCGCAGGATTTACGTTGTTCACGAATACATAGCCCTTGGTGTTCAAAGGGAGTGACTGACTTACATATTTAATTTTTCATGTTTTTGGGGTTTTTATTTACTAATACCACTGTAATGAATTTGTGAAAGAAAAAAGGCAAAGAGAGAAAACTGGATCACATTCAAACTAGTGCTGTGAAAAAGAATCGGCCAACTCGGCTAAGTGGGATACAAAAATTGTTCCACGAAAAAATTTCTGCCTCGAGGCAATAAAAAAAAAAAAAAAATGAATAAAAGCATCTTTGCGCCGCCTGGAACCAACGTGCGCCGGCCGGAACCATTTGGCCACTGTTCACGTTCACCGTATGGACATTTGTTGCAGACGGACGCACTATTGGGCCAGTGGAAAAGTATTGCCAAAAACGACAGAGGAGCGTCTGGAAGTGATTTTAAGACATTATTGGATGTGTAATGTACATATAACATGATGTATTAATGAGCTAAATGGTAGTTTGCAGGTTTTTCTTCACCTAAAATAGCAATCGCTGGCGCGCTAATGCTAATCGTGAATGCTAACGGTTTAGCAAAGGCTGATTTTGTTGTTTCAAATTGTGTACAGAGTTTATACCATACGCTCAGTACCAACGTATGCAGATCAAGCACAGAAGTCAAGCCCTCATAAATGAAAATAAAATGCATGTTAGTAGTAAATCAAAAATATTTTTTGGTGGGTGGCAATTACTCGACGAAATATCTATAGGATAATCGATTCTAAAAATATTCGATATTGACAGCCCTAATTCAAACAGACATTTTATGTCTTTTGTAAACATTTGGGCTCTCTTGTTTCAATAAGGTTTCAATAAGGGCACATACAACAAACAGCTCAACTTAGTTGCACAACACTGCAGCAAACTACAACCACCATAATAAACCTATTGTCGAAGTAACATACTGTTACAGTGTAAATCAAAACTCAGCATTATGATCTTTGTAAATGAAAATATTTTTGTGTTGACTCTGATCAGATCCAATGCTGTTAACGAGAGAAGAGAAGTGGCAAAATAAATGCCTTTTCTTTTGTTGTGTGGAGCTGAAGCACAAATCATCAATCCATGATAAGTCCCAAGGCCCCGACCAAAAAGATCGCTCAGCTCGCGATCAACATTTAATTCCCTGTCCATCAAAATGTGAGACCAAAGAACCTTTCCGGTGATCTGCGGATCTATTTCGTCATCCCCTTCCCTTCTTTTCAGTCCATCTGAGCATCCCGCTTTATCTCACCTCAACAGGTGCCTTCTACAGTATATGCAGTGCACGCTATTATTGCTCACCTGTTGCGTGCCAAAATCCACTTCTCATGGCGTGTGGGTCAAGGTGCACAGACATGACTCTTCATTCAGAGTGGATAGATGTTTATTTTTTTTTTTTTGCTTGGTGCAAACTAAGCAAGTATTCAAATTCCTAAAATACCCCCAAACTCTGGTCTGCATTTTGTAACGGTATATTTATTATTTTCTCCCTCCACTCGCTCACTTTGCTCTTTAGGGACTTGTATTTGTTTCTCTGAAAGGCAATTTTTGCTTTTCCTTGCTCTTCTCTGAGCACAATAAGGTGAACACTATAAAAGCAATTACAGGAAGACAAAGGACGGCAAGTATAAGGGATGTAGCTGTGAGCTTGTCTCTTGGTCTCTCAGATAGAACATGTATACTGTAATTATGCCCTGCATGAAGCCTCTTTTTGCTCTTGTTTTCCCCTGACGCTCTCTCCACAGCAGATTTGAAGCAGGAAAAAGGCATGCAACAACAGTCTACTGCCGCATGAAAGCGGTTACCTTTCGGTTGCTGACATTTTGTGTTTGTCCACACTCTTCATTTGACCTCATTTTTTGTTCCTGCCTGTCCTCTACAATCATCCATTCTTTTGCTATGTACGCTCAGTGTCTGCACTCCTTAAAGCCTCGGGAGCACTTGTCGGTTCAGTGTCCTTCCATCAGCCTTCTTTCGTCTCTGGCAAAATGTCATCTCCTCTCAGAAGTACTTTCAGGCAAATGGCAGAAAATAGAGCACACCCTCTTGATATTTACACTAAAGGCATTCTTGATAACTTTCCAGCTGTAAACCTGTGTTCTCAAATACACAGCCTATCTATTGTTTGCTGATTGACGGCCTCAGAGAGGATTGCGTCCGCGTCTGGTGACGTGATCAAATTGGGACTTTAATCTGACATCTGAGAATGATGACACAAATGAAAAAGGAAGACAAGTTAAGACGATGAAGGTAATCAGTGTTGGAGGCAAAGGAGATTTGGGAAACAAGATTAATGCGATTTAGAGATTACATGCAACATTCTTAACGCGCGGCTAAATCTCGCCAACTCAGGAACTTTTGGAATCGAAGTGAAGTGGCTGGGCTAGTTTGAGAAGGGGGGGTGAGGACTGTTGTTGAGGTTTGCCAATCGAGGAATTATCCTTCCTTTATTACATCCTTTTATGCAGTCGATAGAATTTTTAGCACATCTTTTGAAGATTTACATTGGAGCACTTCAGAGATAGTAATTATTTTTAGTCATTGTCATTATTTGCATTGTGTGTTGGACATAAAATGTAACATTATGGGCTCTATTTTCGTAGAAACCGCGGCCAAGTGCAAAAACTGGCGTATCTTGATTTTTGTGCAAGTGAAAGACGTGCTGCGCCAATCATTTTCTTCTACCACCATGTCAAAGAGTGTCAGTACGCTTCTAGCGTGCAGCATTTGAAGGGAATGAGAGGAGCCACTTTGATTGGACAGGATTGTAGTCAGCTGTGAACACGTACCCAGCAGCGTAGACATCCCTCCTTTAAATGCGCAGGGGTGTGCTGGTTCACGAAATTACCAACATCGGGTCTAATTCGCCTCCGCGCCGAGTTACACCACACGCCGTGCTGGGTTCACACTGGAGATGAAAATAGAGCCTCACTGGATAGACATGCTGTAGTTTTACATTATATGTAATGTACTGTATTTGTACAGTGGGTACGGAAAGTATTCAGACCCCCTTAAATTTTTCACTTAGTTATATTGCAGCCATTTGCTAAAGTCACTTAAGTTCATTTTTTTCCTCATTAATGTACACACAACACCACATATTGACAGAAAAAACAGAATTGTTGAAATTTTTGCTAATTTATTAAAAAAGAAAAACTGAACTATCACACAGCCATAAGTATTTAGACCCTGTACTGTGACACTCATATATTGAACTCGGGTGCTGTCCATTTCTTCGGATCATCCTTAAAATGGTTCTACACCTTCATTGGAGTCCAGATGTGCTTGATTAAACTGATAGGACTTAATGAGGAAAGCCATACACCTGTCTATATAAGACCTTACAACTCACAGTGGATGTCCGAGCAAATGAGAATCATGAGGTCAAAGGAACTGCCTGAAGAGCTCAGAGACAGAATTGTGGCGAGGCACAGAACTGGCCAAGGTTACAAAAACATTTCTGCCGCACTTAAGGTTCCTACGAGCACAGTGGCCTCCATAATCCTTAAATGGAAGACGTTTGGCACGACCAGAACCCTTCCTAGAGCTGGCCGTGCGGCCAAACTGAGCAATCGGAGGAGAAGAGCCTTGGTGAGAGAGGTAAAGAAGACCCAAAGATCACTGTGGCTGAGCTCCAGAGATGCAGTCGGGAGAAAGTTCTAGAAAGTCAACCATCACTGCAGCCCTCCACCATTCGGGGCTTTATGGCAGAGCCCGACGGAAGCCTCTCCTCAGTGCAAGACACATGAAAGCCCGAATGGAGTTTGCTAAAAAAAAAAAAAAAAAACACCTGATGGACTCCAAGATGGTGAGAAATAAGATTCTGTGGTCTGATGAGACCATGATATAACTTTTTGGCCTTAATTCTAATCTGTATGTGTGGAGAAAACCAGGCACTGCGCATCACCTGTCCAATACAGTCCCAACAGTGAAGCATGGTGGTGGCAGCATCATGCTGTGGGGGTGTTTTTCAGATGCAGGGACAGGACAACTGATTGCAATCGAAGGAAATATGAATGCGGCCAAGTACAGGAATATCCTGGACAAAAACCTTCTCCAGAGTGTTCAGGACCTCAGACTGGGCTGAAGGGTCACCTTTCAACAAGACAATGACCCTAAGCACACAGCTAAAATAACGAAGGAGTGGCTTCAGAACAACTCCGTGACTGTTCTTGAATGGCCCAGCCAGAGCCATGACTTAAAACCAATTGAGCATCGCAGGGGAGACCAGAAAACGTTCACCATACAACCTGAGAGAACTGGAGAGGATCTGCAAGGAGGAATGACAGAGGATCCCCAAATCCAGGTGTGAAAAACTTGTTGCATCATTCCCAAAAAGGCTCATGGTTGTGTTAGCTCAAAAGGGTGCTTCTACTAAATAGTGAGCAAAGGGTCTGAATACGTATGGCCGTGTGATATTTCAGTTTTTCTTTTTTAATAAATCTGCAAAAATTTCAACAATTCCGTTTTTATCTGCCAATATGGGGTGCTGTGTGTACATTAATGTGGGAGAAAATGAACTTAAATGATTTTAGCAAATGGCTGCAATATAACAAAGAGTGAAAAATTTAAGGGGTCTGAATACTTTCCTTAGTCTGGCAGATTGGCAGACTGGGGTGGTGGTCCCCCTTTATAAGAAGGGGGACAGGAGGGTGTGTTCCAACTACAGGGGGATCATACTCCTCAGCCTCCTGGTAAGGTCTATTCAGGCGTGCTGGAGAGCTGGGTCCGTCGGGAAGTTGAATCTCAGATTTAGGAGAAGCAGTGTGGTTTTCGTCCTGGCCGTGGAACAGTGGACCAGCTCTACACCCTCGGCAGGGTCCTCGAGGGTGCATGGGAGTTCGCCCAACCAGTCTACATGTGTTTTGTGGACTTGGAGAAGGCGTTCGACCGTGTCCCTCGGGGGTCCTGTGGGGGGTGCTTCCGGAGTATGGGGTCCCGAACCCCCTGATACGGGCTGTTCGGTTACGACCAGAGTCAGAGTTTGGTCCGCATATCCGGCAGTAAGTCGGACTCGTTCCCGGTGAGGGTTGGACTCCCCCAAGGCTGCCCTTTGTCACCGATTCTGTTCATAACATTTATAGACAAAATTTCAAGGCGCAGCCGAGGCGTAGAACGGGTCCGGTTTGGTGACCTCAGTATTGCATCTCTGCTTTTTGCAGATGATGTGGTTCTGTTGGCTTCATCAAGCCGTGACCTCCAACTCTCACTGGAGCAGTTCGCAGCTGAGTGTGAAGCGGCTGGGATGAGAATCAGCACCTCCAAATCTGAGACCATGGTCCTCAGTCGGAAAAGAGTGGCGTACCCTCTCCAGGTCGGGGATGAGATCCTACCCCAAGTGGAGGAGTTCAAGAATCTTGGGGTCTTGTTCACGAGTGAGGGAAGAATGGAACGGGAGATCGACAGGCGGATCGGTTGCAGCTTCTGCAGTGATGCGGACTTTGTATCGGTCCGTTGTGGTAAAGAAGGAGCTAAGCCGAAAGGCGAAGCTCTCGATTTACCGGTCGATCTACGTTCCTAACCTCACCTATGGTCACAAGCTGTGGGTTGTGACCGAAAGAACAAGATCCCGGATACAAGCGGCCGAAATGAGTTTCCTCTACAGGGTGTCCGGGCTCTCCCTTAGAAATAGGGTGAGGAGCCAGATGAAGTGGCTGGGGCATCTGATTCGGATGCCTCCCGGACGCCTCCCTGGTGAGGTGTTCCGGGCACGTCCCACCGGTAGGAGACCCCGGGGACGACCCAGGACACAATAAACACTTGAAATCTCTCAAACAGATGTAAGAAAGCATGTTATGGTTCGATAAAACTAAGTTTGAACTTCTTGGCCATAATTCCAAAAGATTACACTGTTCATCACCAAAAGAACACCATACTTAGAGCGAAGCATGGTGGTGGCAGCATCATGGTTGTTTTTCTCCAGCTGGAACTGGGACCTTAGTCAAGGTGAAGGGAATTAAGAACAGTTCGAATTACCAGTCAGTGCTAGCACAAAACCTTCAGGTTTCTGATCGAAAGCCACAACAACAAAAAAGGTCAGGACATCTAAACTTGATTTGCGGTTAATCAGAGCCACTTTAGATGGTGCCAGGTGTGTGCTAACTCCCATTTAACATAAGTTTGAAATGTGATTTGATCATTCTGAACACAGCCACATCCCCCTCTTGAATTTTCTGTTGTTGAGTTGTACAGGTTCTCGATCACATTAATAGTGGAAAACGTTTTGAAATGATTTATCTTGGTCTCATTTAATTTATTTTAATATCACAAAAACCTGGCATTTGAACAGGGTTGTGTCGACTTTTTATATTCACTGTGAACGAATAGACTGATGTTCATGTGAATATTTAAATTTATATTCAGACATTTGCTTTATATGTATACTGATGCAACTAGATTATGGGTGTATGTGAATTGACTGACAGATATTTACATTGTGTGTATATATAAAGCCATGAACAATATAAACAATTACCTCTGGACACTGGTTAAAATTTTGCCCTGTATGTAAATTGTGTGCGCTGTGCGTGTGCGCATGCGTGTATTCACACTTGCTCCATGGGGTCCATTTGTGCTATAAGGGGATAACAAGAGTGTGTCCAGTAAGAGTGAGCCATCTTTTCTGTAGCACATCGGAGGAAGAGTGCGCGTGTCTGGGTAATGATACCACAGTCGCGACAGCTGAAAAGAAATGTTCCCTTGTGCTCGCACTCATACGGGACACACACACACGCTCACAAAGCCACCGCACACGCTCCGCGACGAACAACAGTCCAACTTTGTTGTAGCCGCCCTCAGAGATTGAAGCATTTAAGACCTTGTGCTGGCTCAGGGACTGAAATCCCACCAGGACTCGCTCAGCAGTTCTCTCTTTTTCCACCTTCTCTCATTCCCTCTCTCTCTCTCTTGCTGCATCTTGCTATGGTCCCAAACCTCTATCCAGCTCTGTGTACGGCTGCATTAGTATGTATAGCAGTGTAGCTCCGGGTTTAGAGGTTTATTTCTCCTAATAGTCGAAGATTTGACACCCACACGCAGCTTTAAAAACTCCCCTCTCGTCGGCCTGCTCATGTTCTATCCCCAGAGAGATTTCTGTGACTGCATAAAGCATTCATTTGTGGCTCTCCAGCCTTCTCTGCTTCCCCCCCCCCCCCATGATTGGACGAAGACCAAAGAAACAGAGCCAAGAGATGAGGAGCGGATGAGAGTTTATAAAGTATGTGAGAGGTGAGATGACATTAAGCTATACGGAAATAAATTGAGAAGGAGGGCTGTGTGAGGGTACTCGTGTACGCTATTTTCTTATTTATTCTCGCAGACGAGGAGTGAGAAGAGGGAAGAAGTGAGGCGTTGGGTTGTGGAGCACTTTAATCAAGGGGCGAGCCATCCTGCATGTCCCACTCCGTCATCCATTATTCATGCCTGCCTCAGTTAGGCTGATGAATCATTAAGCCACTCATCAGGCCTGGGAATTCTGCCTTCTCCTTGGCGGATGACACTCATTTACATAAATAACACGCTGTCATTTTTTTACACACACACATATGCCCACATCCAAACACAACCATGCAAGAATTTGGCTTGTTCTTTTGTCACGGCTGGGATTAGTTGCTCTTTTTAGCTTTACCAACACGTTAACCTTGTCGTCACACCTCGGTAGGATAAGTGAACTTGGCTCAAACCAAGAAGTCCCGTATCCCGCAAGCCTCATTTTATATCTGTGGCTTTTTCTAGATCACAGGGGGATTTTGCATATGGATTCTGAAGAATCCCCCACACAAACGCATGCGTTAACATGAGCAGAGAAAGAGAGCGAAACAGCAGAGATGTCGGGGAGGGAAAAAAAAGTAGCATAGAGAAGCAGATCCAGAGTATGTGTTTATAGCTTGCCTGTGGGTTTGATGGCAGAGGAAAAGTGGAGGAAGTAATGAATACCCATGAAATGATGACATTAACACACACAAGTACATTTTTTCTCAAGTGTGGGGTTTCCCTTTCAATGCATCTCTCCACCTGCTTTCCCGTTTTAGTGTTTTGACTAATCCTGAGAGTACTCCTCTCAGCATGCGCCGGTGCACTGCAGCAACATATTTAAACACAATCACGCCAAAGTGACTTATGCAAACAGACAGAAGGAGCAGGCTCGCTGCCCATATGAAGGAGGAAGCCAAGTCTTGGTGGCTGTTAGCTGGGGGCGACATGCGGACCACTGCGAGGCTGTGGTTCCTGCTGTGCACAGCAAGCACTTTCTGTGCCCAGTGCTACGCTGAGCGCCTGGCATCGTCAATTTGAAAAAAAAAAATATTGCTGCAGCTCATGATAATTGCAGATTATTGACAACATGGTGGCTCATGTAAAGGCTAGTTGGGACAAAGAGAATGAATCATTAGGATCTGCGTTTTGATTCCTCCAGCTAGTTGAACATTGTGACATATCCTTTAGCGTGAAGCTGTAATACACGAGTATGAGAGAACACATCATAATGGTGGAACCTTCCCTTTATGTGGATCCTATAACATTATAATATGTGCACAGTCAACACAGTACATGTTTTATGGATGTTTTAATGATACCAATTTTAAAATTGGCCTCTTTTATGTGCACATTCAAGTAAACTACTACGGTACACTACTAAACATGAACACAGAATATATTTTGGATGCACAATGTATAAATTTGTCCCTTTTTGATATGCACAAACACTTGTTTCATACAAACTTCAAGTACATTCTGGTGACAAAGCACAATAACACCTGTGCAAGAAGACTACAGTAAAGTGGTGCCTTGAAATACGAGCTGTCGTTCAAATGATTTTTTTACTTTGACTTGCGTGCAAAAAATCTGAGATATGAGTACAATATGGTGGCAGTGAACGCAATGCTCTTCACAACAAGTAGCAGTTTGGCAGATAGTGAACAATTCTTCAAAAAAAGAGGCTTCAAGATGTTTATTGCCACTCCAAGTTGATGTTTACTCTCAAACTCTCAAACTAAACATAAAACAAAGAGAATTACAAGTTGTGTATTTAAAACAACCACACAACTTTGCCTTGGAATTGTCCACTAGCTTAATGGTAGCAAGCAATGCAACGGGCTCACAAATAGCATTCGTGTCACGGTGACATAACATAACATAACATAACATAACATAACATAACATAACATAACATAACAGATATTTGAATACAAATGATGGAGCAACACACGTGGACCCACATTGCACATTAATGTACATTAATTAACACATTAATTAACTCACATTATTTATACTCTGTGAAAAAAGTGTACATAACTGCAACTTACAGAGCAGTTGTGACCGTCTCTATGTATATCAGTATGTGTGTATTATACTTCCCCCAGGTGGCCAAGGCACATAACACCAGAAGGAGCAGCATATTGTCCATTGAATTGAAGTAAAACGTGGCAAAAAGGGTTTAATTCTTTACATTTTACATCCATCCATCCATTTTCTGAGCCGCTTATCCTCACAAGGGTCGCGGGAGTGCTGGAGCCCATCCCAGCTATCATCGCGCAGGAGGCGGGGTAAAACCTGAACTAGTTGCCAGCCAATCGCAGGCCACACATTTTACATGTTTTCATCCAAAATACAATACTATACAGTAATATTTAGCTCATTAAAAACACACACAAACTTTTTGGGGGGATGCTGGAACGGATTAATGGCATTTCTATTTCTGTTAAGGGGGAAAGATGACTTGAGATACAAATGTTTTGCATTACGAACTGGGTCACGGAACAAATAAAACTTGTAAGGCACCACGTATACATGCACGTATGCATGCGCTCGCACGCACACACACACACACTTCATTGTAATCCAATTGTATATATTCTATAAGTAGCCTATATGTACAGTATAGTGATCTCTATTCATTGCGGGAGTTATGTTTCAGACACGTAGTTTCTTCACAGGTTCAGATTTAATGAAGTGAAGGTTCAGTAAGTGCCTTTTCATCTATAAATCAACGTTAACGTCAACGTTAAGAGGTCTATGGCAGACATGACAGTCTGACCTTGACATTCAGTAAAGTTTATCAGTTAAAAACATCACATTTTTATTTTTTTCAGTACTACTTGTCCTGGTTGGAGTTGCGCGTAACATGAGCCTATCCCAGCGGACCTTGTGCGAGAGGCGGCGTACACCAGGTAATCGCAGGTCACATTAATATTTAAAAGTAAACAATCAAAATGTAAAAGCAATCGTGACAAGGAATTAACATTTTGTGGCACCATGATAAATGGATGAGTCCCATTTTTTTTCTTAAACTCACACCTCCAGATAAAATTGTCTTCTTTCAGAGAATGACTTTTAAGTATATAAGCCAATTTGGAATGTGTATGCTATATTTTGAATAATTGTTCTGCTTCTTTTTAGTTGGGCTTTTGAACTACAGCATTCCGCATTAGCGACGTGTGACATCCAGCAGGGCAAAAACATCCATAGCAAAGCCAGACTTGATCTTATGTCATCAGTTTTTAGGGAAGTGAGACTTCGACTCATACGCAATAAAATTCTTCTGCCTCTTTGATCTGTAAATTCAAAACTGCCTGCACATCTTCTTTTAGCCAGTTATTTTTAAAAAACTGCACATGAAGTGTGTGTATGTATGAGGGGGGCAAAAAAAAAAAACAGATCTGAGAATCAAACTGAGGATGAATTCCAAGTTGCTTTATTCTGAGGGAGCCCCTTGGTCTCTCTTGGACTGGAATAATTCGTTGGCTTGTGTTCAAACAGAAGGTGCTGGTTCACAGCGTCTCCCTCTCTCAGTGAATCATCCCCCCCCCTCCAGAGAACAGATAATTAATTTGTCAGAGCTGCTCTTAACCCGGGCTGCATGTCAGCCGTAAAAACGCACACACCGCCGGCATTCAAGCACACAGGTGCAAAGATGCAGTAAATGCTAATGCATAAATAGTGTGCATGTATCCCCAAATCCATTCCTACACAGTATATAAATATTGATGCATGAATCAAAGTATAAGCAGAATAAAGCACCAAGGAAAAAGGGAAATTATCGAATGGCAAATTTCTCAAAGGATTTTTTTCACCAGCGTGCTTCGGCAATATTACTTCATTTCCATCACATAAAACACACATACCAACACCAATATATGCTTACGGTACACGCAAACACATTAGGAGTCAAAAATTGCACTCCTGATGATGAATGTGTTGGAGAAATTAGGAGATGGGCCTCGTATACCCAACAAATTGATGGATAAGGGATTTTGAAATCAGAAATCAAGGAAGTTCAACTCTTGTTGAAGTTACTGTAAAAAGGAGTTTGGTAACCAAAAAATAAATAAAATGCGTGCAATAGCGCAACATTATTTATTACATATGGCAATTAGAAATTTTGGTACAGATTTTAGCAAGAATCATGGAAGTTGACACACATGACTTGCTTTCGCGGGCCACATAAAATGCTGCGGCGGGCCGGATCTGGCCCCCGGCCCTTGAGCTGTGAGATATATGAATATCATGTCATTATTTAATTTAATTTGAGCTATTTTTTTGGTGTATTTTTTGTGTAGAAGTGTGTATCAAACTGGTGACCCTTCGCATTAATCAATGCCCATGAAGTACTGTTGCTCTCAGTTTCAAAGAGGTTGCTGACTCCTGGTTTGCACAAAACATTTTGCTGAGTGCAAAACATGCTCCATCTCTCTGTCCTACAGCTGTAACTGTGAGTTTTTTGGGATGGATGTTTGATTAGCTTCTTGATTGTGTCATTCACTTTGAACCTCAGCTGCTGTTCCAGATGGTTCGCCGAGCGCTTTGTAATTATCAAACACACGTTAACTGCGTAAGAGAGAGTGTGTTTGTATGTGCTGGTGTGACTCCGGGTAATTATCTGATGCTGGGATCACTAATGACCACACAGGCAAACATCTGTATAGAGGTAATGTGCGAACTGAGAGGTAGGACATCTGCTGCGTCTGTGCAGTTGTGCAGGTTTCCGATCTTTACTCCAATGACACCCTATCTTATGTCTTGGCTGTAGCTAGCTATGAGATCCCCACGATCGAAACCTTTTTTATCTTTTTATTTATGTATTTATTTTTCTCCACTCTCCTCTTCGCCTTTTTAATACAGGGCGAAACCGACTGAATCGTCGCGCAGTGTGCGGGTTTTCGGTTTTCGTTAGTGACCAACCGTCGGCCGCTATTTTTGCTGTGATCCAAAATGTTAATCGCTGGTGAAAGGCGACACAACATTGCAGATGTAACGGACAATCAAAATTGCCATGTTGTGTCACGTGAGCTTTCACAACCAAAATATATATGTACATTTAAGGTTATAAGCGATATTCAACCAACTGGCACTATTGCCAGACCGTAGCAATATTGTATAATACAGCATATATATAGTGTTTTGCAATAATATTTAACTATATTTAACCTTTAGATGGAAAAAGGAAGCTTCAAGAGCCTGTCGAAATGGGAACAAGCTTTCACAACAAAAATTGTTTCTTTGTACAAAGCCGCCTGCCGCCACCAAGATGCCAAGTCACACCAATACACTGTATACAGAAGATATATTGTTTTTTTTTTTTTTTTACAATAATTAAACTCTATTTACAAATTAATACAGTATGTACCTATGGATGAAAAGTGAAGAGTTGGAGAGTCTCTTTCGTGGAAATACACGAGTCACGTGAATGGAACCAACAGCCTCTGAATGATTCAATTCACTACAGTTTTACTTAGGTGTAATACACACTCCTCACACTGAACCCCACATGAGTAAGTGCTATAGGGAATGGAGGCAAAGAGAGAGACAGTTTGTGTGTGTCAGAGGGCGCTCAGAATAGAGAGACCCGAACATGCATGACGACAACTGCCTAACTGTCGACAACGAACCACGCTGAGGCGGAGAGCTACCAACATATCAGCAAGGGGAAATGCAAATCCATAGGAAACAAGTACAGTGTTTCATGAATCTTGAGCCAATAGGTTGCAGAAGTGTGAGAAGAATGACAAAAAATAACATAGTTGTCCATCAACTTAGTAAAGTATCCTCACTCTGACATTTTATTTTTTGCTCATTTCATCTATTCGTATAATTATAAGATGGTTACGGCGGCCAGGGAAAACCGCTTCTTCCTATGCAATCACACCATGTTGTTTGTGTTTCAATAAAATAAAATAAAGAATACCGTTTTGAAAAATAAAGAAAAATAAAGAATACCGTTTTGCTTTTTCAGTTTTTGGCCACGTCACTCAATGTGTGTGTCAAGTGTTGAAGGCTTAGAAAAAAAATCAAAGAAAAATTAAGAAAGTCAAGTCAATAGTTGGGCGGCACGGTGGCCGACTGGTTAGAGCGTCAGCCTCACAGTTCTGAGGACCTGGGTTCAATCCCCGGCCCCACCTGTGTGGAGTTTGCATGTTCTCCCCGTGCCTGCGTGGGTTTTCTCCGGGCACTCCGGTTTCCTCCCACATCCCAAAAACATGCATTCATTGGAGACTCTAAATTGCCCGTAGGCATGACTGTGAGTGCGAATGGTTGTTTGTTTCTATGTGCCCTGCGATTGGCTGGCAACCAGTTCAGGGTGTACCCCGCCTCCTGCCCGATGACAGCTGGGATAGGCTCCAGCATGCCTGCGACCCTAGTGAGGAGAAGCGGCTCAGAAAATGGATGGATGGATGGAAGTCAATAGTTGGGTTAAGCAAGTCTTAAGCCATTTTGCCCAGTCACAACACATAAACGCATATTAGCCACTTTGCACTCTGTAGCTGTACTTGTGCTTTTTACTGTATTAACACATTCACAAATGAATTTTTTTTTAATGATCCCAAAAAAGTCTCTGGATTTTTAAAATTACTTTTTTAATACTTCACCAGCTATCTGGTTAGCTAAACTATAAAGTTCATGTAGCTTACCTTTCTGCGGCTTTTATCGCGACGGATGAAGTTAGATGTCGTAGTCTAATCTTTTCGTTGCAAACTTTGCATGTTGCCACTTTATCAAAAGCATAATCATTCAATCCAAATTTAAAAATTACTTGGTTTAGGGCACAATAGACCACAAGCGTATTGTTGTTGTTTAATCAAAAACACGTGTCACCAAATTTTTATTTAGGATACAAATGCTGACTAAAAAACTTGAAGAAACATGGTTTTCGTTGGACATTGATACAGATACTGCAATGTCATTGCAACCTTAAAAAGTGACAATGATTGCATGATAGAGGGTTGTCTATGATCATGCAAGTTCAATGAATATGCTATGAGAACTTACTGGATCCCAGTGGGGAGGTTAAAGTGTTTCCACAGCATTAATTCACGTAGGTCCAAACATATGAGAGAAATAAGCTGAAATTAAAGTAAAATAACAACAATAAAACAATAACGCATGTTCTCCCGTAGCAACACAGCAGGGCTTGAAGGCAAAAGTAGAACGACCGAGGAGGGGTCCGAAATTAACGGCCTGGAGCGAAGGTGCCTTTTGAGTGCCCATAAAACTTTAATATCTCTTTTTTTTTCATTTTTACTTTTCTTATAAACTCAAACTTTTTTGCCCCCCAGACTGACAATAAACTATATTCTCTCTCTGTTATTTTAGGGAACAGTTCCAAGGGAGCAACAGGATAAAACCACCCTTCTACATTCATTTTAAGGTGTATCTACAGACAAAATTACTGATTAAAATGCAGAAAACTTGTATGTTGAAACTATTGCAATGATGGTTTAGTATCGTGCATCCAATCTGATGACGTACTGTGTGCAGCCAATGCGCTTCCCCTCTGTTGTATCACACGCTGCCCTCCCTGTGGTAGAAGAAATAATTTATCAAAAGGCTCAAATGGTCTTTCAAGCCATGTAAGTTTAGGTTTTCTGTGCATGTGTGTTCAGCAGCAAACAGCAGGTCAAAGGTCAAATAGATATGTGCGAGTGAGTCATCCGTCAGCAAAGTAAATGAATAACATCGCCATCCAGTAGATGCGCAAGGATCACACAAAGCACAACGCAAACCGGAAAGCACTTCTACTGAATGGCATGTTGTGTCTCCTGCACTGGTGGTTCTATTTGCAGTTTGTAAACAGGCAGTAGTTGAACGTGTGCGGTAAAAGCTAAGAAATGGGGACACTGGGGAGAACATCAAATCAAAGAAAGCGCAGATTGAGTTTGGAAAAGAAAATGGTGAAGACCCATAGAGTAAACATAGCGTATTTCCTCGGGGGAACCATCCTGGCTATCAAGTGGAGGTTATTATGCTATGAAGCGCTAATGAATTCATTAGCTAAATGAAATGTCAATAAAGAGCTTGAGAGAGTGTTAAAATCAATGCGGAGCGTCTCACTCGCTCCCTCCTCCTCTTTTGCTTTGTCCCGGTTCAGCCATCCGTCCCAATTATCCACCTTTCTCCCCTGCACACACACGCACGCACACACACACACACACACACACACACACACACACACACGCACACACACACATACTCACATTGAGTGTGATGGAGGACATAAGCGGTGATCACCAGGGGCACTTTGCAGTGGTCAGCAGGAATGAGCCAGTCATACACTGCTTAAGTATTCAGTACTCACCTACCCACTTTCAGGGTGTTGTACTTTGTGTGCGTGTGTGTGTGTGTGCGCGCGCGTCTTTGTGATCCTTTCTACCTTTCTAGTGTTCAAGAAACAACTCAATGGCTGCTTTTATTTCATTTCAACCTCGTGTAAGACCATTTAAATCCAACCCTGAAGTGCAATCTACTTCTAAAGCACGGCGCTAAATACGAAAGCGGAGGTAAACAATGCCTTTGGTGACAAGCTGACAGAGGTGATAAATGGATAATATGCATAATTCATTTAAAACAGCTGGAGAAAAATATGTCTTTTGACCTATTGGTTATTTAATAATTCACTAGGTTGTGGACATCTGTTGAACATTTAGGTAAGATTTATTTGCCTCACGGTGCTGGAACTGTACACGTAACAGCGGCAAAGTGCAGAAAAATTTTTTAAAAATAAAAAACAATTAACAATGAATTCTCAAAATAATAGCGTGTGTGTATGTGAGCGGAAACAGATATCATCTGATTCAACAAACGTACTAGTCCGCTGAATGAAAAAAATAATAATTCTGGGATCCGAACAATACTCTATGCAAATGATCTGTTAGTCAGAAATACGGTGGCGTGAAAAGGGTGGAAACATCCCCCCAAAATGTGATTCAATTAGACTCACTGACACATTGCAGACACATGTAAAATAACTACTGTGGCCCAAAAGTGTAATGCTACAGGTCTGCCGGACTGCTAGCAGTGAGCAGCCATTTCTGAAATCAGCAGTGTGTGGTCTGACAAGGACGAGGCAGTAGATGGCAATAAATGGGATTCATTGTAACACTCAAACACAGAAAACAGGCCTCTCTGTCTTGCTAACAGCAAATATTGTTACTCAACAGTAATACTTGAGTAGTTTTTTTCACTGAGTACGTACTCTTACTCAGGTAATTATTTGGAGGACTATTTTTATTATTTTACTTGAGTGGTTCTTAACTATGACCCGCCTATTGTTGTAAAGTCACGACCCACTTTTATACAAGAGGAGAACAGCAAAAATTTTGTTTGAAAACACATGTGGAACACTCACATATATGATATTTTTAAATGCCGTTTCAAATCAGTATGACCTACCGCCAAAAAAACATATTGATAGCCATGAAGTCTGATAGCCAGGAGGGGGGTGGGGGGGAGGGGGCGGTGGTCTTGGCCACACCTGTGCCCCCCCCGAAAGCACCTCCACCTCGCTGACAAAATAGATAGAATGTGACCGGCTTAGTTTCAGTTTCATGAAAATAATTTCCCTACTTTTTGCCTAATCCTGTTTACAAACAAACAATCAATCAATACCTGGGCTTTCCTGTGCAATGACAAGATTAGTAATTTTTTTTTTCAAGGCTTCAAACACCAAACTTCAATAATCCTCTTTGATTTGTGCTTGTTTGTCGCATTGCAATATGAGAAAGATGTATGCTTTTAGTCTTGAGCAAAGTATTGAACCAATTGGCTCATTTCCGTCTCTTCCAAGTCGCATGCTCTTTCCAACGTGCTCAGCTTTATTTGTTTGCACAGCTAAATTGTTGTTTCAAGATCATTGTTGGGGGCAAATGTTTAAAACGCCATTGCGTTTACATAAATGCTGTTCAACTCCCCCTTGGAATCGCATGGGTGCAAATGCACACAGGCACGCACACACGCATGCTGGATTATTGGCACTCATTCTGACACCAGGCACTGATTCATCTGTTTTCTGTAACGACAGTTAAATATACATCAAAGTGGATGTTCATCTTAGTATGCAGAGACAAGGCTATATCATATTTTACTGAGGGAGCATCTCCAAAAGGCACATATGCACAACTTCATTCATTCATTGCGCCTCTGTCCTCTTGTTTCCTTTGTCTCACCTCCTGTCCTCAATAAAAAGCATTAGAGGGGCCAATGAGATTTTAAAGACCGGTGACTGTTACTCACAAATGCAATTAGGAGGACTACAGTTGAAGCATGTCCGAAGGGCCTGTCACAGTGGCTAATTACTGATGCGCTGTAATGTCTAATGTAGACATACCGAGGCGCCCTGCCGGGAGACAACGCACGCGTGGTAGCAGTTGTTGAGGAAGACGAGGGCTCATCTACACACACTCACCTTTCTGAACGATTCCTCAATGAGCAAACAAGAACGTTCTGACAAAACCCAGCTGTGGAATGTTACCCTCATCCAAGGTTCTGTTTGTATAAGACCTTTTTAAACGGAAAACTGATTTAAAATGTTGTCTTTTGGAGGCGATTTTTTTTTATGACAAACGCTATTCTTGGAACATCAAAACAAAAAACGGGTCTCAGGGAAAGGTCAAAACAACAATGACAAAACACAGTGCTAGTGTACAGTGGTTGCATTTGTGCTGATAACAATTCTCCAGCAAAGTATATTTGGTTTATTATTACCTGTGGCGAGCTGCACCTGGGGTGGTTTATCAGACTTAATCCACCAAAAAACCCCATTGCGATCATGTAGCAATTATAGAAACCATCAATACTATTCGAAAATGCAAGAATTCAGAATCAGTATATTTAATAACATGACAAAACACAATTTGAATAAAATACATCATACTCACCCGAAATGCTGATTATTAAATGTACAACCCCAATTCCAATGACGTTGGGACGTTGTGTTAAACAAAAATAAAAACAGAATACAATGATTTGCAAATCATGTACAACCTATATTGAATTGAATACACTACAAAGACAAGATATTTAATGTTCAAACTGATAAACTTTGTTTTTAGCAAATCATCATTAACTTAGAATGTTATGGCTGCAACACGTTCCAAAAAAGCTGGGACAGGGTCATGTTTACCACTGTTACACATCACCTTTTTCTTTGAACAACATTCAATAAACGTTTGGGAACTGAGGACACTAATTGTTGAAGCTTTGAAGGTGGAATTCTTTCCCATTCTTGCTTGATGTACAGCTTCAGCTGTTAAACGCTGTCGTATTTTATGCTTCATAATGCGCCACACGTTTTCAATGGGGGACAGGTCTGGACTGCAGGCAGGCAAGTCTAGTACCCGCACTCTTTTACTACTAAGCCACGCTGTTGTAACACGTGCAGAATGTGGTTTGGCATTGTCTTGTAAGGACGTCCATGAAAAAAAACACTGCTTGGATGGCAGCATATGTTTCTCCAAAACCTGTATGTACCTTTCAGCATTAATGGTGCCTTCACAGATGTGCAAGTTACCCAGGCCATTTGCACTAACACAGCCCCATAGAATCACAGATGCTGGCTTTTGAACTTTGCGTCCATAACAGTCCGGATGGTTCTTTTCTTCTTTGGCCCGGAGGACATGACAGCCACAGTTTCCAAAAACAATTTAAAATGTGGACTCGTCCGACCACAGAAAACTTTTCCACTTTGCATCAGTCCATCTTAGATGAGCTCGGGCCTAGAGAAGCCGGCGGTGTTTCTGGGTCTTGTTGATAAATGGCTTTTGCTTTGCATAGTAGAGTTTCAAGTTGCACTTACGGATGTAGCGCCGAACTGTATTTACTGACATTGTTTTTCTGAAGTGTTCCTGAGCCCATGTGATGATATCCTTTACACACTGATGTCGACGGTCACAGGCATTCAATGTTGGTTTTCGCCCTTGCCGCTTACATGCAGTGATTTCTCCAGATTCTCTGAACCTTTTGATGATATTATGGACTGTAGATGATAAAATCCCTAAATTCCTTGCAATTGTACGTTGAGGAACATTGTCCTTAAACTGTTCGACTATTTTCTCACGCACTTGTTCACAAAGAGGTGAACCTCGCCCCATCTTTGCTTGTGAATGACTGAGCAATTCAGGGAAGCTCCTTTTCTACCCAATCATGGCACCCACCTGTTCCCAATTAGCCTGTTCACCTGTGGTATGTTACAAACAGGTGTTTGATGAGGATTCCTCAACTTTCTCAGTCTTTTTTTGCCACCTGTCCTAGCTTTTTTGGAATGTGGGCCAGCGTGCCGGTGCGCTGAAGAGAATTTGAAATCTGATTGGTTCAGATTGGTTAGTCCCATTGCTAATATAGTTGAAGTTACCTGGGCCAGCAAGCATTAGTGATTCTGAAGGCCCTGGGCAAATTACATTGACAATGCCGTACATAGAAACTGAAATCTGATTGGACGAAAACAAATCTACCATCCAGATACATGTGTTTGAATCAGTCCCGCCAAAAGAAAAGCTACAAAATAAAGAGAATAGACTTTGTGGAATAAATGTAAACAATTTCATGTAAACAAATATTAGAAATTAGCCTGGTCAGTGCTAGTATAAACTCTTGTTCACCTGCGACCCTAATGAAGAATGAAGCACTATAGAAAAGGGGTTGATAGTCAGTTGGCCTTTTGGACCGACAGCAGGAGTGTGTTTGAGCATTAGTGAGGTCAGACATTGCTAAAATTGGTGCTGTGAGAGAGCATGGCTCAGAACCTCTGTTCTAGTGCAGTCATTTCCTAACCACTGCGTTATTATCCAGTTTCACTAAATTGCTCCCAAAATTATTCCAACAATATATATTCATATTCAAAGCCACGACATACTGTATTGTGACAGGCAGAATACTTGAATACTCTTCCAATAAATGCAGAATGTACAATTATCCAGTGTATCTACCTGCTGCCATTCATACAGAACACGTACACTAAGTAAGGAGATTTCGGAGTAAATTGAGATAAAGTCATCATTATTTCAATACTCTGTAAATACGTTTTGCAAAATCTTTGGTGGTGGTGTGCCTTGAGATTTTTCTAGTGTAAAATACTGGATGTGCCTTAGCTCAATAAAGGATGGGAAACACTGTTCTCGTGCATCCCAAAAGTGTATTGTGGGGTTTTTCCACACCAAACTCATCAGACCTTGTTATATGCACTAGAGAATAGTCATGCTGGAATACGAACAGGTTTTCCAGAACAAATAAGAAGCATGCAATTGTCAAAAATCTCAGGCTAAGAATTAAGATTTAATGTGAACTAAGGGATCTAGTCCTGTTTGATTAATTAATTGAATAAGAGGTGTTTCATCACACTTTTTTCTCTCTTCTGTGTGAAGGACAATTCCCACTCACCCTCTCTAAAAATGTCTCTCCAAGGCCCAAAATTTCAGCTAACACAAGAGATTCTATTTGAACCACTTGACCACAACACTGTTTATCCTTCTGACAGGCACATAAATTGGGCGGTGTCCACACGGATGCAGATAAATATGGAAGCGTGTATATTTGTTTGACCTTCTTGACACCCGCTTAGTCAACTTTTATCTAACTTTGCTAAGATTTGCACATGTAGATTCATCTTTATCAACGTGGACACAGCCTAATCTCTCCCAAGACGTAGCTCGGACAGAATTCCAAAGGGAGTGAAGACCTCTTCCACCTCACGAATTAATAAATAGTTGTTTGATGCCTCATTAGTCCGTGATAATCATCCATCCTGTTTGTGCTTCCTGCTAAATTAAGTAAAGCATCCTCATGCCAAGAAAGTATTGCACTGCTTTGTTCTTCAATTACAAATCAGAGGTGGCACAATCCACATTACATACATAAATATTCTCATCCACTCCTTTGGTTCTAACATTAATCTGAAAAAGCCACATTGCGGCAGTATCATTAAAGATTTAACTGACTAAACAAACTACATGGCGTATTTAGATGCCTGCAAACTACTGAAAGTTAAATATTACAGAGAACATCAAATGGTTTGATGCTTAAAAAGAAAAAGGTCAACTTCTGTTTAAAGCCAAAACTTTAAACTTTGAGTCCTTGTCAGCAAATTTTCTTCCAAAGAGCCAGAGGGAAGCATGTTGTGATATTGACCATGTTTTATGGATTCAATTGATGCACATTTCACACAAGAGCACAACAAAAATTATTTTGAATTCTAGCACCATGTCACATTACAGGTACAACCCATTCCCATGAGAAAGTAAAAGAAAACAAAATGCCACACTCGAGCACACTGTTTAGCAGTCACACTTTTTTTTTCCATTTCAAGTGTTCGGCCCATTTTCTGTAAATACTAATAAGCATTCAGACTAATGCTGTTATGCAACAAATATGTTTTTTTTTTTTTTTAATTATTATTCCTCCTCACATTCAAAAATTGTGCTGGAGCATTGTCATTCCTCACTGGATTAGAACGCCCATGAAGGAACAAAACAAATGATTTTTTTTTCCTCAGCCCACTTATCTGAGCTGAATACTGGACTTCCACTGAACCTAACGTGTATGTTTTCAGAATATGAGAAGAAGCCAAAGTACCCGGAGAAATTCCGCAGAAGCCCTTGGAGAACATGCAAATAGGGCTGTGAAGAGAAACCGGCTAACTCGGCTAAGTCAATTGCAAAAATTGGTTGATGCAAAAATTTCTGCCTCAAGGCAATAAAAAATATTATTGAAAGCATATTTGCGCTACCTGGAACCAATTTGTGCTGCCTGGAACCATTTGGCCACTGTCCATGTTTACTGCAGGGACATTTGTTGCAGACTGATGCACTATTGGTCCAATGAAAAACAATGCCAAAAATGACAGAGAAGCGTCTATAAGTGATTTTTAAGACACTATTCGAAACTATTAGGAACAGACTAAAAGACAAATTTGGTCTTTCACAATTGCACTATGTCAGACTACTGCCATAAAATCTTGCCGTATCTCAGGCAGACAGTGGCAACTCTGCACGACATTTATGCCGATAGCACCATATCCCATCTTTTACGGCCATTGGGCTTTTATCTTGTCAAATCAAACACTGGAGAGGCGGAACCAGAAAACGTGTCACCGGTCAACGCCACCGGATACAACCGTTACCATGGTGATGATAACAACAATGGATCACGCCAACGTATTGTATTGTGTTGGGGAAAAAGAGAACAAAAAGAGGAAAAGCGTGGTGTTGTCACCAGTGCTCGGGAGTGGGCTGTCCAGTCAAGGAGAGATTGAGGTATGTTCACGTACTTTTAATACAATACGGCTCACAAGCAGGCGGCATAATGTTATGTAGCCTAAATGGCAATGTCCAGCTCGCTAATGCTAATTGTGAGTTTACTATACACTCAACATATGCAGTTTCAGGACAGAACCCTTCATAAATGAGAATAAAATGTACCGTATTTTCACGACCATAAAACGCACTTAAAAGTCTTAATTTTCTCCAAAATGGACGGGGCGCCTTATAATGCCTTATGTGTGCACCGAGTTCCAAAATCTGTAAATGTTGTTGTGTGACTTTGATGAGCGCTCCATCTTGACTGACTTAAATAGAGGAAAGGCGGACGTGACTGAGGACAGCATGCGGACGTTAAAGGGGGAAGGGTGCGCATGAAGGAGGACGCTAAAAGCAAGCCCCCAGTAGGTATATAGCGCCGGTATGTGCATTGTGCAAAACATCAGTTTGGCTCAGGACCCCCGAAAATGGCACCTACGAAGAGACACGCTTACGGAGCACAGTTTAAACTGCAAGCTATCAGTTACGCACAGAAACATGCGAATCGAGCAGCCGCGAGAGAATAGAAGATGAACGAATCCATGGTTCGCAAGTGGAGGAAGCAGGAAAACGGGCTTCGCCAAGTCAAGAAGACGAAGCTGAGTTTCCGAGGAAACAAGGCGAGGTGGCCCGAGTTGGAAGACCAACTCGAGCAATGGATTAATTAGCGAAGAACAGCCGGCAGAAGGGTCTCTTCAGGCACCATTCGACTGAGTGCAATAACTCGGAGCTTGCCATCATTCCAGGAGGCTTGACGAAGGAACTCCAACCGCTGTACATCAGTGTAAACAGGGCGTTCAAAGTGAAGTTGCGAGCTGTGTGGGAGCCACGGATGACAGACGGCGAACACAGTTTTGCTAAGATTAGCAGGCAGTGCTGGGCGAGTTACGCCACAATTTGTGAATGGATTGTGGATGCGTGGGCTAACGTGCCTGCTTGCACTGTTGTTCAAGCTTTCGTAAAAGCCGGCATCATTTCTGAGGAGCCGCACGGCAACGAGACTGCCTCCGACAATGACGAGAGGGAACCTGCCGTGTTTGATGGAGAACTTGCCCAGCTGTTCATTATTTTTTTTGTTATTGTTTTTTTTTCGCTTGACTGACTGGGAGCATTTCCAGGCTGTGCATTGTGCAAAACAACATCGGTTTGGCTAAGAACACCTGAAAATGTCACCTACGAAGAGACACGCATACGAAGCACAGTTAAAACTGCAAGCTATCAGCGGAGCAACATGCGAATCGAGCAGCCGCGAGAGAATTTAAAATCAACAAATCCATGGTTCGCAAGTTGGAGGAAGCAGGAAAACAAGCTTCGCCAAGTCAAGAAGACGAAGCTGAGTTTCTGCGGGAAAAAAAGGAAAACAAAACCCGGAACAAGGCGAGGTGGCCCGAGTTGGAAGACCAACTCGAGCAATGGATTAATGAGCATAGAACAGCTGGGAGAAGCGTCTCAAGTCACCATTCGACTGAGTGCAATAACTCGGGGCTTGCCATCATTCCGGGAGGATTGACGAACCGTGGGACATCCGTGTAAACAGGGCGTTCAAAGTGAAGGGAGCGGCGTGGGAGCCATGGATGCCAGATGGCCAACACAGCTTTACTAAGTCTAGGAGGCAGCGCCGGGCGAGTTACGCCACAATTTGTGAATGGATTGTGGATGCTTGTTCGAGCTATCGCACGGCAACGAGACTGACTCGAACCTGGAGTGTTTGATTGAGAACTTGCCCAGCTGTTCATTTCGGATACAGAAGATGAGGACTTTCATGGATTTGTGGATGAGGATTGATCAGAAAATAACGTGAGTACATTGTTAAATACTTCAATAAAGTACAACCAAATTCAGTTTTGCTCCCGCTGCCTTTATAAAAACATTGTTTTAGCGTGCATTTGTATGTTTTACCATGCCTGCGCCCAATAATACGATGCGCCTTATGTGTGTGTTGAATACAGAAATAGACCCCGTAACTGAGACTCCATCTTTTAATACGGTGCGCCTTATGCTCGTGAAAATACTGTGTTGGTGGTTCAAAAATATTTATTTTGCCGGGGGGGGGGAAATTACTCAACGAAATATCTATAGGATAATCGATTCTAAAACGATTCGATAGTGATAACCGTACATGCAAACTCCACCCAGGAAGGCCGGCTGCAAGATTCGAATCCACAACCTTAGAACTGTGAGGCAGTCGAGGTAACTTGATATTTCTGAGGGATTTGAAAAAGCTTTTCGCATCTGCTAACTAACTCACTAAATTAGAGTGTATTACTTGTTTTCGGTCAGATATCTTACAAAAAAAAAAAAAAAGCCTGGGAGAAGCAGTCCATAGTTACATACTGGTTCCATGTTCCAAACTGAAAAATAAACAGCTGAAAACACATTGTGTGCCTTGACGTATAGTCAACATCCGATTGGCTGTCGTGTGATTGTTTCCATGTGCAGAACAGAAGAGCGCGGCGGAAGAGACGAGGGAGCGCAGCAACAGACTGATGAGACGTCAAAAGAGCGAGCGGAGAGGTGAAGGCAGACAGATGAAACGCAAAGTTAATACAGCGTGTCATGCTTCAATATTTGAGGCGTGACATTTCGACACATGTAAGTTTGTCAAGAAAGATGTTTCTTTTTTCCAAGCGGAATAAAGTTAACATGAAATAATGCCTGCCTGCATTCAAGACCAAATGAGTTGTAATGAGAGCTGTCTAATATTTTGCTGATATGAGAGTCAAAACTATTAGATGCAGTATCAGTATAAACTACCTCCTCATTAATGAACATTTTGCAAAATCAACACCCCTGACAGTACCAATCAAAACTGACCTTTATTTATTTATTGATTTATTTTAATGCAGAATTTTTGATGCAGTTCTTGCATTGGATATCATTATATTGTTACTTATTGCTGACAACGTTTTGCAAGGGTTAGGCTTTAGGGGTGGGTTAGTGTTTGGTTCCTAACCCTAACCCAAGGGACACTGAGCAAATGGGCTCCTTACCCCACCAACGTAGCTTATGAAGCCTTTCCTAACAAGAATTTACTTGCATTTCATACACAAAAACTGTCAGCAGTCCCCTTACATGTCTATAATACACTACGTCCATGTATTAGTTGTTGCAGTCAGACTGTTGCTGGAGTACGGTCGAGTTCAGTTGTGAGCAATTAGTTTTCTAAAGAGGAAATCTGAGAAACTGGAACGGTTGTCGAACAACATACTAATATCCATTGTGAGCCACATTCATTTAATTATTTAGAGAAAGCATGAAATTGTATCGTTTCAATCAACTACTACTTAATATATGTTGGTATAATTAGGAAATAAAAATACTAGGGCTGCAACTAACGATTATTTTAATAATTGATATAGCTGTAGTTTCTGGAATTTTTTTGATGATTCGGATAAAAGAACATGTTTTAATTTCCATCGCTTTATACAAAAAGAGGACATTATTTCAAATTGACTGCAGAAAACGCATGATATGATTCAGTTGGGCCGACTGGTATGGTCGTAACATGTCATACAATAGGCACAAATGTTCCAAATGTTCCCAAAAGACAAAGCAGATGTTTTCAGATATCTTATTAAAAATACATTATATTATATCACTATTGAAACAACATTCACAAGAAGTGTGCATTGATTTTTCAATATTTTTAAAGCAGAGCCACACAGACCAAAAAAAATGTCTTGTATATTTGACACATCACAAAAAAAAGTCTTGTTACCAAGCCGGAAAATTAATGGATGAATGAATAAAAACATTGCAAAGTATGTGAAATCAGGCTTCAAAATGATCAAGAAGTGAGACAACATTCTTTCAGCTTGCAGACGCTGTGGCTATGTTGCTGAATGCGCTGAAAACCCCGCCTCTCCGAATCTTTCAGCTGTCAATCAAATGCGTGCCTTCTCTCACGGCTCCTAAGCGGGGAGAGGAGAATTCCAAGCGACCCACATTGCACTGGCTCTCACGGGCTGCAGAGAAGCAGCCTCTGAGCCGGCATAATGACCATATGCCGTGCCGCTAGGACAATTTTCCCCCCTTTGAAATTCAGTGGGCGGAACATGGGAATCGAGCAGCCGCGAGAGAATTCAAGATCAACGAATTCATGGTTCGCAAGTGGAGGAAGCAGGAAAACGAGCGCTACTGTGGCCGCCGAAGGGCATAAATGGCCAAAGCTCCGCGGTGCTCACCGGTGACTCTGGGTGAATAGTATTATACACATGTAAAATAAAATAAAAAAAATATAAAAAAAACTTGAATGGGATGTACACTGCTATGTGAGCCACATTTATTATTTTTGTGAAGAGAATCACCACCCACCCGAACACTCGTCCTCAAATGAGTGCCCAATTTTCAACCATTTTGTTACAAAGGTACTTAAATAATGTCATGTACAGTCAATAAAGGTTGTGTGGTGCGTGGCCATAGTTTGACAGTGCAAAAGATAAAATCAATTTCTGTCCGGAACAGATAGTCTTCAAGCTTTTTATGACATCACTGCAATTTTGTGTGCTGTTTCCACAGCACAGCAATGGCATTTGTTTGTGCATGTCTGCATGTGTTGTTGTTGTCATAATAGCCAAGATTCGAAAGTTTCCAGGTGTTGTCAACACAACTTTTTGCAGCGTCTCTGCCAGTCTCCCTGCTTGCTTTGTGCTATCACCTAGTGAGCCTGGGCCAAACTAAAGAATGGTAACGAATCCAGCGAGATGCACACACACAGAGACACACACACACACACAGCCTGTTTGACACTAAATGCCATTGTGGTGGTAGTGGCGCTGGCACTAGGAAAAGGTCATGGTGTTATTCTAGTAGGCTGCCCCGGTGCACACACACTTAATGGAACACACGCACACATGAAGTAACACACGTCCTATTAGTAACACACCTCAGGTAATTAGTGCTATTTACAACAGGGCAGGTAATCTCTTCCCGAAAGCACTCTAATGCAATTCCATTTGTTTATTCCCATAGCCTTGGGAGGGAGAATTAGCATGGAGGGACAATGACTTGCTGCTTGAATACCAAATTGTGGCATTCCTATTCCTATTCCCCATTACAATAATAATAATAATAAGAAGAAAACAATAAAAAAAAACAGTACAGCTCAGTCATCAACTATGCCATTTAATGGAGTTGCCTGTGGCTATGAAAGTTTTCTGCTACTTTAGAAACAAAAAGCTCCATGCACAACTGTATGAGGTGCATGCACTTTAAAGTGGCGGGAGAGGGTACCTACCGGTGACTCACACGCTGCTGTGGTGCACAGCGGCCCCCTGAAGACCCCCTTAACGCGCCGAAAGTGTCCGTTGCTGAGATGCGTGGAGCTGATCACCAGGTAGTAACAGGCGCCGCACGCCATCCCGGGGGACTCGCGGGGCTTGGGGCCCATGCACGGCCGTCTCGCGTCGCCTCCCTGCGGTGGCGTCCCGGAGTGCGTCAAAAGTCTGCGCAGGTGAGGATGGGCTCGCTCCTCACGCCCCCCTCCTTTCCCCCGCTACACACTCGCAAGTGTGCACTTGGAGAGTACGGATGACAACTATGTGCTCACATGTGCGAAAGAAAGAAGGAGGGTTGTGGGATGTTTTGGACCGAGCTGAGCCGCTGGAGTGTGAACGCGCTTGGCATGCTGTCCTCGGTCAGGCTGAGATGAATGAATGAGCGCCTTTTTTTGGAGGTGGCTCCGGTTTGTAGCTCACCCCTACCTCTGTACCCCTCATCCCTTCTTCCTCTCGGGTTGGTGCACTTTTGCAGCTCCTACTCCACGCACGGAAAGATGTTCGAGGAGGAGGAGGAGGTGTGACACTCCCCCTCCCCTGCCTCGCGACTCTTCTCCTCTGCTTCTTGATGGTCTCTATTGATTGGCTCCAGATTTAAAATGTCCCCGTGCTATGAATTAAATCCAGAGGTGTGCGAGGTGGAGGAGGTGTAAATCCATCCACAGGAGTTATGGTCGAGGCTCCAGCCGATCAAGGCAGGCTGATGTGGATCAAATTCTTTCCCACGGAAGAAATATACACTCTCTCTCTTCTCCTCACCCTCTCTCTCTCTCTCTCTCTCTCCCTTTTCCTGATCTATTCCGTTTCAGCACGTGTGTATGGATGGGATCCTACTCAGTGTGTGCGTGTGTGTGTGCGTGCGTGTGTGTGTGTGTGCGTGTGTGTGTGTATTGCTTTCTATTCAACAGTGCGTGTGTAGTAGTAGTAGGATTTGCATTACTAATATGATGTGAATTTAATCATGCTGGGTTTTAAGATGAGGGACTGAGAAGTAGCAATAGCAGCGTATTCACGGAGGTGTTCACTAACAAGGTGCCGAATCAAAAGGAGGAGCAGTGAAAGTATTTTTTCCCCCAATTTAAAACAGTATCATTAAAATACCGCAATGATCAGGGCCCTGTTTCATGCAAATGAGTGACTGGAAATCATGCCCCACATACGGGCGGACCAATGGCAGGACTGATTTCGTTGGCATGATAAGCTCGGGCAGTAATTCCCTGTGTGGTACTCGTACCACTAGTGGGCTCCTTCTAGTGGCAAACAAAAGAATCTCTGCCTAAGTACAGTTCAGTTGTATTTCACTTTTCAGTACATTTGCATTTAATCCTTGAGAATGCAACAATTTATTTTATTTGAATTTATGTGCCATTCATTTTAATTTTTTAATTGAATCACAATTGAAGTATATATATTTTATTTTACCATATTTAAGTACAGTCTTAATGTTACAATGGCTTACAATTATATATTAATTATACTTAATGTTGGTTATGATGGTGGTATTTGGAGAGCTAAAAAAATTTTTTGATTTGGTACTTTGGGCTCTATTTTCATAGACAACGCATCTGCGGCGGGGCGCAAATGCCGGCCGAGTCTGATTTTCGTGCAAGTGCAAGGCTCACTGCGCATTTGGAAAAAGAGTCATATTTAGATGATAAACCTGAGGGCCATTGTGGATCTTTGTGGATCTGACTACACAATTTGGCTTTTAGAAAGTATTTAATGAAATTACCCAATGCAATATGGCAGGTCTGAGGAGAGAGACAGCAGCTACTAATCTCTGAATGTTCATGTGGGAACGTTGACGTTCACTTGATACAGTTTCACTTAAATTCTCGTAATGTAGTTAAGTAACCAAAATATGCCAAACAACCTATAATGCATAACCTCTGTAATAAACTGTGAAAATGTTCTTAATTTAATACCTCTGAGCATCATATTCTCTTTGTAAATGCTACATTTTTCATACATTTCTTGTTTGGAATGTCATTAGATTGTGTAGTTGTATGGTACGTAATGATGTACCCATAGAGCATTGTATGCATCTGAAAGCAGCAACTTGTTGGTGGAAGGCTTCTGACACTGTTTTGCCGGCATATTTCATCGCTTTGCAAGCACAGACTCAGGAAGTCTGATAGTCTATTAGAACTGCATGAACGGAAAATTACATTTTGTTACTGCTTATTTTTATGCACTGAGTGACAGTAGGCAAAAACATTTCTCTTAAGATTTATTTTTTGTAAGAAAATGGTCACTTACTGTAAAATGTGGACGAATGCTCCCCTCACATTGACAGGTAATTTGTCACTGGTAATGTACTACATCTTTTAGTAATTGAAGATGCACACAGGGACTGTAATTTCAGATAGAGGCGAGGCAAATTGCTGAACCAGAAAGAAAAAGGATACATTACACTGTACAAATACAGTGGGGCAAAAAAGTATTTAGTCAAGAGAGACAAAATGAGAAAAAAAGAATATCCAGAATATCACATTGTCTGATTTTTAAAGAATTTTTTAGCAAATTATGGTGGTCAATAAAAAAAGTTCCTCTCAATACTTTGTTACATACCCTTTGTTGGCAATAACAGAGGTCAAACGTTTTCTGGAAGTCTTCACAAGGTTTTCACACATTGTTGCTGGTATTTTGACCCATTCCTCCGTGCAGATCTCCTCTACACCAGTGATGTTTTGGGGCTGTTGCTGGGCAACTCAGACTTTCAACTCCATCCAAAGATTTTCTAAGGGGTTGAGATCTGGAGACTGGCGAGGCCACTCCAGGTCCTTGAAATGCTTCTTACGAAGCCACTCCTTCATTGCCCAGGCGGTGTGTTTGGGATCATTGTCATGTTGAAAGACCCAGCCACATGTCCTCTTCAATGCCCTTGCTGATGGAAGGAGGTTTTCACACTAAATCTCACTATACGTGGCCCCATTCATTCTTTCCTTTACACGGATCAGCCATCCTGGTCCCTTTGCAGAAAAACAGCCCCAAAGCATGATGTTTCCACCCCCATGTTTCACAGTAGGTGTTCTTTGGTTGCAAAAATTATTTCTCCTCCAAACACGGCAAGTTGAGTTTTTACCAAAAAGTTCTATTTTGGTTTCATCTGACCATATGACATTCTCCCAATCCTCTTCTGCATCATCCACATGCTCTCTAGTAAACTTTAGAAGGGCCGAGACATGTACTGGCTTAAGCAGGAGGACACCTCTGGCACTGCAGGATTTGAGTCCCTGTCGGCGTCGTGTGTTACTGATGGTACCCTTTGTTACTTGGGTCCCAGCTCTCTGCAGCTCATTCACTAGGTCCCCCCGTGTGGTTCTGGGATTTTTGCTCACCGTTCTTGTGATCATTTTGACCCCATGGGTTGAGATCTTGCGTGGAGCCCCAGACTGAGAGTGACTATCAGTGGTCTTGTATGTCTTCCATTTTCTAATAATTGCTCCCACAGTTGATTTCTTCACACCAAGCTGCTTACCTATTGCAGATTCAGTCTTACCGGCCTGGTGCACGTCTACAACTTTGTTTCTGGTGTCCTTTGACAGCTCTTTGGTCTTGGCCATAGTGGAGTTTGGAGTGTGACTGTTTGAGGTTGTGGACAGATGTCTTTTATACTGATATCGAGTTCAAACAGGTGCCATTAATACAGGTAACGAGTGGAGGATAGAGGAGCCTCTTCAAGAAGTTACAGGTCTGTGAGAGCCAGAAATCTTGCTTGATGTAGGTGACCAAATACTTATTTGCCACATTCATTTGCTAAATAATTAATTAGAAATCAGACAATTTGATAGATTTTTCTGGATTTGTTTCCCCTCATTTTGTCCCTCATAGGTGAGGTATACCTACGATGAAAATTGCAGGCCTCTCTCATCTTTTTAAATTGGGGAACTTGCACAATTGGTGGCTGAATACTTTTTTGCGCCACTATACATTTCTTAGTTTGTGCAAAAGGTGTTAGCATGTATGGCTCACAGTTCTGATGGCCGTGGTTTGAATCTCAGCTCTAAACTTGTTACTCTGAGTAGCCTTGTAGTCCTTGTACCTCTCTGCCAAGTCTCTATCTCGTGCTCAAGGTCAGGGCAAGTCGCATCCCAGTCGCCAGCTTTTCAAAGTCTCAGCTCTTTGAAGATGACATTACAGCTTGAGAAAGTCGCCTCGGAGCCACAAACTATGTGATTCAAAGTCAGGCCGCAAGCCAACGAGTGTGTGATGGCTCTCAATTTTGTCTTTGTACTCGTTGAGAATTCTCTCACATTTTCAAGTTCCACACAAGAAAAGATGAAGAATGATGAACACTCCTGCTCTTTGACACACACACGCAAACATCAAGCGATGTAATGGTTATTGAGGGCTTGTAGTGTGTGATGGGAGACCAAATGTCACGCTGAGAAATGATCATCATTCGCCTCAGTGGAATCTGACTCATGGAATCTTTATGTCATTATTTTCTCATTTCTGAACCTTTTACCGCCTTACGACTGACTTAGGATGAATCCGAGGCGTACCCCGCTTCTCGTCCAAAGTCAGCTGGGATAGGCTCCAGCGCACCCGTGACCCTGACGAGGACAAGCGCTGTAAAAAATACATGGATAAATATGCGTCAGTGTATTCTCATAAAGTTGATTTCATTTTTTTGTAAAACATTATAACTTCATAAATCAGCTATCATTGCAAACCATAACATCAAACCTTTATGTCTCTTTGAGACAAATGTTAACAATAAACATTTCATGTGGAGAAATTCTGGCACTCCCCCCCCCCCCCCCCCCAACTTAATGATTTATGGCCTTTGTTAAATTTATTACTTTTTTTTTTTGGGTGAAGACTCATTAAATTTATTATTCATCTCCATGACTGATTTAGAGAGAGAAGGCTGTAATTCTATACATAATAATGGCTCATTCATGTGCAGCTGTTATTGAGGACACTGAGTTTAGCACAAGTTTGACAAGTTTTGTTCTATTGTGAACATTTAGGACATTAAAAAGTATACTTATGCTACGATAGTATTGCTACTCCTTGGTTGATTTGCCAAAAGGATTTTTACTTTTGAACCCCAGCATGTTCCTTTGTTTTTCTAGTAAAATTGACTTTTTAAGTGGTTGTTTACAAATACTATGTCTGGATGTCTGGAATTCCCGTCCACAAGTAAGTAAATGTCTTGTGAGTTGCCTTTAAGAAAGTCGTTCAGATTTTAACCTACTGTTATGCCCCCCCCCCCAACCCGAACTTGACAATGAGTTTCCTGGGTGGAGAGCTGCCATTTTATTTTCTCGTAATTGACAGCCAGCCTACACAGAAAAAGATAAAGAGATCATTATATCGGGACATCAGTCAAATAAATTAGTTTAAGTTATTTTGTTTATAATGGAAACATGCCAGTGTTTATTGTATTTTGCTATCTAAATAAGGTAATCAAACAATTGCGCCATTCTACACATTACACAAATTAAAGGGAAGATGTGCAGTTTAAAACTGCTTGCAAGATTTGAAAGTAACCTCACTTAGCTTATGCCCTCCCTCCTCCCCCAAGACCAAAGCCACCAAAGCCTCGCTGCCATGCCCGAGACGTGCACTGTACGTATCGTGCGCTGCAAACAAGCCAAGGTTAGCCACGACTGCTACATTGGTAAAGCGACTTCTTTGTAATGGGGCGTGGCTCCGTTTTCGTAGACAGCGCATATGCGGTGGGGCGTAAATGCTGGTAGATTCTGATTTTGTGCAAGTGCAATGCTCGCTGCACGTGTTTGACAATTTGGCAGACCGGTCTGCGCAAAGCTTGGCGTTCCAGCGCAGCGAGCGTGTCCTTGGAGATGTGCTCGACAGAGTGAGTCCGTTGCA